>NC_039498.1:42043-378708 GCF_003590095.1 Trichoplusia ni
TTTCAGTCAGTTTTGTCACTGATATCATAAAAGCAAAATACTTAATTAAATATAGTTGTTTTCAGAATTTAATTAAGTTGTGTTGGATTAACTTGTGTTGCTATCGGTACCCGTGCTCTGTACTCCGGGTAAGTGATACGCGCGCGCGCTGCTTGACCGCAATACCGCGGCATGGGATGCGCGCGCGCAGGTGCAGGAATAGCTAGTGATTAGATTTCAATTAGTAGCTCGTTGTAGAATGTTTTTGTTTTTAGAAAAGTTTAGAAGGTGTTTTGAAATAAATGAATGTATTCTACTCCACTGCTTCTTTTCTTTTTCTCTTCTTTACTAATTATTCCGAGGCTCACAGGTTCCACAATTGCTACTTTGTTATAAAAAGTATTGAGTATTGAGCAATTGGGACAGATTTGGCAATGCGAAAACGAACATACTTATATTATCTTATATACTAAAATGTGTGCACGTAAGACTTAAAAAAAATCTAAGATGTAATAAAATTCTAGGTTTGCGTAAGACTTTAAATACTTTAAAGTTAGTTTACTTAGTTCAGCCTAATCGCAGACCAAATAACTAGGAAATTGATAGTTACCGGATAAGCCACGATTATTTTAATTAATTGCAACATGCCAGATAGAGTATTTAAACGTAGGCTGCACTTACTTCCTTCCCATTCTAGATAAATTATATCTATTTATTTTCCACTGTATTGTTACTACAAATTTAACCACATTCAGCATTACATGCCCTCAATGATATAGATTAGGTTAAAACAAAGCAACATATTTCTAGGCGTCAAAAAATCACAGCTTTTAAAACCAGTAAGTCTGAGCATTTGCCAAAACTGATAAGCCTCACAAAGTCGCAATACATGATAAAAATTGCATTTCCACTAGCATCTTACAACCTAATTATATTTGCACACTTATGCAATAGTTCTGCATCTACTTGGGACTATTCATGTCTATACCAGAGATCCTTCAACCTCTCTCTAAAGGATACCACATTGTAGACGTGATATTTTTCAAAGTTTTCAATAAGTCAAGACAACAACATATAAGACATGTGTCCCTGTGAACGACTTTAAGAACGCCCGGGTCTCGACCTATGATGTGAGCCCGTGAATAAAAAGAAATGCAACCAAAAACATAAAAATAAATATGAATCAAATCCAACCCTTAACAGTACGTGAATGGCTATGCTATAATAAAACATGTTTATTCACCAATCGTATAGTAATCGTTAGTAATTATCGATAATCGTTATCATTATCGATTAGCCACTCGACACTTACATCGATGCACGATGTACAAAGAGTTCTAGGAAAGCGATGTGCGTGAGCCGCCGCAAAGCTGCGCACGCGACGATTAACAAACAAACGATGGCAATAGGTTTAAAGGAATTCTGTAAACATAAATATGAATTGTGTTCCTTGTTTTAAAGGAAAATAAATCATTATTATCACACGTTAGGAAATATGTAATTGTTAAAGAGGAAGTACCTATTTCGTCATCTAAGGTTGATGTATAAATTAGGAATGAAAATAGAACATAAGAAGAATACATAACTGCCCTATGGACAACCTCTTCCTTCCTTTTGGAGACTGTTAAATATTGGTGACCATTTGTAACCTGCATCCCTTGGAAAGCAAGCATCGATTTGAATATGTTGATCTTTGGCAGTCGTTACATGGAAACGACTTTATTGTAACCACCAGTCTTGGTATAGGATATTACGTAGCTACTGGACTGGAAGCAGACTTTAATATACATAGTTAAGCTTGGAGTTAAAGAAGATCCAAAGATCCAATTGAAATGAATTCGAACTAAGAAGGACCTTCTTAGCGAGCAAAATATATCAAACGTCTTAAATATTGCGGCCCTATTTTATGGGTAAAAATTTATTTCTTATGAGAACGTTATCAAATTACCTTAGATATAGATACTTGAGTTTCTGATTGTCTCTTAAAAATTGGATAACTATGACCATCAATTCAGTCATTAGCGTATTGTTTTATGCCTCTACTGTCTAGACACGAAATTTTGATAACATTTTAAGAACATGACGCATTCCAAATTGTTATCTTGTACTGTCAAAATATGCAACAGTCACTAAGTAGCCAACGCAATGAACAATCACTAAAATTAGTCACAAGTTTAACAATCACGAATAAAAATGTTAAAACATTCCTTAGTGGCGCCATAGAGTATTTTATCTATACCTATTGTGTAGTCAAATATTATCAGTGCCTTCGCAAACATATACATTTAAAAAAAGAACTTTTAAAACGAAACTGTTTTACTTTTAAGAACAAAACTTTTGAATATTTTATGGTTGCAGACGTTTTACAATAGAAATTCAATAACTATAAAGTTTTTGTACTATGGAGGTTTTACTTGTTCGATCGTTCTAAACTCTTCGAGTAGTTGAATAAAACTACAGTCGTCTTCGGAAGTGTACGATTTTTTTACGAAAATATTATGAATATAATATGACAAGTATCAAACCTTGAATAATACGTTTTCGGTATGATGAAAAACACCTTTTTAAAGGGATGTAAGGTTTTTGTGTCAGGGGTTTCTTAATTTATGGATTTTATATTTTACGCTTTATTCGGTGCTTCATTACTTCATCAGTATGTTAATATTAGACTTTTAGGCACCCAAGATTGGGTCGTTAGCGCATTTAACCGGGTCGCTGGACATCCAAATTTATACCTTTTGTACCCTTCTGATCATATTATTAACACGTAATAGGCATCCTAGTTTTTGAGTAGAAAAGCTGTTATAAAACGGAAAAGGTTTTTTAATCAGCATCATAATTTTTCGTTAACAACCAAGGAGAGATATATGAGAATCGTTTGTGCTGAGATCATGTTGTTTTCCAGTATTTTATTGCTACCGACGTAGTAGATGATTCTACAATCACTTGGTATAAGCTTGATATGAATGCTTTGTATTTCTAATATTATATTGGAACACTTGTGTGCTTGTATACACAGTTTACGTCTAGTAAGTGCTATCTAATGCAGCGTTTACGAGGCGTTCCTGTATGTTTTCGGTTTTATGTCTGTCCGTCTGTCTGTCTTGTAGTGTCATCGATTTTTGTACGTCCACAGTTTTATTGCTTGTTTTAAAAGGATTCTATTTTGAGAGTTTATTGTTGCTCGCAATGGTTTGAAAATGGAACTTTCGTTTTTGTTATTATTTTGATGTTGAAGTTTATAATCATCTCTTTTTTACTGCTTTTTCGTGTGGTTTTTAAATTCTTTTTTTTATGAAATGTCTTATATACCATATAAGTAGTATAAATATAGCTTTATACTACGTAGCCTTACGTAAAATGGAATAAAGAATCTGAGTTCCATCGCTAATAGGTAGACAACGTGTCTTTTTGTGAGTGGGAATCGAAACCAACACACATTGTACAGAATCTATAACGGTAACATCAACTTGTATTTACATAGTAGTCACTAAGTAACCTGTATCGGTAACAATACAACAATAAGTTTATATCACTTTACACTACGCTAATTATAACGGAACTTTTCAAACAGAATGGATGACCGTGTAACTCCCAATCCTATTGAATTCAATTTTCCAGAAAAAAGTCGTCAACAACTGAACATTTTCTCAACTTATTTGACAAAGGAGGCACAGACCGTGAAGGCTGGCCTGTGTTTCCTGGCTGCCAATAAATGGAGAAAAACTGTCTAAATACCTAAGTAATTTAAAAAGTTGATGTATTTTTTTGTGATTTTCGCGCGAATGTCGTTTGTTTTGTTAGAAGTTTTTAGTTTTTTAGAATTGGTGTTTAAAAAAACGAACGGTTCCATTTTTGTTTTAATGTAAAGAGTTCTTATGTGAGTAAAATTGTGTATGAGTGAATTAAATAAATTACATTTCTTCTTTACTATCGCATTGAGAGATTTCGAAATTATTCTTGATTAATGCTTTTAGAATTATTGCATAAGTTTCCGTTTTCCTCATTTCACTGCTAAGCGTTATCAAATAAGAATCTGCTTATTAAGATCCGTCGTAACACTTATCGACGCGATTGATTGGTAATTAATTTTGTATTTAACTAGGTACAGATCATAAATACTTTAGTTGCGAAAAAACATATTAAATTCAATTTACTTGAACAACACAGTAGCTGAAAGGATATAAAGTGATCGTGTCGTAAAACGAAAATGAGCTTTAATGGTTGGAAATAAGAGTTATAATGTCACTGGTTCATTATACATTGAAGCTCATCTAATTACTAAGAGCTTTTAAAAGTAGACTGTACTGGTTATGGAAACGAGACACTACTATACGTAGGATAATATGCTGTCTCGCTTCTACAGTGTTGTTTTAAGCACATATATAGTTCCGGGGGTCTACCTCCGTAACTTAAAGCTACATATGTTTCTAATAGCAGTCAAGTGGTGGAAGCGTGACAGCGCACTACACGACGTAGAGCGACATCTCTCTTCCACAATAGTTCTAAAAAAAGGTGGCCTTAGGAAACTTATCATCGTCCTAGCTTTTTCCCAACTTTGTTGGGTTCGGCTTCCAATTTAACCAGTTTCAACTAAGTACTAGTGTTTTACAAGGAGCGACTGGCTGTCTGACCTCCTCGACCCAGTAACCATGGCAACAGGAACCCCTTAGTTTGTCTTAATTACTGGACTGAGCTTAATACCTACCTGAAAATTATCTCAATTTTAGAAGGTACCCTACTGGTTGGTACTTATTGGTACTTATTTTCTATCGATACCATCGTGTCTCCGATCACATGTTTAAAGCTTATAAGGTACAATGGCAGCGACAAGGTTGTGTTTCGAAATATTATAGGCTGCATAAACAAAAGGCTTCAAATTAATGTTGTAATGTTAGAATGACGGACAGACAAAGGTCTGAACATAATTCGATTGATGACTGAGGATACGTCACTCATGTGTCATGATAATGCAATCTGATTGGTGGGGAAAGATTACATTTTGAAATGTTTTCGTATTTTTTTTGATTCTTTTTGTTGAAAATGCCTAGATGATGACTAGGTGTTTGGTTAATTTTATGTTTGCAATTATTGAAACGGTGTTTTACTCTGATTTTTGGACCCTGTCTTTAATATAATTTCCAGGATAGGTTTCATTTTTTATTTTTTTGCCTCCATTTTTATTTTTGGTAGAACTTTTTCTGACAAAAAAAAATAGTTTCAAAAATAATGGTTGGTAAATATTGCCTTAATAATAACTTAGCAACTAGTAGTAAGTAACGGTATCGGTAACCAAAATGTTTAAAAATAACTTTTCATTCAGCCTAGCGGCAAAATGATGCCTTATAAAAAACATTGATGATCATTTTGACAAGAGCAGAGATTGACAACCTATGATATGTTCAAATAATTCAGTTAAGTAGGATACATCCATTACATAAGCTTACAAGTACTTAGATATACAGTTAATTAGTCATTCCGAGCCATTTTTTGTCCACTACTTAAGTTGCGACATATTACAATACAATTCAAACTGTTTAATAGTTATATGTGGGGTCAGCGAACTCTACATGTTGTAGGGTGATTGTGTACTTAAAGACATAAAATACAAAAAACGTCTACTTACTGTCTACAAAAATAGTTTCGTTAAATCACGGTTCCAGATACTTAATACAGTTGTAAAACATTATCGAATAAGTTTATAATATAAAATATTTTTGCGCTATAAAATTTAAACCTGAGTTCACAATCTTTTAAATCACGTAAAAGTTTTCTACAGTAAAATTAATTTTTCATTATCATCAGCATCCACAGCCTTTGTCCTCCCACTGCTGGGCATAGGCCTCCCCTTTCTCGTGCCTATTTCTACGGTCCTATGCTAGCCTCATCCAGACTCGTCACGAGACTTTTACTAAATCAATTATTACTCAGATATTATTTCTGGAACCTAATTCCTGTAACCTTACATTATTTAATCAGCAACAACATGAGCTTGGCTATAGCTTCGCGTAGCTACAACTGGACATCCAGCCAGTCCTTGGCACACTACTGAAGTACTACAGTTGGCAGTCTGCCAGACATTTTGGCGAGCCGTTTGGCACGATCGCCGGCACTTCATATCGACTTGGCCACTAGAGGGTTGACGTCTAGGTCCAGACCGCACGTGCTTTGAGACTCTGATCTTGTGGAGGCTTTAAAGAGTGCTGAGTCTAGTTTTCTTTACATATAGGCTATCTGATTCTTCGCCTTAAACAAGAGGGTGGCGATGAGCAAATATACTATTCCAATAGAAAAAAATGTCTTTATATCAAGAATAAATACGTCTTTCACATCATACCTCAAAATTGTAGTCTGTAAAGTTTAAATGTGCAGGTAAATTGAAGTGGCCTAAGGACCACACATGTAGCGGTACTTGCGCAAGCTCTTAGTTGAAACTTTTACCCAATACGAAGATTTTGAGTTCAGATTTTTTATAGGCATTTTAATATCAAAGAGGAATCGCAGTTTGAAACACACTTCGCTGAATAAAGATATATTCTTTGCCACTATAAATATAGTTACCGTTTAACATGGCTAAAACATACACATAACATAATCATAATCGGTATCTTTGAAATGAGGCATAGAATTCATAAAAAAAACTTCTAATCAACTGACATTATAAACCACGTTCCAATATTAAGATATGATCCAAAATCAATCGAACAAATCAAGCTACGTAACGAACATAACTAATTAATTAATCTAATCAACGGAGTCATTGGAGCGATGTAATAAAAATTAATGATCTCTCACTTCAATGACAGTAGTACAAAAACTACTGGTAATGGTCCGACTGATGATCAATCACTCATTATCTGTACACATCGGTGGGTAATTATGTAGGCACTCGTAAAGGACTGATTTGGTCTAGTGCTCGCTAAATCTGAGAGTTTTGTCTTGGATAAGGTAGGTAAAAAATTAAGATATATTATTTCATGGTAAATCCAGATATATTTTTTTTATTATAAGATATACCTAACTTAGTTTCAAGGTAGTCACAGGTAATAATATCACTGTAACATTAAAGACCATCTAGAGACAATACGCGTTAAAGATTAGCTATTCCTTATTAGTTGTCTTTAATTTTGTATTGTTCACCCATTACATTTTACTGGGAATTTTGAAAGAGTGTAATTTAATGTTACCTTCGTTATCCTTAAGTAAGGTAGTAGAAACTACTAGAAATCGGTAAAATCTCATACGTGAACAAAAAAAGCCCGAAACGCTAAGTACTATTTACCCATGACCCCCTTCCGCACAAATCCCGCATGACATTAGATCCCCCTTCGCGACAGGATATTTGAATTGAGAGTATTTGAACTCGACAAATTGTCGAGGGGTTTAATTTTAACGGTTATGAGAATCGGATACCGTTGTGACGTGTGTGTCAATTCCTGATGGAGGAAAAGGGTGTGGCGTAAGTGTTTCCTGACGAATAAAAAAATCCTAGTTTAAGATAATCATGTGATTGTCTAGGCTTCAATTGCTGTGTGAACCACGTATTTATTATACGTATCATTCGTGTCTGAGTTCAGGTCTAGTTGATATTCCAAATTAATATTATTACCAGCCTATATACGCCCCTCTGCTGGGCAGATACCCCTTTCTATTTTGGGATTGGAAAGCTTGAGTTTTTTTTTTTTTTATCATATATCACCAATCACCATCATCAATCACCATATTAGCTCATGGCGAGTGACCATTTTCTTCAGCGTCTTTATCCGAAAAGATTATGATACTGATACTATCATGTTGGTCTCTAGCTAAAAGAAGATCAAAAGCTGGGGTTCCAAACATTACCAATTTGCAAAAACAAACTATGGAACATCAATATAATAAAACGTTTCAACCGAAGCCAAAACAACAAGCACTTGAAGTGAAAGCTTCCATATTATCTACCACTCCAATTAATTAAGCTCGTCTCTAAAAGCGAGCACTCAAAACAAACCATAAGGAGCATATGATTAATGCCTGCATTCTATATCAACTTACGTTTGATATGAGTATCATAGTGAATGCAATTAGCCAGTGTCATCCCACGGGGCCGATGACCTGGGGGTCTCCCACCATATCTTGAAGTAATATTGTTGTGGAAGCGTGACAGAGCTATATATAGCGTATAGTGGCATCTCTCTTCAACATCCGCAATAATGTTACTTTAGGATTTGGTGGTAGGCCCCCTGGGACTAGGCGAAGAAGTTTGCAACTCAGAAGGATTGAGGCAATTGTTATACTAGTTTGAGTAACGGTTTAAAAAGTTAGTTTTAGCATTTTGTAATGTCGTTAGGTTTAGTTTGCTTTTAGGTCAGTGAATTTCTATACCTACATATTAATAAAAACCTAAAAGTTAGGTTCAGGTTAGGTCTATATATCGATTGTAATTTCAGTTCAGATATATCGGTTTAATTGACATGTTTCTAAAAATTGTAACAAATACTATGGTCTATATACATGCCCCTTTTTCCCTGCAATGGCACGACTGTCAGTCACTTCAGGACAGATATTACTTTTCTTTACTTTCCTTTGAAAGAACACCAAGCTCTGCTCCTTAAAAAGTCTTAAAATTCAGGCGGTAGTTTAGATGCTTTTTTGGTAACGCCGCAACTTGCTATTATGCCAAATTAATTAATGCGAAATCTGTCAGTCAAGTTTTGGTCATGTCCGAGTTCATGCAGGTTGGTGACCGGCCTGGTCACGCACTGCCGAACTTGTTGGCCATTGCTTGGATTATACAATAGCCAAAAACTGGATAAGCAGTCTTGTACAACCTAGCTTAGTATGGGAATTAAATGGAAGAAAAAGGTTCAGACAGAAACTATGAATTGACTATCGCCTGTAGCCTGTAGATCTTTAAAAAAAGAATAAAAAAATATTATTTTTTTTATTCTAAACTTAAATTGCCAGAGTATTAGGGAGGTGCTTGATGAATTATAGCAACTATGATCTAAAAAAAACTCTGCTCTAGATTGTTAAGAATATATGACCTGATGATGTAACAAAAAAAAGTTCGCTTCTTCAAAATTATAATACAGTGCCATCTTTACAGTTCACGCGACGGTCTCTCATGCAATATTCAGGAAGTTGCTAACTCAATTTGTCTTCGTCTGTGGGTCATGCAAATGTTGGTACTGTGAATGAGGTCTGATTCGCAACTGTTAACTTTTTGTGTCAATTTGAACGTCTGACATAACAGAACTGTGTGCTTAGTCGAGAGCCAAAGCCTTTCAAAGCTAGGTACAGCTAGCAAGAAAAGTCCTTGGACACTGACAGAAATAGACATCTACAGTAAATTGCAATAAGTTAGAAGTCGGTATGGAAATAAATATACTTTCGAGCTCTTGAATTATGGAAGTTGTTATACCTTCATGGGAGTGTGTTAGTCTGACTGAAGAAAGACCATGAACATGCGCATTGACTTTCTTTGCTGATCGTATAACGTAAACAATTTTCGCACAATAACTCAATTTTATCCGTTCCTTGTTGTTGCAACGAACGCTTAGTTAAAATAATTAAAATCTTCACTAGAGAGTTCACGAGTGTAAACATTCACGTGATCAAATATCATTATTACTTTTCTCTTACTTAAGTACGTCATTTAGATTGCATGCCACATCCATTTATCACTAATTATGATCATCCATGGTTAACACCCATTGTTTTGATCACAACATGCTTAGTCATTTTTGGAATTCTTTTTAATTAGTTTTAAGGCGAAGCTAGGTTTGTAAACGGTTGTATTCAGCAATAAATTAAATGAAACAATAGTATGTAGGCTCCCACTTGGCTGTGTGTCTTTTTTTTAAAACGTTGTGTCCTTATGTGGCCAGCATTGCCAAGTACTTAGTGGTTTATTTATATCGAAATACAACGCTTTTGTTACTGAAAAAAAAGAATCGAAAGCTAAGAAAAATATTCGTGGCCAGTTCCCTCTTTCTGTGTTATAAGTAAAGTGGACTAGTAATATTAAGTAAATTAGGATATGTAAACATTTCAAAAATGTTTTTTCGATATTAAAGATATGAAGAGTTTCCTATTTGTAATACACTTGCTCTAAGAGCTTTGTAACCGTACTTGTATTAGTTAAAACGTTTTCGAAAACCGTTCAAGCCATTTACTTGATGAACCATAAACCTTTCATTATTTTGCGAGGGAAGGTCAACCACCTTCGGTATGTCATTGCCATCAACAGCGTAATGAACCTCATTTACCTTTGAATTTAAAAAAAAAATTTAGAATTTGCTCATCCCAACTTTACGACTCAGGAGTAAATATTTTCTTACGAGTATAGTATTTAACTTGTATTTTAATATTGAGTCTTACCTACGTTAACAAGTTTCTGGTTGTGTTACAAAGGCGTGGTCGAAAACACTTAGCGATTTCTATTGGGCAATACATTTTATACATTAATTTTTATAAAAAAAATATTCGCCTTCAAATCACGAATAATAAAGAAAAAAATTGAGTATAAACGATCTGGCTGTACAAACAAGAGATGTTTTAAAAAACAAATGAATCCCAAGTCGTATAAAGAACACGTGTGTATAAAATAATTGTGGGAGATCAGTCGCCAAGTTCAGTACACAACAATGCTTAGGCCATGTTTTCGAATGTTTACATAATAAAATTTGGAACACAATACCGATCTGTCGGCTGCCGACAAACAAAGGATAAGATGTAATTGAACACTGTACCAAATGTTTACTTTAAATATACTTCCGCAAGTACTTGGTGTACTGTAGGCAAGTCATTTGCATCTCAATAAGAGCCTTTGAATACGAATATTAATTAGAAGGTAAAGGTTGTGAGCTTGGCCCTTGCGACTTCGTGGGGGTTATCTCATGAACTGCTGGACCGCTTTTGAATATTCTGTTTTGCCGCTCTATATTGAGTAATGATGACTTGCTGTTATCGCTAGCAGCAGTTTGATAATAAATGAGAAATTTTGTCTTAAGGGATTTATATTTCTATTTTGTTTCATCCACATTTACCTTTATACAATATGCTAAACATGTTCAAACAAATAAATATACATTTAAAAGTCAATGAATTTTGTGCCATGGAAAGCAGGCGAAGAACGAACTATGACCTTTCTTAGGAAGATGCCATTTTACAGACTACGTTTTTTTAAACGTATGCAATAATCACAACTGTCCATTCTTTTGTCAAGAGCAAAAAGCGTACAAATGAGTTACAAAAACACCTGAATTACATAAATATAAAACCGTTATAATATCACTATCATTTTTGTGCTAACAACGCACCCTGGGAAAACAACAAGGAAGTGAGAAATCAAGTATCAAGAACAAAGAGTTTACGATCACAAGACTGTCGTATTGCAGAATCTTATTTGGGCATCGAACTTAGCAAATTTCAGCGCGCCCCTGTACTATATATAGCCTTTTTGAATAGTACCGATGTCAGTTTTGAAGCGAGATAACGCTAAGTTTCGTGTGTCTCCGTCTCGTTCCTACAGTGGCAACAGATATGTTAAGAGCCTATGCTACAGGCATTGACGTATACAGTCTATACTTATAGTCAGGGACCGGACAACCCCACTTTAGAGTTAAGCCGTTTGACAGGGTAACCCGTACACGGGGTAACTCATATCGCTGTGTTACCTTTTGTTCGAGTTACATCCTCGAAACCCAGCGAAATGGTTAACACCTTCATTATGGTAACCACGTGAAGGGGTTAACCCCTTCAATAACTTAACCCTTTGAAGTGGTTACCTTCACGAAAGGCTTTTATTCGTGTTACCCTGAATTACCCACTAAACTTGAGCTGCATACTTGCACCCTAGCGGCCCCTCATTGCTTTACTAAGACTACAGCTGATTTTCTTCTATCGCCGACGCGTCGCGCCTCTCGGACAAACTACCTACGCGCGAAACGTCATATAGGTAACTAGCTGTTGCCCGCGACTTCGTCCGCGTGGTTAGAAGATATAAGTTAGGAATTTTTGAACGAAAGCCCTCGAAGATTAATATTTTTCCTCGTATTTGCCACATTTTCCATTAAATCTTCGCTCCTATTAGTTGCAGCGTAATTTTATATACCTAGCCTAAAACCTTCCTCGATTATTGGTCTATTGAACACAAAATGAGATCAAATTTTTTAGATGAAATTATTTATAATAATTTCAAAAAAAATCGAATGCAAGTTTTTTTTCATTTTTTGCATTTTCTGAGAAGATTTGACGGGTGAATTTTCGATTGAAAATTAGAGTGTTTTTTTATATTAATTCAAAATAAGGTGAAAAAATAAATATTTTTAATCAAATAAATTACAGCGTATTTGGGACACAAAAAAGTAAGTTTTCACCAAATTTCGTTACAAAAATAATTTTTTGTAAAAGATAAAAATAAAAAACCACAATCTTGGTTTTTTAGATTTTTCACATAAATTTTGAGGCTATGTGAAAAAAATGTAAACACAAAAGTTTTAGATCTTTTTCTTTTAGAACTTTGCCATTTGACTTTTTTCGATACGAATTTTAGTTTTGCCGGAAATTGATAAAAACCGTTTTTTACTCTTCAAACGTCACTCCCACCCCCTTCCCGACCTCAGATCACCCGTAAATTATTTTTCCTTTCATTTTTATAATATTCCCCTCCTTTTCTAATGGGTTTCATCCTACTATTTTTTAATTTGGTTTTAAAAATTATCGACCCTGGTCTACAAGTATAGACACGAAAAATATATATCACAACGTTTGAAAAGTGCGACAAGCAAAATTAAACTGTAAGATCATATCCACAATGATTTTTATTCCATGTTTACAAGTCGCTCGGTAAATGCAACAATGGCGCCGCTGGGCGGTAAGATGTCACATGCGCTCGTGGTTATACTATTTTCAAACTAATGTCTATGATAAAGAGTGCATATTGCATTGTCTTAGGTTGGAGTGGGTTACCCTGTTACAGTGTTACAGGGTAGTAAAGGGTAACCTGTTCAGAATAGGGTTCCAGTAATCCGTTCGAAGGTGTAACATATGTGATAGGGTTTTTTCTTGAAGCGCTTAAAAAAACCCCTTCAAAAACCCTTTCAATGAGTATCCGGCCGGTCCCTGCTTATAGTAAGTGTGTATTAACTTGACTATGCTTGATAATACTCGGCTAATGCAACACTAACATCTTTGTTTTGAACTTTAATTACCTATTATTAAAGCTGAAATTGCCAGTAATTGCTTGTCCACAATTTTTGGCGAGCGTTGCCTTGTCAGATCATGTCATTCATGTCAATAACTTCATTGCTGTTTAAAACAAAAAAAGGCACTCGGAAAAAATCACTTTAAACGGCAATTTACCTTAAAAAGTCAATTTTGCGACAAAATTTCGTGTAATACTCCATTTTGAAGAATTATGCACATTTTCTTCGAAGTTTACAGTTACGGCAATTTGGGTGTGTTGAGTGTTAAAAGATGATAGTGTTCCAAGGAAAGTAGCGTAATACACCAGCCATTATTCTGATGGCTATCTTTACGCAATCGTTGACATTCTTCATTCAGTAACTTGATACTTTCGAACGGCCTGTGCACAGAAGATTGAAAGATAAACGACTTCTAATAATTGTGGGTCAAGGGTAAGAATACTAAATAAGTTTTTATACACGTTCCATTGCCGATTCTAGGTGATTGATAGTTGCGCTTTATTATAAATAGTAAGAAATGGTCTGAAGTAATATGATACTGTTAAAGTAAGTGTTGGAGGGAGACAACGATCCTCACGGCGGAGAGCGATGTCTCTTTTCAATAACAGCAACGAGTAGAGTTGAGGAGTGTTAAATTATGCCTTCTCATTTTCTGAGTCTTCTGATTTCAATAGCCTTCTAAGAAATGGATGTTAATCTTTTGAAGAATGATGAAGTGATATGGGTGGGTACTTCTTTTGTTTTAGAGATCGCCATATGTTGACAAGTCGGTGTCGTCTGTAATCTAAGCTCGTCTAAAAGCCAGTAAATTATTTGGACGAATAAACAAATGTGTGTGGTCGGGTGATGGACGGATTCGAAGCACGTTTTTGTTGAAAAAAGGTTTGAATATGATTTATGTATTTGTTTTAGTGAATTAGGAAAAGATGGGGCGAAAAATCTTGAGTTATAAAATAATTTTATTTCATGTTGATCTGAAATATAATTGATTAACAGAGTAGTATTCCCATTCGCTACTGTGTGGCATCGCGAATTTATTCAGAGAATAAAAAAAAAAAAAAAAAAAGTTTTTTAGTCTATGGCAACTCACAACTAAACGTCACTTTCTTTTTTCGCGACTTAACGGCATCGTGGTGATTTTGTTAATTACACTTTAATTACGTTATTTAAATAGTTTTTGGCATATTTCAAGTCGAAAAAGTATTGCCAAGTGATACAAAAGCCTTGAAAATACTGGCCAAGATGTTTAAAAGTGATCTTCGAGACTATAAAGGCGCTGCGGAGTTAATGCAGGATGCGTGTACGCAGCCCTTGCCCTAGGTTCATCGCCGTGGGATGGAACCCCAAATTACGGAATATAAACGATGGAACACTGACCCATAACCTCAAAGAGGGGGGCCAACAGGTGAGGTTTTCTCTGATTTTAGGTTCAGCGAACAAGGACGCAAATATGATGTGAGATGATGCGAAATACTAAAAACATGCATGAACCGAGCGGGTCCGAGAGACTTTAGCTCGAAGATCGGGCTCTTCGCGAGACGTCGTAGCTCTGATAAACCCTACTGCAAAGTTCGGGACGCGAGCCCGCAACTTTGATAGTACACAAAACAACATGCATTACGTATAACCGAGCTAGTACGCGATGCTCCACGCTCGATGTTAAATTGTGGGCGCCCCCAAATTACGGAAAAGACATGCATGAACCGAGCGGGTACGAGAGACTCTAGCTCGAAGATCGGGCTCTTCGCGAGACGTCGTAGCTCTGATAAACCCTACTGCAAAGTTCGGGACGCGAGCCCGCAATTTTGACAGTACACAAACAACATGCATTACTACAAAGTTCGGGACGCGAGCCCGCAACTTTGATGGTACACAAACAACATGCATTACTACAAAGTTCGGGACGCGAGCCCGCAACTTTGATGTTACACAAAGAACATGCATTACTACAAAGTTCGGGACGCGAGCCCGCAACTTTGATAGAACAACATGCATTAAGTGTAACCGAGCTTGTACGCGAGACAGCTCGAAGATCAAAACTTCGTACGAGATACGACAGTTTTGATGAAGAACATACTATGTTCACTGGTTCTCACAGTCCACAACAAGAACCAATGGTGACACTCTTCGAGGTGGATTCGAGGCTCAAGATAGAAACAAGACCAATGCACCTATCAAGAATGCATAACAAAAGTTATAACCGAATACCACCTCTAACCTAAGCAAGGACTGTGGAAAACATAAGTGGTCCGGCATCAAACCAAAGTGCTAGCACAGCAAGGTGGACCCAAGAGTGGTATGATACAACTGTGACACCCTCGCTGAACAGGACACAGGAAGGGTGGCCCCGAGAGGGTACACCATGCCATGCATCCAGCAGGCAATTGTCAACCAGGTATATGTAATATATCTAACTGTCTTTCATGTTGTGAACATACCACCACTAATGTACCTTAAAATACTTGAACATAACATTGTTTACATAAACAATATACATATAAATGAAATCAACAATATGTGTCAGACCATCAATAACTCATGAGTTAGGGGCTGTACAAATATGCACTCACAGTAAAAAATTCTATCTATATACATATATGTCTAAAGATTTAATATTCTTAAGACCACCAAACTCAACGGACAGATCAGATTTGTTCTTAACTGAAAACCAAAAATATATATAGAAAAATATTATAGTTTTCAAATTGTGGATATGGGAACCTTGGACCATCAATATCACATGTCTTGCACAGTCTTAAGATAAAACTGATTCCTTAGGTTCAATAACACCTAAACTCAGAAAAATTAATCCGCTTTGAGTTTGAAAATGTCATATAAATTTACTGCAATTCCATGTAGTCCATGTACAGCACCCACAGTCCTTACAGACTAGAAATTTAACAAACTGTTGTCTGAATGACCACCCATTGGTTAGAATCAGTATAAATGTCTGGCTGACAGAGGGGCTACACTCACATTTATCTAAATGATTTTCCCTCATTGTTAACTATGGTTAAAGTATATTAGTGCAATAAATACTTTAGGTTTACTATGAATAGAGACTAGTTAACATCAGAAATACAGCAAGAATGCAACTCCTATAGAGATACTAAATATCAATGATATTAAACATTGCCCAATCAGCAAATTGGCAAGATTGTTGGGAACCTTCTGTGAACCTGCCCAAGAGGTTATGTTCAAACACACACAAAAAATAATAGAACAAGTTAAGTACTTAGCCTTGTTGCATAACAATAGCAATCTTGATGCTGTCAACTGACCTAAGATGGGGCCCCATTACATAATCCGAAACTATAAGAACATTATAGAAAATGTATACTAGAACTAGTTTCTAAAGCTTTTCTAATAGAATGGTGACACATTGTAATGGCGAAAACAATTGTAGTGTGGTGCCTTGTTTAGAATGATGACTTGCATTTAATACATCAATTAGAACATAATATTAACTGGATTAAAACACATTGCAAGATTATACAGCCAGAGTAACATGGCTGCAAATACATAAGTAAGATAAATAGTGCTCAGTTCCACATGTAAGTCAACGAAAAAACCATACTTGTTTCGTTATCAATAGATTTTGGGCCCCACAAGTTTATCTATAGCAATAAAAACAATGTGACACACACATCTCTAAGAAGTGAGGCACCCAATAACATTAATGCTACTAAACACTAAATGTATATGCATCAATACTTAGTGGACATGAATATGTTTTTTAAGCATTCCCAACATTTGTTCACCTTACTAAATGTTTCAGAATATTAATAATGACAAAGCAAAAAGTCACTAAGTTCTTATTCACCCAATTTTGGGATTTTTAACCGACAACACACACTGAGCAGACTAGGTGCCCTGACAAAAAGCATCTCTTAAGGGAAGCAGTTAGAAGCCAACGTTAGATAGCTCATTAACCATCATGTTACCATCTGTGTCAACAAAGCAGTAACCGGGATCCTATTTTGATCTTCACCCTTATTAATTAGGAAACATTAATAGAAAGTTTAGAGAATGGAGCTAGCTTCAAAACCCTAAATTTCCACAAATCAGCATTGACTCTAAAGATGGGAGAGGAATTAGGTATGGATAACAAAGGATTTCTGAGAGGCTTACTCAGATTGAGATTTGCCTGTATTACAGAAAGCCAGAACCCATATTTTGTATTGAACCAGCTAACTCATCTCCTAGCTGCCTCAAAACACAATATTATAAACATATTGCTTATCGGTTAAGAAAGTATAGATGGTTATTAAATAGAACTTGCAACAACTGGTTACAAGCAACATGATGACAAAATAGGCTAGAACATAATTATATGGCACAGGAATAACTCTGTTGACAATAGACACAAACATACATATATTATGTTAATGAAACATACAATACACCTGTATCTGAAGACACAGAATTATTTAGTTATTTATTTGAACCAAGACACAAAAATCTTCTAACTCCTAGCTTGGATAGCTGCTCAATGGGTACTAGCCGCCCTCTCATACATTAAACTAAATAACATAGCCCATGTCACACCCTGACAATTAATAAGATGAGAATTGTGATAACCAACCTTACTCTCAGTAAAAAAGGAAAGGAACCATAATGTACTTTTTACTTTTAAGATCATAAATTATGGCTAACTTCTAAGATTTAAAGATCCTTGTAGCCTTAACCAATACCTGAAATAAGTTAACTTTACCATATTAAAAGTTTTACCCTTGGCCTTCAAAACAGTTAATCAGGTATCAAATTTATACCTGCTGACAGCTGTATCCCACACTCCAGCAGTACATCTGCAAGAGCAGCAGGAATGCTCTTGAGTTTAATCAGGGAAAAAGGTGGTTTGGTTGTAGGTTCTACTACCTTTGCAAGGCCTTATAGCTCATGTCTTAGGAACCGACAACTGCAGTGACAAAAATTTTAATTTAATTTTAATCATAATTGAGTGACTTACAAACTGCAACTGACAGTAAATGGAATATCTCATTATCATCTTGTTATTTCTTATTAATAGCTTATAAATAAGAAATATTTGCAGTACCTTAAATACTCTTATTATTACTGCGCTAAAAAAGAGCAAAAATTAGTAACTAATTATCTAATTTTATGGCAAAATTAAAACAATATGAAGAAAATCTGTATTACTAAAAAAATCATAATTACATTGTAAATAATTAAAAATAATTATCAGATTGTTTGACACAATTAACACAATGTGTAGAAAATTTGTTACTAAAAATTTATTGTTACATTGTTAATAATGAATAATTAATTATCAAACTGTACACAATATCACTATGTATTGGAAATGTGTCTTACTCAAAATCCATAGTTACATTGTTAAAAGCTAATGGTTAAGTATCAAATTGCACAAGGTGCAGGAAATTTGTATGACTTAAAAAAAGTCATAGTTACATTGATGTCAAAAAGAGCACAAATTGGTAATTAATAGTCAATCATGAAATTGGTGGACACAGTCTCCACAATATGTGGAACAATTGATAAAGATATATTTATTTGCATAAACATGTGTAACATAACATAAAATTTGTTCATTGTTCCACTTAAAAACTCATATTACATTAATCTCAGTAATAGAACAAAGATAAAGAAGTATTTATTTGCCTAAAACATGTATTAAACATTTTTTGATGTGGTGAAAATATAAGGACAATATATGCATCAACATGTTCTGCCCTTTTGGCTTACAAATTTGGCATTTAGAAAAAATTGTTAATTACTACAGACTAATTTTATAAAAAATGAAAATTAATAGTTGATCAATAATCAATGTGTATGACAGAATATATGTATTAAACAATTTTTGATGTGGTGAAAATATAAGGACAATATATGCATCAACATGTTCTGCCCTTTTGGCTTACAAATTTGGCATTTAGAAAAATTTGTTAATTACTACAGACTAATTTTATAAAAAATGAAAATTAATAGTTGATCAATAATCAATGTGTATGACAGAATATATGGATAAAAACAAATATAGATACTAATATTAGGATAATATGCCACTATAAATAGATATCTTAATAATTATAAAGCCTTAACCGTCATTCATCATATCCAGGCTTATAAGATGTACCCATTATGCCTCAATCTCTGAACAACTACTCTGTTAATCAATTATATTTCAGATCAACATGAAATAAAATTGAGGATTGGATTAACTTACCTAAGTGACATCCAATCGTAATTTTATGAAGGTTGATCTGAAATATAATCACCCACCCCAACCCCAGCAACAATAGCTGAACCCTGGCATAATGGGACCCACAAAATCATGGTTAGCTCTAAATCAGTGACGTTTAGTTGTGAGTTGCCATAGACTAAAAAACTTTTTTTTTTTTTTTTATTCTCTGAATAAATTCGCGATGCCACACAGTAGCGAATGGGAATACTACTCTGTTAATCAATTATATTTCAGATCAACCTTCATAAAATTACGATTGGATGTCACTTAGGTAAGTTAATCCAATCCTCAATTATCCCTAACTAAAAAGAAACGTAAGTGGCAGTCGCTAGTTTATTTTATTGATATTTTTATCTATTACATTATTCAGTAAACATAATACATGAGCATGGGACAGTTAGTCTGAATAAATTACGTCACTAGCATTTCTACAAGAACTACACATTCGCATTTAATCGGAACCTTGCCTACCTAATGGAAAATAACAACGGAATAAAACCGTAATTTCGGTACATTTCCGAAAGTCATTTTACTTGATGAAAGTGCTCCGTAAAGTTCAGAGTAGCACGGAAAGTTTTAAAATAAAGTTAATTTAGAATTTTGCAGAATTATTTACTTACCTGTTATTATGCGTAATGTCAATAATAATATCTCACGGAAAGGTAAAATAAATTATTTGATTCATACATGTAGTATGTAATTACCTTTCTAAAATGTATTAAATCGTGGAATAATTTGACTGGAAGTTTCCAAGTGTCGAAAGCTTGCTAATTCGTTTCGTTACTCGATAGCAAAAAATAATAATTTGCTGATGGCGAAGGGTAATTTGCGATCTGTACCGCGGGTTTGGACGATGTGGTTAACTTTATTTAATAACTATACCCTACTAGTCTGTTGACCTCATAGGTGAAACTGTAAGTGACACAAAAATGCTTCAATTAGCCATGGGCGGCTTATGAAAAGGAAGCATGATTGATTTTAAAAGGAGAAGTCTTTCTACTTCACATTTTTCTTTTTAGTAACGACTTCGCAAAATTCCTACTCAGGCGGACTGTAAATTGATAATTTTATGTTTTGGGGACAAAAAGAAAAATACGTATCCACTATAATTACAGACCACAAGATGGACTCTGAAAAAAATAAACCGTCATGCCAATAGTGTGATCAATATTTTTGTCTAATTTGTATTTTTCTGCTTTAACCAGGTTTTGCTCATTACATTTCAAGTCTACGATAAGTATTGTCTATTCAATGACGGTCTATATTCTGACCGTGCTACAATTGTTCGGTACAACACGTAAAGTGCGTGTCTATTGTATGAACAACACTATTGTCAATGAATAAATCGCAGAACTAACACATTTGGTACTTGGCGAGGTTAATGTCAGTATCACAGCCTTGACATTTGGTTCGCCTTGAAATTACAAATATAGTATAAATATATATATGTATTGTTAAAATTATGTAATATTGAGATGGGAATCAGATTGTCTTATGAATACATTGAACAGCTAAATGTAATGAGAGTCTCTGTAGAATTTGGTGTGACTATGTTTATGGATTATTTTCATAAATCATTGTAATATGTCACCTATTATAATTGGAAACTGTCACATTTATTTACCACAAATACTTGTTTCAGGAGTTCTAATGTCATATAACAGCTGGGTATAAATATATATGATAATGAACTTAAAATTTAAGTGAGTATCTAAAACAATACAGTGGAAAGTTTGTTAATCGACACGTCCTTTGATCTGAATCTTCTAAATTTCAAATTTACCTTTAGATTCGAACGGCCACCACTATAGAAAAAAACAGCTTATAAAAATAAGCCCAGCTCTGTCAATTAAATAATTCGATTATGTACCCTCGCATCCAACCTTTGCCTTTGATACCTTTACCTAACAATTAGCATCACATAATGATCGTGCAAGTTCGGCTCTAGTCGGGTGTCGTCGCACGTGCTTAGGAAGTATTTATCTACGGCCTTCACGGCGCATGCGCACTAATCTCAGTTTCCTGCCCCTGATGTTCAGGCTCATTTAGACCAGGTGAGAAATATCCAGCGGGTTGCGGTACATTGCCGTTGATGTTATATCACTTTTGATCGCAGAACTGCGCGACTCCGCAGTGTATATCGAATCGCGTGATATTCCTCATTTAGACAACATTTGCTATTACTCTTCTGAACCCAATGAATACACTACTTTTTGTTACTATTGGTTTTTGTAGGAGAAAGAAATTGTTTTAACTTTGAGTAATTTACCACTTACGTTCTGGTTAGGGGCGCGCGTCAGTTTTAATAGTTTATTTTGTTGTAACTCTTTCAAAGAAAATCATAAACCACCTATGTAAATATTTTGAAAATAGGAATAAATTAAAAAAATTGTAACACTTTCTAATGTTTACTTATATAATAATCTGATACTAGGTACTTTACCTACATACATTTCTTAAGATTTTAGGAGAAAAAAACATCAACTTACAATATGTGGGATGATGATAATGTACGGAACACAAACTTAAGACCAACTTAATGCTGGCCATCTTTTTCTTTGTGTTTTGATGCTGAAGTCTATTTGAAGCGTAACGATGAGCTATCGATATCAGTAACCGTTAGCTAGAGTATGTTAACTATAAGTAACAATACACAAAAAAGTGTTTGCTGCATACACTACTTAGTAAATGTGTTTTTTTTTCTATAGCTATAAGGTAATGGTGCCTAAGCTTAATGATCTGTGAGATCTCGTTGCGCGTATGTCGGCTTTCCACCGCCTATAGGTACCTACTCTTCTCTACACATAAGACTATTAACTGGATTTGGGCATGGAATAGACCTGTTTCTACGTTGCGATAAACATGGATAATTTCCAGCAGTGAATAACAAAGGAAAGAAGGAATCACGGTTTCTTAAAGCAATAATAAAATTGTAATTAAATTAAAAGTGAATAAAATTTTAACCCTCGGTCAGAGAATTTTCTGGTATTTTTAGGTGATACAGTTTCAGGTGCATTTACAAAGAGGAGCGAGGTTCAAACGATCGCTACTTTTTTTATTTGAATTAAAAACCTATGTGTGCAATCAAAATGTGACCTAAATGATATTCCTCCTTGAATTCGATCACGGAAGCCCGCATCCAAAGCATTTATCTGTTCTGCCTCACGCACTTAATTTCCTTCTGATTGTTCCGTAAATTACGATCTCAGACCTATAATTTCTCACAAGCTATATTTCTTAGAGAGGACTAATGGACCAAAAAGGTCAGTAGCGTGATTTGATATGTTCATATACATTTTGTGCTAATGACTCAAGTAATTACTTGGAGGAATGATACTCACGAAAAATGCTTTATAGAAACTATGTATTAAGTATTTATTCTTCAATCTTGTACTAAAAAAAATACTGTTACGAGTAAGTAAGACTCAATAAGCCATATTTAAAAATAGTTACCGTTCTACGAATAAGAAAAAACTTTCTTTTGCATATTTGAATTATTTTTCCCAAATGGGAAGTCTAAAATTTCACGATGGGTATAATATAAACAATCGATAATATATCGTCTTAGGGAATACCTAATTGATAAGTACAGCCAAAGAGGCAACATATGATGAACTCGACTGTCAACTGTCTTTAAATATTTTATGCGTTTCTTCACTATCAGTAAACACGTGGTTTCCAGAGGTCTATATCTGTTATGGTCTATATAAAACCGGTCGGTATTCATAAACCTTCTGCTAAGTTAATACCTTTTCATGCATATACAACGCTGAATTTAAATTAATGGACAGTGAATTTGTTTTTAAAGGTTAAGTTGCAGCAATAATCTACCCATCGATCTAGCCATCACACTACAACCACCATGCAACGTATCGCGGGGTTGATCCCAGTACAAGCATTTATGTTCTTACTTATTTGTGTTAATTGAATGTTTCGTAAACTCCCCGCAACACAACGACTCATGATAGCGGCATTTGTTCTTTTAGCTTCTTTTTAATCTATACTAATATATAAACCTGAAGAGTTTGTTTGTTTGTTTGTTTGAACGCGCTAATCTCAGGAACTACTGGTCCAAATTGAAAAATTCTTTTTGTGTTGAGTAGACAATTAATCGAGGAAGGCTTTAGGCTATAAACCATCACGCTGCGACTAATAGGAGCGAAGATACAATGGAAAATGTGAAAGAAAAACAGGACGGGTATAAATCATAACTTACATCTTCTTCTACCCACGGGAACGAAGTCGCGGGCAACAGCTAGTATACATATATATAAGTAGAGTGTGTAGAGAAAGTACAAAAACGAACTAACCTATAGACTTGATTGCCTTATACACAATCTACCAGTACCCAATACATGCACAGCGTTAGAACATTCATAAATCTTGGTTGCCCAACCGGCAATGCGGGTTGACGGTCGTGCAACTCTTATCACTACTTTCCCTGATACGTTGACATTGCGACATTGTTGTTCGTGTTATCATGACGTAATGTTGTCGTGTATCTACATGATCTTGTTGGACGATAACCTGGAAAGGTAACACGGATTCTGACTGGTTTTGGCGTTGAGTAGTTCAATTAGAATAAATATTAGAATTTATTTGAAAGTGGTTAATATGTACTACGTATGTTGGATTTTCTGGTGAGGTTGTTAAGATTGTGGGACTAATTAGGCCCTAATGTAGACATAACTATTTTTTCTTGTAATGGGATTCGTCAACTTAAATATTTTAATATTAGGTACCTAGATGGTCTAAAGTTAACAAAGTTAAGGCTGAAGAATAGAGTTGTTAATTTTTAAAATAGTTTCTTTCAAGTGACTCTAAAAGTAAATACAGTTCAAGTTTGCAGTATTGACAGGTTATTTGTAATATTATTGTTACACACCTACATATTAAGGGATGTTTGATCTTTAACGGACAGTATAATATATTCTTATAATCCAATGCGGTATGTTGTACATTATTACAAATAATCGTATTTAAGTTTGGAAATAACTTATGAATGTCATGTGACACAAGCAGATGAAAAAACACGTTTAAAACGTAATCATAAGTTCGTAATAGTCGCTACTCGGTGTCGCGAATGTTTTTTGGTACGAACGCAATCAGCCAGGACTGCAGTAATATAGTTTTTTAAATGACAATGATGATGCAAATTGTTTTATTTCTGTTGCAAAAATAAATCCCTTTGATTCCGAAATTAGTAGGTACCTTACGATTAAGTACCTGCAGTCATATGGAAAATTAAAAAATAACCATAGCCTAAATATGTATAGATTTGATACGTTTGCCATAAAACTAAAATGTATTTTTCAAAATTTTCACCCTAGTACCGTTCTTATTTATTTTGATCTCTACAGTTTATTATCTAAACGCCTATACGGGATAATTGTAGGACTACCAGTCAGACATGTGTTTCAAAAGTTTTTCCAAAAGAACTGCATTATGACTAAAATATCAAATTACCAAACTCGTATAAGCATGAGTGATCATAAACCTAAAGCTTTATTTCGTAATAAGCGGTAACAGCCAATAAAAACCAATTTTGCATAAATTAAACGTAATAACCCGCACAATATGTATGCATATTGGCATTTTTCCGTATTCAAAGAGTTATAACTATTTTCTGGGGTTCTGTAAGCAAATGGTGCTATCAGAGGTTCTACTATTACGTCTTAAAGTAATGTTATCATGGTTGTGGGTGCAGGACAGGGCAATACACAGCGTAGAGCGGCAACTATCATTTGTATTGGTTCTCCTATTTGTGTACCGTCAATCGGATGTACGCTATGGCAAACCATAACTTGAAACGTGTAAAAACAATATTTTCATTTAGTGATCATTCTTATACTTCCGTCATACCGCATAATGAAAAATAAATGACGATTAAAGAAAGTACAAAATATGAACTCTTAATGTAGGTACGGGACCCTTTGCATGCAACTAAGTTTCGCACTTCACTCATTTTTTAACAAGTTATCTAAGATGGTTGTTGTTTATTAAGATTTCTTTACACAACTTAATAGTTGTAGTTTGTACTTAAGTAACTATACTTGGGTAATGTCCGTTACATTTACATTGAATATGACCGCGTTAGATTTAGTTGCTAAACCGTTATCAGGCTTAACTAAGTATACAGACCTACTTTGTGGTTTTTTCTTCTAATTATTTAATTAACTGGCTGTCAGATGATTAAATTGTTGGTTTTAATATTAAAAGATCAATAATGCATCGAGCCAAAATCTTAGACCTTTAATATAGTACAAATCTAAAGAATCATTAGGTTTTCTTTAGAAAAATCAAATGTCGCTCACAGCAAATAGTAGTTCTGAAACAATCACGTGTTTGTTGTTCCAATGCGGAATTTTAATTGTTGTTTGATAATACCATACTGTTCTTATCAAGTTATTCTGTAAACAAAGTTAACACAAAAGTATTCAGTCCATATTAAACTCTTCTTCTAAGACGAGTTTAAGTAATGTGTAACAAGCTTAGCATAAATATGACCACGCAGTCATTAGCAAGTCTTAAGAAGCATACAGAGGTATTGAAACGTCGTTGTCTTCGGAACAATAAAACGATCCGATGCTTCGTTTGAACGACTAGCACCTTTCACCTGGTCAAGCGTTGTGGGCAAGTAGTATGTACTAAATAGCTGTTTGCTTGGCTCATTAGTGATGGCATACTTTCCCGACTTCCTTTGAAATCTTTATTGTTTGATGTTCAATAGAAAAGTTAATAATGTTTTAATTAAGTTTTGTTTGTACCTATTGATTAAGTTTAAAAAAAATACTCTACAAATATATCGTGGTGCCTGATTTCACTTCATGCTTTGTTTAAATAAAAAAGTACATATATATTATGCATATATGACTAAACGGTCCTATTAATTAAACGTGAAGAAGTTACAAAAATATACAAACTATAGTTTTTTTTTTAAACTATCAATAATCTTATTTTTGAAATTTGTACATTGTCTTACAAGCATTCGTTTTAAAATGATATCTCTCTTACGAAGTTTGTCCTTAATAAGAACTCGTACATCAATTAATCAATTAGTAGTCAGCAGTAATCGATACGGACAGTATTAATTACTTAATTGGTTATCGATGAAGTTTATCTGTTAAAGTTTATTGTAATTCATGTTTTAATTATCATCTTTTTAGTTAATTTTACAGTGAATAATGGCAGCGCAGTACCTAAGCAAAGTATATTTTTTAACATTAGTTGCTGCGTGACAAACTTCGGTTTTTTATGAAACTTTTAAAAAAACGCATTCGAACGCGTTCAATGATTTAGATTTATGTTTCCAAAGTTTTCATAATTTTTCTGGCGTTATACGTTCCGTTTAATCTGTCAAACATTTGCGTAAACCTCAGTGATCTTCAGTCAATTTTCATTAACTATACGCAGTGTACATACTTAGGTAGTAGGTAGACAAATCTAGATCATTAAAGTCTAGAGTCGATAAAAATAAGTAGCTAAGCAGCATTTTTTGACAAAGACTCTACTTTGATGCACTGTTACATAAATTCCGGGTCAAGGTCTCAAATGTGGTTAAAACTCATTGGTCAAAGATGAAATGAATCGAATTAAATTATCGCTATTTAAGCATCATTAGGTGTTATGTCGAAAACGTTAGATTGCATACTCATCTTCACATTCTCATAATTAAACCGATTGCATCTTTTCTGACCTCCGTCCCTTTTACACAGAAATATCTAAATGAATGTTAATCACCTACATTAATTCTTTCCACACGATCAAATTAACAACCGAATTTCAAAATTACTTCAAAATCTACTCAAGTGCGAATCGGATTAACGACACAGGGCGAGGGTTTCGTACAAATAGGATGAAGATAAAGAAATATTTGCTGAGATAAATAGATTAGTAGTCAACTTCAATTTTTTGCCACGTAGAAAATCTATGGCGATAAAATGGCGGCAGAAAAAATACATAATCTGTGATAAATTCAAGTATCTAGCTATAGCAGCTCGTGAGATACAGCCTGGAGACGGACGAACAGCGCAGTCACAGTAATAAGATTCCCATTTTACCCCACGGGTACCGAACCCTAAAAAGGTAAAATTTCACGCAAATTTTAATATCAGTGGGAATATAAACTCTAAGCAACAATTACAAGCATTTTGATATAACGTTCACCATTACGATTCGATGTTATGGAAACCAGAGCAAAAAGTTCTCAGTTAACTTACATGTAATACGTGTTACCTTCTTGTTGTAATTTGAATTGTAAATTTTTATTATGTATGATAACGCAACTAGCCACCAATTATCTATGAGTAATAAACTACTTTGCTTGGTCGTTTGTTGTAATGTAAGTCATTGCGACGATTGAATTACCGTTCTTTTGTTTTTCATCACTAGGCATTGCTTGTGTTTTGTTTTTATTAGATTTTGTGAGCTAATCTGATTTAAGCCTTCTATTTTAACCTTTGGCGAATAACATAACAGAAGATGCTTAATAGATTAGTACTCAATCTTTGCTCCTATAAACTCTTTCATAAATATGTGAACAATTGTGTAGGTTGCATGTTTAGAACTATTGTATACGAATCGTTATTAGTAAAAACCTAACATGTTTTTTTTTTATTGGAATAATACAGGTCTACTACGTAACATACATCAATCTGCATCAGCTGATTTGAAATTTGCATTTTCATTACTATTCGTATTAAGTGACCATAGCTGGAGTTGTCCACCGAGATAGCCAATAAACCAGCTGGAGTTTGAAAACCGACTGCTGATCCAATTACTGTAGGAGTAATTAGGTGTTTCCTGTCGACAGTAGAACGACATGCAACAAGCTATGTCTACGTGGGCGGTAAGTACTTCTTCCACTGGTACTCCAATTTGATCAACATTAATTAATTATTAACTTAAAGCTAAACTGCTTAAAATCTGCCTATCAGTAAACTTCTTAAAGCTTTCTTAGCACGTTTTCATAGGCAGATGTTTACCATTTGGCAACAGTATTGTGATTACTCAACAATCATTCATTTGATTGCCAATAATAATTGCCAGTACCAAGCAAATAACGGAAACGAAAGGTAATGAGCAGATGTGACTACCAGGGGCTCATAAACACAAGGCGTGTCAACTTCATTTGACATTAATGACTTAACCATTGCGTGCTGAAGCAGCAAATGGTTTTGCACAAAAAGGTTTTAAACCAGCAATAATTAACAAATGAAATTTAAATATCGATTGTCGTAAAATGATGATAGTTTTGTCAGGTTATGGTAAGGGCTCACGTACATGCAACAATGCTTTGATTCCGGGAAGGGTCTTTGCCGCAGTGTGTCCGGAGCCTTACATCCGGTATCCGTCTCGTCCTGTGTGTCCAGTCACGATGCAGGAGACACGTATTCGTGAATAGCTTTACTGACAGCAATAATTAATAAGGCGCCGACTATATTATTACACAAGTTTCTACAGTTCAGAAAAAAGTGGTTAGGAGGTTTTTTTACTGAATAGTCCAGATTTTAACACTAAATTCCGATTTATTCCTGTCCAACTGTAGCTTCAGAACAGGTTTAGAGTAAAATAACAACATAATCGTGTAACAATGACATTTCTCTCGCTGTCAGCTGTCAGTTGCTGTCACAATTAGCACGGAGACTTCGTTATTTTCGTGAATCAGCTTTTGCTAAACCCCGAATAATTGGATCGCATATTGGATGAGCAAGTTGTTTTATGTCAGCTTTGTAAAGAATATTAGAAACGAAAATGAGGCTTAGAAATTTCATTGTAATAATATTTCTTTTTAACATAATTTTTAATTATATTCCAAATTGTATAAGATAGTATGACGGACCAAAATGGACGGTTCTGACTTTTCAGAACAGTACAAAATGTACTACACCACAATAAAATAATCCCCCAAAAATGTCGTTATTCACGAATTAAAGTTCCCAACGCTGTTTAGTCATCCGTAGTTGAAAGCTATAATCTTCACTCAACCTCTACCTCTTTCTGTCCGTTGACAATTATTTCGCACCAAATTATATTTTCCTTCGACTCACCCATTTAATTCCTCTCCCATATCATCAACACATATAGTTTCCTTCCACTCATCTTTCCCATAATAATACCTTTTACAATCCATCCATCTATCCGAGCTTGCAAGCTATCACCATACACTGTTGACATACCGCCTATATCAATGTAAATACAGTCCATCCATCAGGCAGGTGACACCGCTAGCTGTGGGACATGCGACATGTTTACACCTCATTACACCTGCGTACGCGCAGCATGCTACACGTTATACGTAAAATGCGTATTAACAATCGAATTAGTAGTTTGATGGTGACGCGTGTTTTAATTATCAAGATGATTTAATGTTGTTTACATTAAATCATCTAATTATTAGCTTAAAACATTTGAACTAAAGTTCTACTTTATTAAAAAATATATGTATCTGATAGTGTTCTAAATGACTGTACACACTTTTAATTTGCAATGTCTTGCTTTTATAAACAAGTTTTCAATAGTTTAATTTCATTCCATGGATTTGGCTTGAGAGGCTCGAAAGCAGTTTAAGGTTCTGACACTACGTTATCCATCACAACCAGACAATATCTTTTACGAGAATCGTCACGAAAATTGAGAAATTAGATTCCCTTCAAAGTGTCCAGTTACTTTTAATTAATAGTAATAACGAGAAATATATGTTTCAAGTCATACGTCAGACGTCGCGTCGTGAATTCCGAGTGGCGTTTAGTTTTACCTCGTTAGTTAAGATTCCGTCGACGTCCATTGCGACAATGTTTCGCAGCCATTTATAGTCGCGTTCAGATTTATGTAACCTTTATTATTTATAGTGCAGGCTGTTTGTATGCTGTCCTTTCGAACTCCCTTTTATGGAGTAAAGGATTTGGTATTCTGTCGCGAATAGTGAAAGTCACGCTAAGGAGAGAATGGTGCAATTTGGAGCGTGATATGATCCAATTTTGTACTTTGTCTATATTTGTTACTTGATAAATAAAACGACTCTAGTAGTTTGGGATTTAAGTATGTAAATTAAATTCTCTCTAGGTTGATCTATCAACTGAAAACTTCAGTGTGGTGCTTTCACATAGCATGAGTGCTTGGTTAAATTGTACCTTAATATAGTTAATATGGCCCAAATGGACTTATTATTCTTTTTTACGATTTCACACTTTACTGTCGGTTGTAACAGCATCTGTGCGGTCCACGTTTGTACACTAAGAACCGGTACGATACGACAGAGTAAGGGCCGCGTGTGTTTATTTACGAGCACGCACGTGGCACGACGACCTTCAAGGACGCCCGGTCCACTACTGTCCAGACTTCTAGGAAAACACTTTACTCGAATTCGAATTTGGAATTTTAATTCCTCGTCGTAAAAAAGAGATGTAGGTTTGAAATGAGGTTTTGATTTTATGGACAACCTTTTTGATTTTAATATCGATTTTGCCTATGACTATGTGAGTTATTTCCGTTTTGTTCTGAATAATATTAGATTATTAATAAAAAAAATATACGTTAAGTGCTTTAAATATTTAAGCAACATAATTCGGTAGCTTTTTGCATGAATCAAACATGATCAAATCTGATAAAACTTTAAAATGGAAGGTTCCATTTAATCAGATAATACTAAGTATCTACCACATTCAGTTTTTTGTAGTTTTAATAGATCGCTTTTGCTATTAGCCGATAAGGCTGTCCATTGTATTTGGCATTAACTTCTAAGTGTTCCTTATTTGTGATTCAATTGTTATACAAAAAAGCTCTATTAAGTTATATGATTTAATGACTGCTTACATAACGCGTCCAAGTATCAAAAATTACATAATTTAACCAAATGATTATATACGGTACGGGAAGATCGTAAGATATGTAACCTATTTGGTTATCCAACTAAAGTTATAAAAAAGCCTTCGTAATTACGATTATATCTCTTAAATCCGCACGGAACTTATTCAAATGGTGGAACCGTACGTGGCTTTTATAGAACAACATCTTCTTCTGCCTTCCCTTTAGTCCGCTTCCTGTTGGCAATGTGATTACCTAACTAAAGTAGGTATTGATATTATTGTGATTAATGCTCCAAGCTACCCATATCGGAAGAGGCCTATGCTCAGCTGTGGGAAAAGTAAAGCCTATTATTATTATTATTACGCATGGTCATAGCGGGAATTGAAATTTCACTATCTAAACTAAGTTTGACCGAAAGACAAAGTAATAGTTATGGATATTGCTATCGCGGAATTTCGCTGCCTATAGTGCCTATTCACCTCAATTCCATATTTTTGTGGTACAGTTATTAATTAAATCTCTACAAATCATTTTGTAGTAATTAGCACAGCGATAAAACTTAATAAGGAATATTTTCAAGACTTAAATACAGTAACAAATTACATCATAACAAAACAATTCATAAATCTTTGTAATAACTACGGAACATTACAAAACATTAATATTAAGAAGGGTGTGGTGTTTCAAAGGCAATCTGTTTGATATAATGGGTATAGACCATAACAAAAATGTAGAGCCATAAATCGTAATAAACAGATCAAAACAATGTCACCTTAATTATTCAGCGTGTTATTGCGGTATTATTTTAATTAAATGCTTAAGGACCACTTACATTTCATCGATAGAAATCTAATCTCGTTGAAAGCCGTAAGCCGGTTCTAATTGTTATTCGTAAGCGTATTAAAAACTTGTTCAATTACTGGCTTAGTTTGCCATTTTTACATATTTCGCAAACGGATTGATCTTACCGATATGACGTAGTAAAAGTTGAAACCTACCGTTAATTTAAAATAGGTCGATCCACGTTGGAAATGGAAGGTTTGTTTTTCGGATATAGATCAATGGCGGTTAATATCATTACCGCCCGGGAGTAGTGCTTGATTAGTGCATATAAATAAACACGTGCAATGTTTTACGAGGTTTTTGCGAGGACCAAGCCTCCTTGGATCTTATACAGCACGATTATGTAGAAGCAAGACCACTGTCAATGTGGAGCGATATTTCGCTCTCACAATGACAGATCTGGTAAAGACAATGAAGCAAAATATTTTTATTTACGTGAAGTGTTGAAGGCTTGCTGGTACTTTAATTAATTGAACTAGGTCGTTGGACGTTGCGCTACTTGTGGTCGATGTGTAAGTAACACCAAGCTTGGTAATTCCGGATGATTGTCTTGTTGTCATGTAGTGTAGGTGTACTTTATTAACTCTTGCCAATGGTAGAAAATTGTATTAAAGTGTGGAAGTCCTGCAGTTCTTGCAAGTCCAGCGCGGTAATTTGGGGTTTTTGGAAATTAACATACTAACACTATTTTCACCGAGTCAGAATTGAATTCTTAATAAGGTCCTTCTTAAAACGACGACAGAGTGATAGAATGGTTCACACATTTGGATTTAAACGTATTAGAGTTTCATCTATACAGCTGAGAACTTACTATACCGTAAAAGGCTAATCACGTTACTGTCTAGTCTACTATACTTAGTAATCTAATTTGAATAAGTAACTTAAAAAATATTTATTGGCATACAAGTCAGTACCACTACTGCACTTAAGTAAGATATCGAACAAGATAAGTATGAATAACCCCTAAACAAATGACAGCAGTTATGCATATTAATATAACCTTGAACAAATGATTTATATTGTTGTACCCATTCTTCAATTGACTTATAATCTGACAGAAGATAAAGTTATCAAAAAATGTTTTATAAGACCTTGGTCTATAGATCTTTGTGTGGTATTTCGTAATAAATATTGTCTTAATATGTTGATAGGTGTTAAATATTTATTTATTGTATGAGGCCTTTGTTTTTAATTTTAGATTATATGGCCATTTGATTCATTCGTCACGACATCCGTCTCATTTATTGTGAATAAATCTTAATTCAAACTGTTTTAAAAGCAAAACGTGATTTTGAATGGTCCATGCTTGCTGATTTGAGGCATACAATTTTAAATGAATACTTTTTTAACTCGTATTAACATACAACCATAGCTTTAGTAATGTGCATTACAAGTGATACAAACGAGAAAACTAAGTGTCACAAAATATCGTGCGAAGCAATCCGCGACCGATATCCTCAACCACCAACTAGACATTCAATCAGGTTTTATATCCACTCAGCTACAACTTACATACTTAGCCTATAATCTGTCATACTTAAATTAATTTAAATAGCCGTCGCGACTCTAACGACTAGATTGCTAACCAGCACTACTAAAGCAACTCTTGCAGTTGTTGAAGCAAGACAGCGATATACGGGGCATAACGCCGTCTCTCTCCAACACTAGAACAGATTTTTTTAAGTGTCGTTGGTAGGTGACCGCGTGCAATCAAACACGCCCGATATTCCTAGTAAGAATTCCGTTCGACTTATGTATTATGGAAACCACAATAATGATTCGAGCCCCAGTTTTCGAGAGGCCCAGTGTAACGGCACCTTAATGACATAATAACAGTGGAGTCACCGTCGCGTGTGTAATTGCCCTAACTCGGGTGTCGGTAAAGAAGACACTTGGATTTTTGAAAAGTGGAATAGGAGTGTTTTGATTAGGATGGTTTAAAGAGTTAAGTTATTGTTTTACAGTATTAAGATCATTTTGATTTATCAATCAATAAATTAAGGCTATCGAGGTCCTCTGCTGGCCATAGCCCTCCGCATCCAGTTCAAGACAGCTACTTTCTTGTAGGTCAATTTGAGTCATTTGTTGTTTTTTTTGTGTTTTATTCGTATTAGTAATTTAGCTCTTAGCTTTGCATTATAGAACAGTAAAGCTGTCGAAGCTTTAGATCAGGCTGAATGCATAGACCTGGTAAAAATTAAAAGTTTGCTGCTTAGTGAATAACTATTTCAAGCCACACCACCTTCAATAATCCAAACTAAGACAAAGTACCACAAAAGATAAGTAAATACTCCAGTTTCTTAAAAATCCATAGTAAATAACTTGACTTCTTATCCACATTTCTACATTCCACAATAAATCACAGAGCATTTCGCGTGATGATTTCGGGCCCGACACCGGTCGGGAGTTGAGATTGTAATACCACGTTATGTGGCCACAGATTATCTCGAGAACGTAGAGTAAGTACGGTCAGCAACAGAACTCTGTTCACACTACCAGAATTTTAAAACAACTGCAACACACTTCAATGAGCTAATGTTGGGTTGTTAAGTAAAAAATATGTTTGATACCTAGTATAATTGAAACATGTTCCTAAATATCACCGTAAAGTATCAACTCTACATTTTGTGAATGGGATTATAACCTGTCTTTCTGACCGTACTAGCTGAACGTAATGTATTACAGTACAGGTACTGTGTGAACTAGGAACTGTGTAACTGTGCTAATGTAGGTAACGTATGATATCATCAGGTGAGGGGTTTTATAACTGTCTGTAATTCTTTTGAGTTTCAGCGTCGTGATGTCGAAATATTTTTGAGACACGGATTTTGTGTTCGCCGACGCTTCTCTCAATAAAACCCAGTTTTCTAAATACAGTTTTTTAAGTTCAGTTATTAACAGCTTAAAGGTCATCTGTCATTTTATTTTAGATGTTATGTCTAAAAGATGTTATGAGCAGCCGAAGATAGATCTCGATGGCGTGCAATTGGGGAGGCCTATGTCCATCAGTGGAAAAACAGTTCTAAGCGCTGATGGTCAAAATTTTATTTTTTGTTTTAAATTAATTAATCACAAAAGTTTAAATAAATCCATGTTTATACATCTTACAGATAACCGACACGCCATTTACTGTATAACAACCCTTTAGAAACATTAACGAAAAAGAACATGAAATTAATAATCTATTTCTTCATTTTTTATATTACAAAGATCCGGTGCATTTGATAAAGAACCGTAATCCACACTTCATTAGGGATGTTTCTGTTTAACAGCCTCTACTGGGATTGAACTCTCCACCGCCGTTCTCAAGCATTAAATATGTCGGGGTTTAATTATGAAAGCGCATCCGTTGTTGGTGACGATCGCTATGACTAGATCACTACGTCATATCCTTTCTAAATAACCATATTATGCTTATCTGATTAACATGAGAATGTAGTAATTATTGCATTAGTAGTAGTACGAATCAAGTCACGAAAATTTTGTTTATTTAAAAGGAATTTCGGTCTTAATGTTATAAAAATCAAGCTTTAACATCAGCAAACTTCACAATTCGCAAACTACACGTGTCCTCGTAGGTACCATGCAATTTCATTGATTATAATCCTTATCTATATATATTTATACTAATATATAAGCTGAAGAGTTTGTTTGTTTGTTTGTTTGAACGCGCTAATCTCAGGAACTACTGGCCCAAATTGAAAAAATATTTTTGTGTTAAATAGACCATTCATCTAGGAAGGCTTTAGGCTATAAACCATCACGCTGCGAATAATAGGAGCTAAGATACAATGGAAAATGTGAAAAAAACCGGGCAGGTTTACCTAAATTATAACTTATATCTTCTTCCCACGGGGACGAAGTCGCGGGCAACAGCTAGTATATATTATAATCCTCTAAAAACATTTATTTTTTTCAATAACAAAGTTCTATTTTCATAATACTCAGAGTGTTAAAACTTTGAGTTTACTGTTTCTTCTCAATGTTGTATATTAGTTTGATGAAAACTATAGAGCTGCTGCTAAGCTCTTAGCCCAAGAGCGAGTTAAGTAAGAAAGTTAATACAAAGCAGCTTATGCTTTCATATTACTTTTCTAATTAAGCTTTTTGTTTTACTTAACCGTTTGATGTCTGTAGCTATCTTACCATCAGAAAAAAACACAAGTTTAACGGTCAACATCAAACAGTTTGCATTATACTTAAAATAGATAACTACTAAGTACAGAATAAATAATCAAAAATTCAAATAGCGAACGTCCAAACATGTGCTTGGGACCACGTGTGGTTGTTTTTGCCGGCGTTTTTGCCCCGCATTCCTTTGCCAACGGTCTTATTGAAAAAAAAAGATTGTCTCATTGTAATCGAGATCACGTCGGTACGAAGGCGACGAATTGGCCTACCACCACGTATAAAAGTCATACTCTTGCGTTTGTGGAAGCGAGATGGCACACTACACCGTATAGAGCGCTGTCTCACTCTGACATCTCTTCAATTAATACGAGTGATACCTTTTAGAGGTGATAGTAGGTGATCAAGGACAATGTCAACGTGCCGATGTATTATAATTTTAAGTTTTCATTGCAGACATTTGTTAAGTGACGTTTGGCGCGTGTTCTACCATTGTTTTTGTGGTATGCTAATGTTTGCAGATCTCGTTGTCACTATTATTAGCCGAGACACGCGTGGTCTGCGGGATAAGTGGTTTTTTATACCTCCTTAAGCTTATGTGTTTGACTCTTCTGTTTATTCCTGTTTTTAATATGTACTGATGTCTTTAGGTGGAAAACACTGAATTTTTGAACGAGTCGACAACACGCCAAGGACGCGGCATGAAACATCTTAAAAGCGACAGTAACTGTGCTTTGTTAGAACTTTAGGACTAAACTGCTGAACGAATTTTGATAAAACTTGACACAGCCTCTTCGCTATGTTAACTCATAGATCGAATGCCTGGCTTAGAGAGAAGTTAGATAATTAACAAAAAAATCCTTAAATGATTCCAAATGCAATATCCAATGGATTATCGTCTCAACGATTCATAGTAACTTGAAATGTAAATTGTTTTCTAAATTAGACCTCCTTGCACCGACATTGACTTGTTAAACTTAATTGTTGTAATTAACAAGAATACTGGTAGCACATGGCCAATAATTGTAGTTTAAAAATAATACAATGGGCAGCTGACAGCCAGATGGAAGCTGGGAACACCTGATTACCTGATGTATTAACTTTTAGTAGTTATCTTAATTAAATAACTCAAACAAGGTACACCGTTTTTTTTTGTATTACCTACTACAGATGCGACTAATCTTAATCTTGTGTATTTTTCTGTATTGTAATTGGTAAGAACCAAATCAGAAATAACAGTACTGTCACAAAATAACAGTATTTTTCAGACTCATATTTACAATTTAAGTGTTTCTAGCTCTCCATGTCTCTTGGCAAAAAATGTGAAATGCTTTCTTTGCAAAACTGACTATTATTTACGAATAACTTACAGACGTTTCTACCCTTGGGGCAAGTATTGTCTGTCTCTTTTAGTACTATTGTACTATACTCTACTATTATAAAGACGGCCTTCCATCTCCTCTTAAAGTAATATTATTTCAATTGATGCCGCTTAAAGCCATTTAACGCGCTGTCACCCTTTTACAACTATGCTGTTTCATTAAGACGATAGGCCCTCTAATACTTCTATAATTACTCAATACTCAACACTTGCGATCACATACATTACGTTACGTTACATAATGGACACAGTACACTATGGACCCTGTAGGGCACGGCAATGTAGAAAAGAGGAGGATGCTAATTTTTTTTACTCTGTTAAACAGTTACTGAGAAAATTTAGTTCCTATATGAATCACAAAACGCCACAGGAAAGTAGGCTCACAAAATAGTTCCCAAGGTTTCACCGTAATAAAATTTCAATATTTTCCGCTATTTTGCTCTAAATTCTTGTAAACTACCCATTAACCTTGACCATACTTTCCTATTGTACATGCAATGTCATCTGACTAACAATCATGTGGCTTTATTTGTTACACGCGTTGCCATGACAACGGAATTTTTGTATCAAATGTTTTTTGAAAAGTAAAAATGGTATGGCGGGTAAACGAAGTGTCAATCAGTTTTTAATGTAAAACTGCTGCCTGCATTAAGTTAATTACGTTAAGAAACAAATAAAATGAGTGATCGGGGCTAGAAAGTGAGAGTAATAAATCTACAAGAAATAGGATTAAAACATATTTTTTTCGAATTAGTTCAACATTTTGTCCCAAGTAGCCAAATCCATTGATTGATAAAATATTGACAACGGACGTTATTCCCTTCGTTTTTTTTTTAGTATTAGTCTTAGAAGGTAATTGATTTTTTTCTATGGATCATAATCTAATATAATTATTTCCTTATTCACTTTTGTTTAAGGCTTAAGGAACTCTTTTGTCAAGCAACAAAAACAAAATAACATTGAATTTAATTAGTAGGGTATCTATACAAAAGGGCAAATACTCATTATTCGTGTACCTCAAACAAACAGCGGGAGATCAAACAACTACTTCTGTATGTAATCCGATTACACGTTTAGGGTAACCAGTTCAATAATGCACCGAAAAAGTACCATCTATCATACGACACAATGGGCAAGCTTAGTGCTTAAAAGTGACAGGATTTTTTTAAACGAAGATGTGAATGATGACTCTCGTAGTTTTATATTAACGGTATAAACTTTGTTAGCTGATTTTATTCAACAAGGTGTGTAAGTAATTAAAACTAAAGAGGCCTAATCAATGTGTAGTTTAATATAAAGATTGATTGATTTGATATGAAGATGTCGGCGATGGCTTAGGTCAGAAGAGGTAACAAAATAAATACTCACACACATACTACACCAACACTTTCACATACTTTCGTCGATAAAATGAGTGTGATACAGATATCGCTCTAACAGATTCAAAGGAAGCCATAGAATAATCTCATCTCATTTCCTTTTAATTCAAAAACCCAAGATAAATAACGAAACACCTTAGTACAATAAAACAAATCCTAAAATTAAATTCACTCAACAGAGGCTGAACAAAGTTGTCTTTGCCCGTCCAATCTCTAACAAAAACAAGATTAAAGACAGTTGTTAATTACGAGGACGACGGGTCTCGGTTTAACTTGACATTTAAAAGGGTTACAGTATTACAAACTTACGTATGCCAGTGAAAGTGGCGCTAGTAGCACTGCCATCACTTCAAACGCTGTCAAATTTGTTCGGAGAAAATTAGTTCCGATTTCCGTCAACAGCAAAGATAAATTTGTTCTGGTTTCGTCGTGTATGCAACTGGGCAATTGTACAAACAAACTGCCAGACAGAACAAAACTAAAGGGTAAAGGGCCTTGTTTGATTAATTACTGAAGTGAAAGCTGATCCTTCTATTTATGGGGTAAGAGCAATGGTTCTGTGAATGATTTAGAGCTCAATTGAAATATTTTTTTAATTAGTCTCGCAATTACGGGGTTAAATGCCAGTCTTATTGTCAATTTTTTTTTAAATAATAGTGAAAAGATTCCGACCTTTGATACTAGATACAAAACAGTTTACATGACTTAAGTCAAGTATGATTATTACAAAAAAAATAAGGACAAAATTATTTACCTCAAAAAACATACAAGCGACCAATATTTTTATCTAAAATAATAAATACGAGGGGTTTATTTATTTTCCTGTTTAACTAAGCTAGGTATTATTTCTGTACGCACTATTGTTTAAACGTGTTTGTCAGTTTCATTGTGAGTCAACGCTGCCCTTTCAAATTACAAAATAAATAGACTAAATTGATTAAGCTACACCATGTGGTCCAGTAATGACTAACATGCGATACGCAGTCTAAAAATATGGCTACGCGTGGTTCGTCCCAGTCTGTCCTTTCCCACTCTCCAACGACGCTGAACTTTGCCATCCAGGACCATAGGTAAAGCCCCAACATCACCCTATCCATTGCCGAGTCAAACAGCAACCATTTACGTTTGTCCTGAATAAAGAACGCAATGGAAGCGTTGCGAGTTGTAAGCATCGTGTAAATTCAATTGTTTTTCGGTATTGGCGCGTATCAGTGGCCTAAATGTGTCACAGTGTGAGTCAGGCCAACTGTTGGGTGTTTGCAATGGTTTTCACAATGCAGAATTACAAATATCTGTGTTATTTCAATATGGTTATGACATGTGCGTCACGTACGATTTTCTCTTAAAGGGAATAAACAGAAACGTATGTTGTAAAAGTATCTTATAACTCCATTTGTAGATCAATAAGGCAAATAAGTACAGGTGTTCATTGAATAAGACTTTTGCCGGCCAACATACAACCTTTTTCGATTCTATTATTAAAAGCAATCTCATCAAATCTTACGACTGCTGATTATAAGGTAAGTTTCATCAATATTAATTCAGATACCAATATTATAGACGGTCAGTAATACGTATTTTGTTTGTTGGGTATGTCGTAGTATTGTGCGAAATGCGTAGTATTTCGAAGAACCCAGGAACTTGATAAAGTCTGACAGATAGTGTTCGGGCTTGGCTAGATAATAAACTACACTAGACTATTTTTCTTGATGTAAAGGCCGCTGTTTGACCTGAAATAAAAAAAGAATAGTGTTATTCAAAGGAGAGTTGCTAAAGTAAATTAATTTTTTAATATAATGCTTGGCGCTTGGCGTTTGCCGACGGATCGCTTACTGATTAAAAAGTCCATTTAGATTTAAAAATTCTATTATAAATTATCTCCACTCGTAGTCGACTGTTTGATATTCTTTTATTTAACAAACGCTCGACGAATTCATTTACTTAACAAACATCCAACGAACTACCCCATTATTTACGTCTTCAATCATAAACTAGTCGGAAAATGTCTCTTCCAGTAAATAAGAAATATCTTAAATACACATACAGATACGCTTTGATTTGTCTTAATACTGCAACATCAATAAATACGCTTCTCATGACAGTTGCCACACAAATCAGCCAGCCTTATGAAAGGCAAATAATGAAGTCACGTCGTGTGATAATGTGCCAGTTAAAGTGATGCGATCGTGAGCTAGCCCGCTGACAGGTTTGTTCACCCTTCAATAGCAGTGCATTCGATGCATAAGAAAGGAGGTTGGGTAAAATTTGAGTTTATATATTATTATGAATAGGGGTAATCCGTCTTAAGCTAAACTTTTAAGAATTAATTGCGTGCAGTAAGTAGCCAATTTAGTCATATTAATGATTATTATATTGATTTGTCTTGAATTGAAAAAAAAACATTCCTCTAAAATTCTGTATAAAGTGAAAAAAAAAAAACTAACACTGATTTAATACAAAGACTACCTACCATTTATCTTCTTACGAACGAACGTTATTTAAATTACTGAATAATGTAATAGCTGCAATAAAGAACGTTCTTAATTTAAACAAAACATTTTTTTCAAATCTAGGCGCCACATGAAACCGTTATTTATTCACACCAAAAAAAAGTAATTATTCAAAAAATGAACCAAAACATTAAAGGGCCGTTAAGCATTATCGATTTATATCCCTTATCGTAAATCTGATCTATGGTTCAGGGAAGCGTCGAGTACTCATTTTAAATTTAGAAACATCCATTGTAAGGATTATACGAACCCCACGCATACATATAATGCAAGATTTATGTGTTTGAGATAATAATCACCACTAATTATATTCCGTAACCAATGAAATTTAATCAACCAGGAAAATAGTTTTATTACCGATCCTGATTTCTGATGGGACGAACTGATAATTAAATTTTTAATTTCCTTTATTGAAATTTTGAGAGAAGGATGCTTTTTTTATTTTAACGAAGTGTTATATTTCAGGTATAAAAACCTAATTACTTTAAAAACTTAAAAAGCAGGGTTATAAAAGTTCATAGTCTTCAAAGAGAGTCTGTCTCTACGGTTATGATTTTTATTTAAACTGTTGTTTAAAACATTGGAACGTGATTTATATGAGGTTAAATACGGTCCATAACCTCATAAATCAATCACTTCAGTTATTTATTCAAGACCTTTTCAATTTTGTAACAATGTTGAATCAGTTAAAGTATACCTACCAAACAATCGAATTCTGGATACTTAAATGAAAAATAGTACTTTGATTACTACGTACATATGCCCCTGGCTGAAAATGACAACCGACCTTTTTACTTATCTGAAAACTTATAAAGCATTTTTTTTTATGTTGTTAGTATAGCAATATTCCCGTGCCTTCCTTTGCGTTTAAAAAATGTCCTCAAGGTATTTTACATGAAATAGAATCTAAATTGCCACTTAGCGTTTCCCGCGCTTCGAGATTGAATTCGGAATTCTCTTTGCTTTTTCCCTTTGGCATAGAAAAGAAAATCTAGAAGTGAAATGATAATTTATTTCGAACCTACTTTCTTATCTTTCTTTCTGACTTATTGTGTTAGTATTGGAATGTTGGGATAATTGAATTTTGCTTTGTGGAGTACGAGCACTTAAAACATCAAACAGGTACCATTTAGGAAGGTATTAAGAGGGACAGACAGAAAGAGATGTTTCGATTATGAAGGTAAGCTTGATATCAGTGCTAGAAGGTATTTTCTTTTTGCTTAAAATTGATTTTATATTCTTTGCATAAAATGAGGTTTATGCCATTTATATGGCAATGGTATTGCCATATTTTATACTTCCATAAACACTAGGTTTTCCTTATGGTCATGTACAAGTATCTACCATTTCTCTCGCTAGTTTAAAAAAAGAAAACTAAACGTCATTTTTTTTCTTAAATTTGCATGACGGTTTATAAATCACTGGCTAGTCAAACAATACAAAGGACCAAAGTAGCTCTATCAAATCATCAATCAATCTTAGCTGTAATTGAGAACACCACGTAAAAGTTCGTTCCAAATACACCAAAAAGGTATCAATCAAAGATATTTCTATAGAATAATTAATGACGTAGATAAATAGAGCCTAATTCCGAAGTTCCCAGTGAATAATGGAAGAAGTGTAACGCTAACCTAGTTGTGACCACTCCTATTTCAGGGCAGGTACAGACAACCAACAAAAAACTTTGACTTTAAAAGCACCTTTATTATAAAGCAGTTAAGGTTGATTGTTATTAGTTTTGACTCGCAATGTGTGGCAGACTGTACAAATATTTGGGCCATCGTACAATAATTACAGGATCTAGAACGTTGACCCTTACGATCAATATTTAGGTAGGTACTAAAGTGATACAATAGAAAAATAATGAAATTACATGACATTATTTTACATGACATTAAAGTTCACTTGCCACTGTCGTGTCTCCACACCTTTATAGAATCACTAGGGATGTTCGTGGATTGATGAATTAAAAACATTAATGCATTAGTAGAACTTCCTGTAGTTTCAGTGAAGGAAGCAGGCATGAGAAAGGGCTAGTAGTTTAATTAAACTTTTACGAGTGTTAGTGCCTTGGGCTGACTAAAGTGTTTGAAAGTATTCGACATTTCTTTATCTTTTCAATTCAGTATATTTGAAGGACTTGTAAGTATTAACATTGTCAGAATGTTAATTGTATACAAGCTCTGTATTATACATATTGAAATCTGAAATCAAGATGCGTTTAGCAAGCGTTGCGATCAATGCTTATTAAAGCTTATAATATACTTATATAGAGAGAGTCCTTAACATTACAGTATTTACAGGCTGATATTATCATTAAATAACTTCTTGATGTAAACGCAGACCCCACGTGTGACGTCGTTTAAGACAAATTGTACAAGAAACTTCAAGACTACTTAGTACTTAATATTCCACACACCATAAACAACTTACACTTTTTCCCTCATTTACGCATTGTTTATGCTTTTACTTTTGTTTGTGGGTAAACAATACCTTAACTAAAGAAACGTTAATGTGAGAGAAAGTGTTCGTGTACGGCCGCTTTGACCGGCCAGTGTGTGTACTGAGGTTTCCGTAAAAAGTATTTACTTGTATTTAAAAAGAAAACTTAATGTTCGAAATGTTTGTTTTCTTTTTCGTTTTACGAGTAGGCTTTTGTGTGATGCTCTTTAGCTACACGGCTGATTTGTAAAATTCCATAAGTTAGCTAAACCTTTGTTCCTTATTTTTGTCTTTTTTCTATCCTGCTCCTATAAAAACATTTTTTGTAAAAAGACAGATCGTAACCCTTATAACTATAGTATAATATATGTAGTTACAAATTAATTGTGACCAAAACTCGATTCTGTTTCGACTGGGTTCCCAAACAAAAAGTAGCGGCAGAGTCAAACAGCTGGTTTCTTGAGCAACATATAACGAAATATACTATAATCATAATTTACATTTTTAAAGTATATTATTATACAGGTCTCACCTTATTTTGTAACACCTTCCGTGTACTTAAATGAATCTGATGACCTTACATTGCGTAATGCCGGCAATATAATTTGGTCGGTTCGTGTATTAAATAATAACCATATCTCACACTTAGTATAACAAATACCTGCATGGCTTTCAGAGCTTACGCTTTAATCCACTATAATCTTAATTTATTAACAGAGGGGACACATCTGAATAAGCAACTGGTATTAGAGACGAAGGACAGACATTACCACGAAAATCTGGAGATCAAGAAACCTTTTTCCATACTAAAGTAGACTTTAACGCCTTTAAAATAAAGGTTAAGTGTTAAATGTTAGTATGTTATTATTAAGATGGTAAAGTATTTGTGAATGGTACAAAGTTATTCATCAATGTTGAAATAAGACGCTGCGGTGGCTATACGGTAACCCTTTAGCATTGGATGCTTCGCGCATAATGATTAATATGTCTTGGGGACATCAATATAAATGTATGAATATTTTTGGACGGGGGGACTACCATCATTTCTCAAAGAAGTACTATTGAAAACGTGGAAGGGAGATGGGGAGCTACAAGATAGAGAGCAGTATCGTGCCATCTCGCTTTGACAACTACGACAGCGTTATTTTAAGAGCTGGTGGTAGACCCCCTAACTTGTCTTCAATGTCAAGTTTCGGTTATACACTATGGACGATGAATTTAAATTGTTGGTATTTTAGCTTAGGCTTGAAAACATGATTATAAACTTGTCAAGTGCGACTTTGGCGACGGGCGACTATGGTGTTGATTTATTGGTCAGATGCATGTAATAATTTATGGGATTTTTTCTGCTTAATATATTGGTGGTAAAGACGTTCAAAAAATATGGACGTACAACGAGAAATACTAGATATAACAAAATATTTTTGTGCTTTAAAATTACCACGGGCTCATAGTAAAATTAACGAAAGAAAGTCGAATATGAAGTAAATTATATGAAAAAAACAAATTGCGCAAAACAGTTTCGACCGCAAACACAATTTGCACATTCATTGTATTCACCCAACTCACATAGGGTCACTAGGATCAAACATAATAACCGATAATAGTTACACCATAGAGGTCCACATTTTAGAGCCAAACTTTTTTGTCACAATTCAGGTTAAAATTATCGCTCTACAATCTAAGGTCACAAATTAACATCACTAATAAAATGTAACATAAATCCGTATATTCCACAATAGGGATGAAAATTTTATGACACTAGAAAAAACCACATTCTGACGATTTTTAGAACATGTTTATTGTGTTTAATACATTATAAAAGGGGACGAAGTTCCCAAGGACATAACTTTTATATTTGGACCTCGCCCCTAAAAAAGTTACGGATCACGTACGCATGCACTTAATAAAAAAAACACTCTTATCTAATTCAAAACTTATAAGAATTAAAATAGAGTCTAAAATTCCTTGGCAATGTTTCCTAAGATCAAATTGTCACATGTGATGTTTCATTCTTAATCAAACCTTATCATCTTAAAAATAGAGTAGAAAATTCCTCGAGAAAGATTCCTAAGATCAAACTGTCACATATAATAATAATAATAATAATAATAATCTTTATTTCAGAACAATGTCCATACATAATTACAAAATAATAAGATTTATAGTAAAATTTGTGCGCGTATAAATGCTTTCAGGATGTCTGAGTCCTGCTTTTCCGCAATAACCTGCAGGATGCTGTTGGTGCTGCTCCTGACCCTGCTCAGTAGTGATACGAGCCGCTTGCGTATTACCGCGTGGAAGCCGTCTACCCTGGCTTCCGCAAACATACCGGAGGCACTGCAAAAACGGGGCAACCCCAACAACATCCTAAACCCGTTGTTATATTGGACACGTAAGGCATTGAGCGTCCTCTGCGTATATCTGAACCACAGGCTGCACGTGTAGAAAGTCTGACAGTAGGCTTTAAATAGAGTGACTTTAACTTGTTTACTACAACGCACAAACCTGCGGGCCAGCATATTACTTCTAACCGCCAATGCCCTACGTTCCCGTTCTATGTCAACCTGGTCCTCAAGGTCCTCTGTAACGTAATGTCCAAGATATTTAAACTTTTCTACCCGCTTTAGTTCAATGCCATTTAGCTTTATTGCGGGCACATTCAATGTACATTTACCGGGGGCCTTGAAAACCATGTACTCGCTCTTCTTAGCATTGTACATCAATCCATGCTGAATGCTATATGTTTCACATATTGCAAGCAACTGCCTCATTGCACTTACAGTTGGGGTCAGCAGCACCATGTCGTCTGCGTAACTAAAGTTGTTCATACAAATGTTGTCAATCCAGCATCCCACTCGTGTGCTGCTGAGCCCAACTATAAGCTCATTCACGTACAAGTTGAAGAGCCTAGGAGAACTCAAACCACCTTGTCTCACCCCGCACTCCAACCTGTACGTGTCCGAGAAGGCATTTGCCCACCTTACATAATTATTCTGGTTTTGGTACCAGAAATGAAAAATCCGTTGTACCTGTGTAGGCACGCGGGTTTTCTTGAGTTTCTCCCATAACAAGTCATACGACACAAGGTCAAATGCCTTGGAGAGGTCAAGAAAGCATGCATACACAGGTGTACTTCTTTCCGTGTAGTATTGGACAGTGTGCTTCAGACTCAGAATTGCGCTTTCAGTGGAAAGTCCCGCGCGAAAACCAAACTGAGCATCATGAATATTAATATTTTTATCAAGTTCTGAGTCGAGCACACTGTCCAACACCTTGGCCACAATTGTAGCCAAGGAAATCGGTCGGTAATTGTTCTTATCAGACAAATCTCCAGTTTTATTTTTAACTATTGGTACTACGATGGTTTTCATAAGGTCTATAGGCAAGTACGAGTGATTCAGACATAAGGTAAAGAACATTGCCAGCACACGCGGTAAATGAACACCAGCGTATTTTAGATGCTCGATACTGAGTCCATCATGACCCGGTGACTTGCCCCTAGACATGCTACTCACAATTTGTCGAACTTGTTTAGCAGACACCCTATACAATTCACCGGTCATGGTGGACCCAGGATCTGCAGACGAAGAACCCAGTGGAGACTTAGTGGTAAAATGTTCTCTAAACAGTTCAGCTATATCTCTGCTATCACTCGCACTTCCCACGCTCACTGGAAGGCCAGTCTTATGATTTAAACTGTTGGTTGCTTTCCAAAAATCACTAAAGTTTTTAGAAGCACGACATTCCGAAATAATTTCCATTTTTATCTGTTCTTTGTTATTGTGACACCACTTTAATCTATTTTTAAATAATTTGCGACTTTCACACATTTCTTCATATATAGTACCGGATTGTGGCCTATCCTGAGAAACCCAGTATAAAAATTTACTCCTAGCTTCCCTGTGAGCTTCACATACATGCTTATTCCATCCTATTACATGTTTTTTCTTACGCGAGTGAGATTTAGTTTCACAAGTGTTAATGGCTGAGTCTGTTAATGCTATTATTATATCCTTATATAGTTTATCTAGACAATTTCTATGTTCCTTACAATTACAAATATCATAACTACATTCTCTTAATTCAACAGGAAAATCTATTAATTTCAGTTTACTATTGCACAATTTGGTATAGCTTTTTATTTGTTCTTTAGTTCTATAGCCCCAAACAGCTTTATTTTTTATATTTTTATTATAATTACTATTTTTACATATAATTGCACTTAATTCACACTCAATGACTAGGGGCAAATGATCAGACCAAAACGTGTCATAATTAATAAATACATTCTTAATAGTTTGTTTGGCAGAATGACTAGTAACACAGTGATCGAGCCACCTCACACACCCGTGAGCCTCGCTTATAAATGTATAATTACTTAATACACTTCCTAACACATCTATATCCACACAGGACCATTGTTGGTCCATACATAAATTAATTAGCTCGTTACCGAACAGTTCTCCCGGATGAGCATTAAAATCTCCTAGTACGTAAATAGATTCTATAGCGTAATGATCAACTATCGCACATACCTCGCCAAAACATGTCGTAAACTCCTCCAAATTGTCTATTCCATTTGTCGGCATGTAAACACTAAACACAAGAAATGCGCGGTCTTTCATAGACACTTTTATTGCACTGATACGCGGATTATTGCACTCGATAACAGTCACCTCTTTGAACACACTTTTACGCCACAGTATTGCCACGCCACCGTAAGGTCTTCCTTTCAAAACACCGTTTGAAATATCCACTGCTGACGTGCCCGTGTATGCGAACTCCTGGTCAACAGTGCCCAGTATCGGTATGTCATAGGGAAGTAGCCAGGTCTCTTGTAAGGCTATGATATCCGCCGACTGACACAATTTTCTGACACAATCAATTGATCTTTTTATCGACTTACAGTTAAAACTGACAAATTTAAATAAAGTAGTTGTTGCAGTTGTATTTGTTTGTATACCCATTATTAATTGTTTTGTATCACATCACTATTCACAACATTGTTTTCGGCCTTCTTAGTTTTATTAAAGTAAACAAAGCGCCTAAAAGACACACCTTCTGGCCACAGACTATCATCTAAAAACATTGCGAGCTTGTGGTGTGGTACAAAGATTTTAAATGCATTATAATTTCTTTCCTTTTGCATTATAATTTTCTTTATTGTTACTGCAGTTTGAGTCTTTGACAGAATGTAGTCAGCAATGTCGCTGTCAGTAACTTCTTTAGCTACACGGGATATAAATAATGGAATATTTATTTCCGCAGCTTTAAATTTCATATCCACATCCGAAGCCGCTTTTCCTCTACATATGATACGACAAATCTTTCTAAGAATCCGAAATCACAGGCTTATTTGTTTAGAGCCAGGATTATTTTTTTCTGGAAGTGTGAAGTTCCTAATCATCGAGTGCTTCGAAGAAACGGTAATGATTATTTAAATGAACATTTTTCACAGTTCCTCCACTGTTATTAAACATGTGTTTTCTTGTAACTTGAAGCGTTAGGCTATAAATTGAATGCAGCTGCCATACGTTGAGATGTGAAACAATAATGCTGTGGTAATTTTAAGTATTAAATGTTACTAACACGTCTAACACGTTTGGTTATTTGTTTTGTACTTGCATCGAGTTTCGTGCGGTACTGTGAACTTACTTGTACAAATATAGAAAAGTCTTAGCTTGAGCAAGAACACAGTATTCGTTGGTTCCCATGACACTTCTTTTATTTTAAGTTAACAGTATGCCAAGTTTTATCATAGTCCATATCAAAATTGGGTTATTACAGTGATTTTGTAATAAAATCGGTAGTAACTTTCACATACTTGTACTTGAGGTAAGTCTTTCCTCGTAACCTTGTTGAGCTACTGCTAGATCGAATTTATTTATTTTGTATTGTAATGAGATATGAAAATCCTTTGACATCTAACAAATTGAATGCGTCATATACCACAGGACGTGATATCGGGATAAATATCGCGAATTCTGCACAAATTCAGTAGTATTCTAAAAATAAAATGACCTGTTTTAATTTAGCGATAATACGAATGCGCGATAACCATATTCAAAATTTAAAACGTTCGAAATTTATGTTGTGTTGCTAGTTCTTCTTTAATTTGCTTTTACATTATATAAAAGTTTAACATACAAGTATTTGTCTAATATCGATATACGATCAAAAAGGGCGGACGTATCTAATATTAAAAAAAGGTGATTGAAAACAGGTAGCCCTACAAACTCAGCCAGACGATTAGCATCGAAGTTTTTATTTACATTTTTTACGTCCACATGATTTAAAGGTTAGTTTTTTTTCTCTTAAGTCTTGGTAGCCAGTCTCCTCTGTCAACACGGATTTTTATCATAAACATTATCTGGTGTCAAAAAGATGGATTCCTTCGGTGATGTGTTGTGTACCAAGTTGAAGAAAGATATTTTAAGACCTTACTCTAGTCCCAAAAATGTATCGTTAGTTTATTTCGTAATTTTATGTTTATTTTTTAAAGTATTTCATATTTTATAGTAAGTACTTAATTTATGTGTAAAACTACTACTTTATGTTTTTATTGTAATTACTACATAAAAAATGATATGTCGGCAAGGGCATAAGTAAGTAGATCAATAACTCTTCCAAACTAGACTGCCAGAGATTATCAAAAGAAGAAAAAACAAAATCAAAATGGCTCCCTAATGTCATTTTATTGTCAGCCTCGTCCTGGTGCAGTCGTTAAAATTAAACGTGACACAATCAAGTCAACTTTAATTTTTCGGTAAATATATTATGTCCGTTGCATTATCATAATAATGGGATAAAATATTGTTAGTCGTAAACATCTCATTGAGAGCCGTTAAAATTTTAACGACTTAAACTATAAGCACAAAACGTTAAAATGTAATAAAATGTTGCCACCCGCTAAACAGATTATGTGTTGCCCTAACAGAAATTCACGGCAGATGTCGCGCAAAATAAGGATTAAAATCGTAAAATTTTGTATTTATAAGTAAAGTTAAATGGAGACTGGCTTTATTAGTTTTTCGCCTGAGGATGGTAACGGTCACATCCGTGTTTAATACTCGTTGAGGTGAGTAGGTAAGGTATGAAGTGAGGATTAAATCAAAGACCTGTTTTCAAACATTTGCTATATAAAGTGGAAAAAAATAATGCTTTAGTCTAGCCACTTTATTTCATAAAAAATGTAAGACGTTCATCATTTCCCATTAAACCGGTAGAACCCTGCGGTTAAGTCAACTGATAATTATAATTATATTCACAACAAAATTTTTGTCCATGGAAACCCACAAGGAAATACGCCACTGAATTATTCGTACCTACTGTTGCAAAGTTCCGATTTCAAGCATTACTTTAAAAACAACAGGAAGATTAATTAATGTACATGATTCAGCACAACAAAATAATGAAAACCCGAAAAACACTTTAATTGCGAAATGATTTGGCAAAAGCGATCGATTCTTTTTGTAGAAGTATTCAGACAACTCTCAAACTTAGAGATACTATTCGGTTCTGACATGCTTAATTTGAAGTTTATCACCGTTTCACCGAGGCGGATTTCTTTTTCGGAATAGTCTTGAAGAAAGTTTTTTATTTCCGGCAACAGAAGTGGTAGTTTTCATTTGTATTTTTAGTATCTCATTCAATATCAAAATAAAAAATTATATAAGTAGTTTAAATTAATTTACTAAGAAGCCACCCAGAATCGTCCGCTCAAAACCTTTGGACCGGTCCGTAAGTGCTTCTACTAGAGAGAAGAAACGACGCAAAAAAATCCGCAGCAGCAAGTTGTCTTTCCGTTTATAATATACCTACTAATGTATCAAATACATATGATTACAAAAACACATTTGCTTATTATAGCTTAGTAATTAATTGTAATAATTATTTTGTTTCCTGCAAAATTCCATTCACAAATCCCAGCATAACAACGGAAACAGTATTGGCCTCCAAAGCGATAAATCACCGACAAAAACGTTCATGTGTCGGTGTATCGGAGTGGCGCCAACGACCATAGATAAAACATAAAACCCTTTTGTTTTAGATAGACGCAAATGGACTGAAACGTGATAATGTTCAGCCTATAACAAAACGAACAAAAAAGAAAAATATTTGTACACTTGCACAAAACCGACTGCCGCCTTTCTCGGCGCCATTTTTTTTCCAACAACATATGGCCAGCATCTTTAATAACAGAAAGCATAGACAATATACTTTAGCTTTCTTTGCTATCGTGTGTGAATAGGACGTGCCAAAATTGACACCAGACCAATTTTAGAGCTTTGTTTCCATTTGATTAATGTTAAAAACATTCGGAGGCCATAGACAACGAATGATTTACGACCTCATTTGTTATTTTTATTACGAGTAGTCGATATTTCATCGCCGATTGCCGATACAAACAAACAAAATATATTTTTTGTTCGTAACCTATAAAATAATAAGGCCTGAGTTAAATACCAAATATTGCTGAATGATTTCCCAATATAGTTTTGTTTTGCTGCTCTCCTTTTTTGACGAGTGCACAAATCTTATTTTTGCTGAAAATAATGTTGGGGGCTATGTTGAATTGCCGAAACTTGATAAAGAAATTCCATCCCAAGGATTTGGCATAAACAATGAAAACATTTTAAATCATAGTAGGAAAGTCATCCCAACATCGTATTATAGTTGAGCTTGTTCTTGGTAAATATTCTTAAATTGATGTATGCCTAAAAGTTCTCAAAACTGACCCTGAATGGATTTATAAAATGCAAGCAAACAGTATTTTCCTTATAAGGCAAAGCAGTGACTAAGAGAAGTAGGCGTCAACCCTTATACATTTTACCTTGCCTTAAAAAGTCTAAAGATAGAGTAGGTACAAATTACCAGTAATTTTAAGTTTTATTTCTTGCTTTTTAAGGATAATGCATATAAAACAGGACGCATAGTCTCGTCGCTCGCCTTCAAAAGGTCGAGATTATTTTTCAGTGTTGCAAACGGCAAAGACATTTGGAATGGACAGCTTCAGATTATTTTGTACCAGTCTGTTCTGTTATAAAATCGAATTAAAAAAAAACCTGCTTTTTCCTTCTGTTTTTTTGGAGACGTAAGTCTTTTTTTGGTACATGATTTTATTGATATTCAAATGATAAATAAATGAGATGTTATTTTGTGGAAAAAGAAAGGTTTTTTCTTTCACCCACGCTTTTTTTTCTTTTTGATGAATTAAATATCAAAACAATTTTTTTTTATATTTTATACAACTTAACAGCCAAGAACAGTTAGGAAACGGTAGAAAATATCAATTTTTGTTTATATCATTGACATTTAGCATCAGCTACTTTATTTAAATAAGTTTGATATTTTTACTTCACAGTGTTACATAACTTCGCTTCCACGTCGCCGTCGTATGTAAAACACATTTGTTTACAATAGTTTTTTCCACGCATCTATTATCAGTCCACTACGGAAATTAATTATGTTGTAATCTTCCGGGTGGACAATAATGTATTTGTATTATTTCCCGAGCGAATAACAAACGCGTTTGCACGTTTCCATTCACGCGATCAAATTGTTTTAACTTGAATTGAATTGTTCATTGTCGTGTGGAATGGGTCTTTTTCGTAGCTTTTTTTGTATTAGGATTGTATTTTACTAGCGGGCAAATGTTTCTTAAGTCTATTATTTCATTATGAATAGTAGTAGAATGGAAGACGGCTTAATAATAATAATAATAATAATAATCTTTATTTCAGAACAATGTCCATACATAATTACAAAATAATAAGATTTATAGTAAAATTTGTGCGCGTATAAATGCTTTCAGGATGTCTGAGTCCTGCTTTTCCGCAATAACCTGCAGGATGCTGTTGGTGCTGCTCCTGACCCTGCTCAGTAGTGATACGAGCCGCTTGCGTATTACCGCGTGGAAGCCGTCTACCCTGGCTTCCGCAAACATACCGGAGGCACTGCAAAAACGGGGCAACCCCAACAACATCCTAAACCCGTTGTTATATTGGACACGTAAGGCATTGAGCGTCCTCTGCGTATATCTGAACCACAGGCTGCACGTGTAGAAAGTCTGACAGTAGGCTTTAAATAGAGTGACTTTAACTTGTTTACTACAACGCACAAACCTGCGGGCCAGCATATTACTTCTAACCGCCAATGCCCTACGTTCCCGTTCTATGTCAACCTGGTCCTCAAGGTCCTCTGTAACGTAATGTCCAAGATATTTAAACTTTTCTACCCGCTTTAGTTCAATGCCAATGTTTAAAAAAGACAATCAGATACAGACTTTGTCTTGAAAATTATGTACTAAGAATGCCAATATTATTCGGAAACCTTTGATGAATCGTTAATAATTTTTCAGTCAGTGGAAAAATTGATTTCGCCTTCCCTTTCTGGCCTCTTACCTATTTACAGTGTGACCCAACCGTCAACATTCATCAGAAAGCTTCGACTCTACGGTTCTAACTTTTTAAGCGATGGAAAATGGCATCTAACTTATTTACAATGTAACTCAGCTAACACATGTGTCTATAAAAAGCTGCTTAAGCATTATTTGTAAAAGCAAGACGCCAACACAACTGAGCATAGCTGCATCTCGCTTCCACAAAATTCTTCAAAAGCTCATGTTACTGCCACTGGAAATATCAACCATACCTTCGTCAGTTCGTCTCTTATTACAATACCTACAATAACCTTGTGTACGAGATCTCGGGTGTACCGACCGTGACCAATGGCAAAATGATCGTCTTTATCTAAGTAGTGCAGATAAAAACAATTTACTGACAATTGGACATAACAATACTGACTTTAATGTTAAGTTTTATTAGGCTAAATGTAAGATATGCTTGAATTATTTCTGTTGAGGTCCAATTGTGGCTAGTTTTGAATATGTATAGCATAGCAACTTGGGAGATTTTTATATCAACGCGTTGCAACGATTCTGTATTTTCACAGACAGGCGTAGCCTCTACAAGGGTAGAGTACTTGAAGGAGACCAAATGTATGGAATTGACAAACCTAAGTTACGTCACTTATAACGAAATGAAAAGTCTGAAAATATCACGGCTTTCTTTTTATTTATTTAATAAAGTATGTGCACAGAAAATAATAAAAAACACAACATTACAAAATATGATGTTCATGGGTGCTGCTTATTTCTAAGGGGAATTGCGGTTTTCTGATTTTATCATGAGTGGCCATTTATTTTATGACAGCGATTGTGTTGTATTCTCTGATTGATTATATAAAAAGCTTCAAATAATACAGGACATAGGTAGTATTATCTTTGTTCTATTATGTCTTAAGGCCATTTTTGTGACGGACACACGAGCTTAGAGTCGCTTTTAAGTATCCATGCTGACTTCATCAGGAAGAGACAGATCCGCATTTACGGACATCACATAGCAAAGAATGTGTACATTTAAAAACGGCCATTATTTTTGATAATCCTTGAAAACACACACGCTATCTATGTCAGCGGAAATTGTTTACATTTACACAATAAAATATTATGAAATAATGTTGTAAACATGCTTATTGCCGCAAATGGCTACTGTTATTTTAAATGTTCATTGTTTAATAGTTTAAAGTTACATAAATAACAAACAAAGCATCTTCTTTACGATTATTGTGCTATAAAGATTTGTTCTTAAGACCATAATATTTAAGTAATATTGCATGTTCATTGCCGTACCGTAGAATGTTTATTCGTAGTTGGGAAACAGATTATAGGCAAGTTCTAAAATATATTGTCCGTGATGCTTGTTATGTTTCCTTCTTTCTAAACGACTTCAGAGGACCCTCTACATTTCTGTTTCAAACGGGCAAACAGAGATCGAGTAATTTAAGCGTAGTTATTTTTGGCAAGATTTTTTATTGCGAGAATTTCATAAATTAAAAGAAAAGTTTAGATAGACTTCTTTTTATAAAAGTACTATCGTCCGCGTGGTTAGAAGAAATTGCGATTATAACTTGAGATTTAAACTATCCTATCTCTCAAGTTGGATCGAACTGCACATGGTGTGCGAATTTTATTATAATCGGTTAAGTGGTTTAGGAGTCCATTGAGGACAAACATTGTGACACGAGATTTATATATATTAAGATAATATTAATATGCACCTGAACACTGAATGGAATACTTGACGATATTCAAACAAATACATATGTATGTAATAATGTTTTGGTGCATATATATGAATCCAAATATAAAATAGTATATTATATAGAAATTTGGTTGCCGTATACCGATGGTTAAAAATGTACATCGTTCTTTACAGAGGGCGTGTATTGCACTAAAGCACCACAGCAATTCTAAAAAGATTAGTTAGAAAAGAGTCCGTTTAATAATGACAGAGCCCTTCAACCTTCTTTTATGTCACTGAACTTGAATTAAACTTAAATACTACATGTAGCGCTATAACAAAAGTTCATTCAAAATGAATACAATTAAATTCAGTATGAATATATATTATCCTAACTACATACAATTTATTTAACAAAGTACACACTATAAAGAACGGATTGTGGTAAACAATTAATTTGTTCAGCGCAACCTTGAGGGCCGCACGTGAGGATCGTTCTCACGGCTGCGCACGCGCATGTTACCGCGGTACGGTCAGCGACATTGACCCTCCTTTTTTTGTTAAGTCGGGGCAATCCTCATGGACACCCAGTCCCTCGGGGGAGATAAAGGGGTAGTTTCAGACTTTTACTGACTAAACCTGAACCGCCGTGCTACGGCAATGCGTTGCAATCCTTCATATAACATTGACCCTCCTACTGCAAACGCAGCACTTACAAGTATTACTTGAGCTGACGACTGGCGATCACTTGCCAATGCACACGTCGTTACAAGTAGATTTATTTAACTCGCACTTATAATCAAATGTAACAACACAAACTATCGGAAACACAGGTACTCTGCTAAAAACTTCATGAACGACAATATTGTAGAGACGGCTGAACATTTATGATGGATTGTAAATCTGACTTTGCTTAAGAGATCGCTAAACATTTATGAAAGTTTATAAATCTTACTTTGCTTGTAGACTTTTGATGCTAACCATACATGAACCAGAGCACTACCACTACCTCTCTAAAACTGTTTTAGTTGTAAGAGTGAGATGGCGCTCTACGCAAAGAAACACCGTCTTGCTTCTACAACTGCGACGGCCTTACTTAACCGTGATAGGACCTCTGGTCCCACAATTGATGATTGATTGATTTACTAAGTTATTTCTTTAAGTAAATTGTGAGTACCAAAAAATTCCAAAAATTGTAAAAATGTCTGAAACGACAACGCAAAAAAATGACTATTAAAAACGAATTTGCGCAAAAGTAATTAATTGTGAAGGTTTTATTTTTAAGGATGTTAATGACAATCTTATTACGAACTCATTTATAAATATCAACATTATACTTGCACTTATATTGTTTGCAAACGCCAATTTATAATATTCGCCGAATTAAAAACTCAAATTTAAAAACTTAGAAGTATTAAATATACAATAACATGTCGTGTTAGTAAAAATCCTCGACCTTGTTTTATCATAGAAACAATATACACAATAGCATATTTCCGCAAAGGATGTAAATCCTAGGCGGAAGAAACTCAGCTAAAAGAAAAAAATAATAATAACGGATCAAGATTAACAGACTAACAGCTGCTAAATTAATAGTTACAATTAATTGAATTCATTTGTTTACAAGACTCAGTTTAATTTCGTTTTTTATTTAAATCGCTTTGTAAATCGAACGATACACTAGTTATAAGAGATAATGGCTTCTTAAAATTGTTGAAGTGTGTTCTATTTTTAAAAGTATTCCATAATTGGAATTCTTTTTTAGTAGGTTTTGATCTTTTAAATTTTTCGCAAAGTTTTATTGCGTAATACATACAATTACTACATAATATATATTAAATTATTATGTTTTAATATGAATACTTTAATATACATTAATATTTCCTTTAAGAATTTATACATACACGATTTGAGAACACCCGAACTGCTACACTTTTAAAATGCCATTTGTTTTGGAAACAGACAGTTTTAGGACAATTTAGTTAGTATGTATGGAATTCGAGTTAGTTAATAAGGCAATTAAGTTTGTTACCGTGTTATACGCAATTGTTCTGCATTCCGTTAATGTTTTACTGCATTGCATGTGACTCAGTTTAAATAGTTTTCTTTAAGTGGACGAGTTATGAGATTATTTCATATTTAAACGTAATCTTATGTCAGAAGTATTTATTAGTTTGTTGTTACAAATTGGCTTTTTTTAAGATTAAGTAGTGACCGTAGTTGTATCATGAAAAACAAGCGTAATGACAAATCTGTCACACTGCAGCATGTAAAATTATTTTTTTATTAATTCTTGGAGGTAAAGTTGAAAAACTTAATGATTAAACTTTTTGATAGCTATCATAAACTTGTTACCTTTTTTTTGTCTTCGGTAAGGCGGGGGAATCCTCATGGACACCCACTCCCTCGGGGGTGGAAATGGATAGTGTCACTTTTACTGACTAAACCTGAACCGCCGTGCTACGTCATCCGCGATTTTGTGTCGGTTTATGGCAATGCGTTGCAATCCCTCATACGCATACCCTTGTAACCTAGCTTTAGAATCTCGTGAGGAACACAAAATCAGATAACTTTACTTCATATACACGATTTGAAAATGAGGTCTTATAACATAATCACGACCTACGAAGTTAGCTATAAATATTTCTATCAATCACAAAAACAATACACTAATCACGATAACATACGATAAATCATTAAAATAAATAGCATCAATGATTGCACCTTGGAATGAGTCAGGTATCCAAAGTGATCGCCCACTCCGTTCCCTCCAAAACTCCTTAGCGGGTAAGGCCAAGAGGGCTATTACAAGCTCTTACAGTAAAACTGCCGTTGTAAGAGCGAGATAGCAAGATACACAATATAGAGCGGCGTCTCTTTCCCACTTATTAAAAGTTAGTTTAGGAGTTGGTAGTAGGCCCCTGCACATCACATTATTATCAAAACTGCAAGCCTTTGTAGGCGTGCCGACGGAATGCGTCATTGATTTTACTATCTGAGGTGAACGGTTCATTGTCGGCCTTCGTTTATTTTAATAATGTTCCTGTGGTGTGAGGTTTGTGAACTGTGTTCAAGGCTTTAGGTTTAATATGAATTGACGTTAGTGCGTCAGTTATTAGTTTTTCCTGTTATAATAAAATAATAAAAGGTAAAAGCATATAAACTAAAACAATTTTTTGTGTCGACTACTCACCTTCATAATTTTTAATAACAGTCTTAAAAAAAATGTGCTGTATTCCGACGTTAATTCTCATGGATTTATAATTTATGTTTTGTTTTGATGCTTTACTATTCAATGATAGACAAAACTATACAAAATATACGTGAGAGACGAGATACGATATAAAAAATAAGTTAAAATCTCTTTCCCCACCGACAACAGTTCGCTTCACCTAAACTCTGTGTAATTGTCGCTACTCAACTATTGGCGATACTTAATATTATTGATTGGCAATTAAATCGATCAGACATGTGTGCCGATCACGGCCAATGAACTTTCATACATTCTTGTACATTTCTGTATTTGTTAGATAAGGAACAAGTAATTATTGGTACATTGATTATAATCTGATATTATAATTATGTAATATAAACGTTTATTTCGTTTGTTTACGTGTAAACTGAATGAAATTAAGTATTTGATTCGTTGCAGTCTTATTGTAATTGTAGGTTAATTGTGTGGACCTATTTTGCTGTGTTTTAATAAATGAATACCGATTTTTTTTACACAGTAACAAAGCCATAGAATATTAAGTTTTACTGTACAATGATAATGTGACATTAAACATATTTTAATATTGGATTTGATGCGAATATCGAACTACGTCAACAGTGACGTTATAGGACACTTTCGTTGGTAATATTATTTTTCCTTAGGATATTCCTGTTCAAGGGATAGTGATAGACAACGACTCTTCAGGAAATGACGTCATAAGCTTTTCTACATGTTGAGTAGGAAGTTCCCGCCTTTAAAACTTGTTTTAAAAGTTAATCCTTCATCGTAATTTTCCTATACCTAGTGATTAATTAAATCATAAGTTCAAAAATAATCAAAATACACCGGGTCAGTTCGTGTAAAAATTGAATAGATACAAAAACCCTCGTCATAAAAAAACACAAAATCTATGTTCTTTCAAATTTCAAAAATACATTCAAAATGTTTGAATATTGAAATCATCTTCAACAAATCAAAGTTAGTGTTTATGTAATACCTGTCTTCATAGAACCTAGGTCACATATTAAGTGCCATCAACTAGCCTACGCAACGATTGTTAGGTCCACCGCCTAAGTTATTACCTATTGTTGATCTTTGAATGTGGCAACACTGGCAACTGGCATCTGGTAACAGGCTAGAGATGTAATATTTTCTTATTCCTAATATTGAATATATTCACTGCATTGTACCTATCTGTTATAATATCGTATCTGTTACTCTGTATTATTCAAATAACAGAGTATTTTAGAAGTATTTTATTATTATTTAGAAATTCATATAGACACACGAATGTGTAAAGAAGACAATGTGTAAAGAATTACACATTCTTTGACACACATACTAGCAGTAGTTTTGCATCTACTTTGGAATCTTCATGTCCGTTCTCCAATAGAGCGAAAGTGAATGATCCCTAGTAGATGCCCATCACATTTTAGATTGAAGTTTTCAACAAGGCCTCTGCATGAACTGTGTCCCCATGCACGCCTTTAAAAAAGACTGGGTCTCTTCTCGAAAAGAGATATAAATATAATAATAGTATTGTAGTATCCGTACGGGTACGTCAGTAACGTATTACGAATATATTCGTTACATCACTACAACTTGCACGACTGAGTAGGATCTTCATGTAACGTCGCGTGGGCATTCAATAGACAATATAGACATTGAAACATTCATGAATATTTTTGATTGTAATTAAAACTTGGTGATGGATTGTCTGTGGTGATCTGTGGTAATCCTGACACATAATACAAAATATTATGTGTGAGGATTAAACTAAATGTTTAGTGTATCTAGTTGTTAATTACAGGCTTAACGATTTATTTAAATTGTATGATTAAGCATTATCTTCTAGTATTTACTAATATTATTTACATTTTGACTGGGGTAATAACTGCCTGATCTGAAAAAAGAAAATCTATAATGTATATCTGATATCTATCTATCCTAAAAGATGAGGTATGACACATTGTAAATATATGTGCGGGGATTGTGGAGTCTTTCTATCATTACGTACTTCCTTTTATATTTATTTGTGTTATAAGAACTATTGCTTAATAAAAAAAGATTAATCTCAACAAAAACATTCATAATTAAAGTTCACCAATTACATTATAAAAGAATACTCAAACCCATCATAAAAAAACTTACACAACATCAACATATATGAATCATTACACAACAATGTCAATATGATGCTAAATCACGTAAATTAGTGAGTTGAAGAATTAATTGATACTTAACATACTTATTTCCATACATAAAAGTAAAATTGCATGAAACTCATCCATCCGGTAGACGGCGCGGCGCCGCACCTGCGCGTGCTCATACGACGGACAAGTGGTACCTATTAGCCAATACGATGACAGTACATTAAACGTTTGGAGGCAGAAGGTACAATATCATTACGGTCTTCAAGGCATTTTTATATAAGAAAAAATAAGATATGAAAAATTGACTTGATTTATAAAAAGTTTAACTATTCCTGACGTGATGACGTTATTTTATATTTGCAAAAAATAGCTTAAAGAAGTGTATATTTTAATGACATCAACGAGACTTAAACCAATAAAGATGCATTTGACATTAAGTCAGTATGTCAGCATGCTAGTAAGCACTAATTCGATTTCAACATTCATTAATTTTGCTTCTTATTTTTTGACCGTACATAATGCTTTGTCATACAAAAGGTTTCAGACCTTCAGGCCAATAATCAATATAAAAAGAAAAATAACTTTACAATATAACCTCTTTCTTCAAAGACCTCCAATTGTTAAGAATAGACCTTCTGTGACTACCTTTATAGTGATGACCGGTTCGTACGGGTGTTTTCCCTTTAATGTGGTACAAATGTAAATAGAGCAAGTAACTAATATCATGAGGCTTTCTACTTAGATGGGTCGAGTTAGTAATTAGTGATACATGCAAATGTTCTAGGATGTAACATAAATAATAGTAGTTAATATGTTGTGGGAAAGAGTAGAGTCAGTCACATTGAATGAAGGAGAGTCGTGAGATCTTACCAAATAATATTCAAATAAATCAAGTATTGAAAGTATTCATGAGCATATCTGTTGCTACTTTACTCATTAGTGTGAGAGAGATAGCGTGTCGTTATATAACAGCGGCAAACCGCAAGGTTTAGTATTAAATAGCTGTTAATCGCGGCTGCACCGGGATGTCGGTTATAGCTGCAAAAGCATGTCCTTTAACAAAGTTGCCTATGAGATAATCCAAGGTGTATCCAAGCCAAATTTCATCGAAATCGGTCCAGCCGTTTAGTTGGCTGAAGAGGTTACAAACTTATACACACATGCGAACCCACTCACGAGTTTATTAGTGTGATTAAATCACTACAAACTAAATTCATTTCGTGATTTCTAGTAAAAAATTCTAGTAAAATATATAGAGAGGAACTCTAATCAAGTATCTCTATCTCTTAACTCTATATTTTGTTGAGTCATTCTAAATTGAACAAATTTTTAAAAACATTGACTGATCGCTTGATTTCAGTCAATGATTTTGAATTTGTCGTGTTTCATGTCAACAGCGTGTCAAATAGGGAACAAGAATTGATTTTTATCAAAGAAATTGCGACATATCGGTGCAATTGAGACTGTAATAAATCTATAAGATGAAGGAAAGATCAGAGATGAACAGATAAAAATGTCAATCGGAATGTCCATTATGTCCATCGACTACCATTAAATTCATTATGTCGATACACTACCAATTTTACGGAGAACACAACTTTTTCTAAGTAATCTATACTTAATATATAAAGCTGAAGAGTCTGTTTGTTTGAACGCGCTAATCTCAGGAACTATTGGTTCAAATTGAAAAAATATTGTATTTTGTATTGAATAGACCATTCACTGTGGAAGGTTTTGGGATATAAACTATCACGCTGCGACTAATAGGAGCGAAGATACAATGGAAAATGTGGAAAAACAGGGTAGGTATAAATCGTAACTTTATCTTCTGAACACGCGGACGAAGTCGCGAGCAACAGCTAGTTAATCATAAACATCATCCTATATATATGTATCGAGGTAGGTATCCGACGATCAAACGAAACATAAATCAATCAATTATTATCGTTTCAAAATAGGAATTCTAAACATTCTCTATTTAACTACATCCGATTGCAATAAAATTATAGAAATTGAAACGGTATTAAAAACTCTTTATTATTTGCGAAAAGTGGCTGGCTGGTTATGATTTATTTTAAAGGTAATTATTTTTGTTTATAAGTACATTGACTGCAATACTAGAAAGTATACAATTCAAATTGGTAACTGTTTCTAATTTTAAATTTAGTAATTTCTCTTTTCGTAATTTCGTGATGGGATTAGATAGTATTAAATAATTAAAACGATTAGTTTACTTTTTCTCTTGCACTATGCAAGTTTAATGTACTAGTAAGCTACTAGGATTAAGACGTAAATTGATTGAGTGTACATTCTTTTTTTATTATTTTGTGATTATTAATTTTGTTGTTAAGTGTTTACTTCAAACTAACAGAACATAATGAAATTTTAGATTTTGGCTGGGACTACAGCTGTTATGATTTATACTTGTAATAATGTAACCAAGCAATTTCGTTTGCGGACGAAGAGTTTAAAATAAGATAAATCTACATATTCAGATCCGCGATTAAATTACACGCTTTAACTAGAATTTTCAGGAAGTGTTAAGTTAGATCGATGAGAAAAAGGTGTAAAAATCGAAAATCAACAAAGTAGTCGTAGGAAAGTGACTTGTGGAATCCCACAAGGCTCGGTATTAGGCCCATTACTCTTCTTAATCTATATCAATAATATTTGCAAAATGGGCCTTGCGGGACATATAACTTTGTACGCTGATGATACTTGCCTATTTTACTTTGGGGAAAATCTATTAGACTTAATCAGTCGAGCACAAGATGATCTACACAAATTTAGTATCTGGTGTCAGAACAACTTATTAACAGTCAATGCAGATAAGACATATATGTTATTTACAGCTAAAAACAAAAAGATTTCACAGCACCCTCCACTGACCTTAAATAATACTATTCTTCGACACTCACACCAAGAAAAGTACCTAGGCCTGCGGTTGGACGACAAACTTTCTTGGAAAGACCATATTGCTTACGTAAGATCAAAACTCTCGTCACTTACTGGAATACTAAAAAGAGCGGCAGGATGTATTCCTCATGCAGTACGAATGAGCATATACAACTCTATGGTGAAATCTCATCTAGAGTACTTAATTGAAATATGGGGGTGTGCTGCTAAGTCAAATCTTAAAGACCTACAAATATCACAAAATAAAATAATAAAAGCTTTATTTAGGTATGACCGGTTAACTGAGACACGGAAACTGTACCGCGATACAAAAATATCGAATCTTAAACAAATATATACTTACTCTATGTGCATATTGGTGAGAAAGATAATAACGGGCGAATTAAAATCTGACATTAAACTTGACCAAAAATCATTTCATCACTGTTTGAGAAATACTAATAAAATTAAATTGCGACGACACAGAACTAACTATGGTAAAAAAACTATAACATACGAAGGAGCACAATTATATAATAGCCTACCAAATAATATAAAGGATAGCAAATCACTTGCTGTATTTAAAAAAAGACTAAAGCAACATATTTTTGAAAATGTATATTAGATTTACTCGATCGCTTAATGTTATTTTTAATATTGTATCTATTTTTAAGCTCATTAATAAGTGAACTGTATATTGTTCTTTATGAGTAAATAAATTCGTTAAACACATGTAACCAAGCAATTTCGTTTGCGGACGAAGAGTTTAAAATAAGATAAATCTACATATTCAGATCCGCGATTAAATTACACGCTTTAACTAGAATTTTCAGGAAGTGTTAAGTTAGATCGATGAGAAAAAATCCAATAATTTAGCCATCTTAAAAATACTTAATGAAAAAAAAGCAAACCAAACAAAAACACATCTCCATATCCTGCCTTCCAAATTTAAATTCTTTACAGCGAGATCCTTCAAAGAGCTCCTAATTTGAAATAAGAAACAAACATTCCTATATCAATAAGATGCTCCAACATATTACGTATGTTTATATAAACACTACTTTATTTCTGTCCAATTAGCTTCCGTGAGCTTTCACTTTTAATTTATGGCTTTCTTTGTTGTTCATTTGATAGACGGCCATGTCGATGTATCAAATCTCTCTGTCGGCTAAAAATAATCATCCTAATAGCCTATCTCCTACACAGATTGAATTTGAAATTCGAACACTCATTTAGTATAACTGGCTGGATGTAAACTTATTATCGAAGAAAGGTCATTAGTAGCTTTTGTTTGTTTTGAAATTGGAAGCTCTCTTGAGATTTGAAAGGGTTATAAAAAATTGTAGCTGATGGCAATACCGTAATTAAAAATGTTATTACATAGAGTCATTAGCCTAAATAGGATCAAGACATTTAAAAAGAAGCTTAAAAAGGGGCTAAAAATATGGCAACTTTAGGTTCAAGACCTATTTAGTAGGCTTGACCTGTAACATATTAAACTATACATTATTGTTAGATAACGACCACAACGGGTCGGTTTACCCGCATTGTTTTACTTGTGGTGTGTGGCCAGTGAGTAATGTGTTTACTCAGGCAAGCGATAATAGGTAACTATTTACAGAAAGTGTCGTGATATGAAGTGCTTACATAAATACTAGCATTATTCGATGCGGTTACTGCAAGCTCTTAAAGGAGGATTTATTCTGTCGTGAAAGAGAGATACAGCTATATGCCTGTAGAGCGCCGTCTCGCTTCCGCAACGACAAAAGTCCTGCTTTGACAAGCCTCGTTACAAGTTATGTAAATAAACGTAACATCAACTTAATAGACTGAAAGACGACGCAAATATTTACTTATATAGATACTTGAACATTAATAACAGATTCAAATTATGTAATGAGGTTTAATGATGGAACTTTTACTTTTTTTTCTAATTTGTATTGATTCAGTGCCATAAAAATACGTAATAACGAACGTGTTTATCACGAGCAAATACTTACGTGGAAGCAAATTAAAAAATCAAATAAGGATTCATTTTCTACAAACAAAACTCTTACACAATATTTTTTTCGTTATTATATAACCTCCACCTATAAGTGATGATACGCGAATGCGCTTAATAAGAATCCCGAACATTTACATCATTATCATTCTGGTAGAAGACGCAATCAATTCAAAATCAAGTAATCACGAATGACCTTGACTACTCCATAAAATCCATAAAACCTAAATAAAACTCCAAAAATATCCATGACAGTTCAAAAATTCTCAGGCAAGGCTCATTCGAAAACAAAACACGATCGGATCGATGTAAACCGATCGATCGATCAAGTCCCGAAGGTCACGGTCATTGACAATGAAGTACTCATCAATCTTGTTATCTAACTACCTATCTAATGTGATGCCGAATGTCAGATGTGGATATGAGAGGAATAAGGGATTTTTTTTTTCGTGTATGGAATTTTTTGGAATCGTCTGGTGTGGAGGTGTCAGGGTTGATGATTCCTTCGAATGTAAAGTTCACGGATTTCAAAGGTTTTGACTGCGGGTGTATAGTATTATAATAATAATATTGTTACTAATAATTAATATTGTTACTAACCCATTGAGTCTTGTTACTTTAAATAAAGATTTATTATTATTATTATTATTATTTAACAATTTGCGCGAATCAAGAGTAATTTAAATCAACTGCTTTTATGTAGAGCATTCAACGGATAAGATACAAAACGTGAGAAGATTATTAGTAGATGCTTCCTAATCACAGTCATTGAAAAAGTCAAACGAAATATCATAAGGTTTGTGTGACGTCACGCTTCCTCGACTGCAGCAGTTTATAACTTTAAAAGGAGGTTGAAGTACCCCGTTTTGCTAATATCCGGAAAAGCCCCTTTTTGGTAATATGTACTATTGACTATTCGATTGATCGAACAAAGTTTTTCTTAGCAGGTTTCTTGGCTATGGCTGAAGTCATGTGAAGTCTCGCTGTCAAGCCTGGAGTAGCAGTTAACGCCTGCACTCTGGCTAACGGCAGATACCATGTGAAAAGAAAGCTACTTTTTGATAGAAAAATTGACTCTAAATACAAATTCTACTTCAAACACCCCATGGTAGTTAAGGTCGTTATGAAGTCAACGTTATACATCACCATTGTTTCATGATGAAAATTCGTGAGGCCTCAAAGAGCAAATTTTTCGGTTCATCGCTTGTTGATGACACTTGCAAAAACAATAGACTACCAGGATCGGTTCAGGCACCGTGATCCGTAACGAATACTATCAAACTAGCAACGAGACAATTGGAAAACAAAATCCATTTTCAGGCAGAACGTTTCACGAACATTTTGGCCTGTTGTAGGATTTTACGCTTTTTTGTATGTTGATACATATTTTTCTATAACATTTTGGGTGGTATGCGGAAAAACTGTGTTAGTGCTGGACCGAATCTTGCCATTCGTCCTTTTGTTAAGCATTCGATATTGTTCAATTGTTTTTCTGTGACGGGGTAAACACTTGACTATATGTATATCGTCTTTCGTCAATCTGACATCACCTTTTCTCATAATGTCAACTTGTAAATGAACTATGCCTGTGTGGCCTGAATTATTTTGAGGGTTCTGTACAAAAATATTAAAATGTACTAAGGCACCATTGTCCTTCCGTACGTTCGTGACCAGACTTCATCTCGTACACCAAAGCTAGAGAGTTGATTTCTTTACAAATTATATATTTCTCTGGCCAGTGTTTTCTTTAGTCTATTGGTACGGATTCCTCAGTATCGCGAGTCCGATTGGCTTTGAACAGTTTTTTTATATCTGTGATGATATGAAAGACGATAGATCTTTAAATGGAGTTTGCGTTGTCGCTGTTTTCCAAGGAATATTATTGGGGCCAGTATACACTAACGTATAAATACTTAAACATAATTTATACAAAGTATATCTTCGCAAACGACATGAATTGCATCGTCATGGGATCATTATGCTGTCGCAATTATTCAAAGGAAGTCGATTTTCCAATAAAAAGAGCAATTTGCTCGACGTCCATATAAATCAACTTTGAGAACGTAGTATCAAATAATGTCTTGGTATTAAACTATTAAATACTTATTACTGGTTATCTATGTATGCATGCAGCATGGGTGTCTTTGTGCATGTCTGTTCATGACTTGAATGTTTGTGAAAACCGCGCGACACAAGGATTCAATTCCTTTCAAGCTTTTTGAAGGCACTCATAATAATAGCAATATCGAAATACTGCTTTAATGATAAAGCTTTACATCAAAGCTCTTTGATTAAAGTCTAGTGATTAATTTCTAGTGTTATACGACAACATCTTGTTGAGTTTTCTTCTACATCCACAAGTATATTTGAGTATTTCAATAGCAAAACTGTGCATGAAAAAATTTAGTAACCTTCTTATTATTACCTAAGTTTATATTTAAAAATATAATTGTCTTTGTTATTCTTATAATGATATTTAATTTTGTCTCTATTATTTGCGTAATTTTTCATATGAAAAAAAATGTTTCGTTCACTTCAATTTTTTTTCTTAGCAACTTTTTGTTGTTTCGTTTTGTTTATGTTAATCTCTGGTTGACAAAAACGGACTTAAGTGTTTTGAACCGACATTATGCTGTGTTTGTGGTGATATATTACTTTTTTAGTTTTTGTACAAAAAATATGAGCAGATGTGAAACGACTTGAACTACTAGGGTTCTGTATATAAAAAAAAGGTAGTGATACATAACAGTTTTCTACATTCTAAATGGCTTATTCTCAAATTTAAACTTTTCATCATACAATTATTTCATCCCAATATTATAATAAAATAAGACTATGTTAATGAAAGGAACTTGTTAACTTGTTGTTATTATCATTATTATATCACACTTGATAATATATTTTCTGTACTAAAAACATATTATGTTTCGTATTAATGTCACGCAAGTCACTGACATTCACGGGAGTACTCCCTCCCTCCTTTACCATAAACCCTTACACTCATAAAATGTTGTTATGGAACCCTAAAACATTTATAATTATACATCAGAAGAGGGCCCGTAGTTGATGACAGCTGTATAGATCAAAGTATAGCATGCGGGTACATTATATCATTTTTTGGTAGTACCTACAGAATTTTATCGTATTAAGAGGTTAAAATTTATAACCTAATCAAAGTTTGGAGATCAAAGTTCCTTTGTTTTTACTTTAAGTGCAAGGGCTTTGAAGAGACATTTTATTTTTCAGATAAATAAGTAAACATATGTTTTTTAGTTCCTAAATCGCCGTATCTGTTTAACATGTGACATAATATATGTATATCCTTTTTTTACTTAACCAGAAAGTTGAATTACAACTTCTAATATCATTATTTTTGTGGGAATTAGACCACGGAATCGGATTTTTCTTTTAGAAACTCGAGACTAGGTCTTCTAGCTTCGATAACATTTAAAAAAGGATGCCAAGTAATAATCTTCCGTGTTTTCCGAACACTCTGTTGGTCGACTATTACGTAAGTATCCTACTAGATAGGTATTAAAGATAACAGCAAAGATTATAAGCTATTTGTAAGACGATGGTGATAATACGTTAGCGCAAATGCTGTGTAAAGCCGTTTATTTGAACAAAATAGTTTAGGCTAGGTATTTACAGGGCAAGTAGATTCAAAAGTTGAGGTACGTAAAAAAAAATGCAATCGTTTAATTTTGGTATGCCGTGTGTAGGTAAATCAGTGAAGAAACTGAAAAAAACTGCTGCTAATAGCTTTTTGTAACATCAATAGCTGCCGATATTGAACGTATCTACTTTTTTTGGTAATGTGGGAGAATCCTCATGAATACCCACTCCTTCGGGCCAGGAAATGGATGGTGTCAGACTCTTACTGACTCAACCGCGTTTTTGTGTCGGTGTATGGCGTTGCAATCCTTCATACAACCTAATTTTAATCCCTTCAAGGACTTCTTCAAGGAACGCCGCTGGACTCTGTGACGAATTACACAGAGTCCACAAGACATATTCTGTTTTTAAGTGCTTGCCTAACATCACCAGGTGCAGAAACAAAAACCGTCGCGAAACATATTTTAGGAAAAGTGTAGGACAATATATTACCGGTTGCATACTCTTGCATAATAAATGTGCAGAATAAGATCTAAATCATAGTTGGCAACATTCAGTATAGCAGTCTGTTTTAATAATGGAATGTTTGTTTATGCGGTATTTTATACCTTCGCTAGCATATAAATAATGTGAACATGGACTTTAAGAAAGATAATGTAGTAGTGAAAGTTTAGGTATATAATAACCATTTTTTTAACAACAAAATCTTACAAACTACTTCAAACAAAAACTATTGAGCCAAACTTTTTTTTTATTTGACGAAATAAAATCAAAACTATCAACATAAAAACTGGAATAAGATCCTGTACAGTCTTATAGTTTAGTTATAAAATTCTATTAAAAGTACTGCATGTAATATAATGTCAAACAAATGGCAAATTTAAAGGTTGATCCACGACTTTTTCTCGTGATTGTATGTTTATCAATGTAATGCCAGACTGCTGTGGGTTTAACGGATAACTCGCAAATCACGCCTTCGTATTTGAAGACCTTGTGTCAATATCACGACCAAGAATTTGGTGTACAAATGTTTTTATAGAACGAAATTTTGTTACTTTTCACGACCAATATTTGAACAAATATTCTTTTTTTTAGTCGACGTGTAACAATAGGTACCTAGAGACTATTTACGAGGAAAAAAACTGTGTTTTTCTATAACTTTGAATTCCACATCCAACTTCCTTGCTTGGAAGGCATAAAAGTACTATTAGGTATTATTTAGCCAGGCCGATTAAAATGAACAAACACATAAAAACCCGCTATCTGAGAAATAAATTTTAATTCCGATTCAGAAATCATCAAGAAATGTGTTACAGCAATGTCTTTTGTACATCTAATAAATGAAACGTCATTGTATTACAATGATTAAGTAAACAATCAAAACAACTGACGTCATAAATCTGTAGCAGAAAATGGCAATAGTAAAGAAAACTCTAAAACTTTTACGTTCTTTAACCGAAAGTAGCAAAAATGCGGAAAATCCGTTTGTTAACAGGAAAAGGCATACACATCAGGTTAAAATGAAAGTGTTGCTTTCTCAGAACGCTTAATACAATGAGCGTGTGCATTGTGTGACGTTGTTATACTGCCAACTGCGTCAACGAGTACAGGTAATGGTTAAGAAACGAAGCTTGACGGCGAAATTGAAAGATTATCGTTGGTTTTACGCCTGTGTGACGTAATTTTGTCTACCATTGGATGTTGTCTACAAGTTCTTTATTTCAATCCCTAATTTCTTCATACGTTACATCAAGATGTCATACCTTGATACGATGTAACGAAGATAGAAAATCACTTTTCATTTAACATAAAAAAATAAAACTTACTATCTAAAAACTTAAAACGAAATTGCTCTATTAAACACAGGACCTATGCCAACTGATCACTATAATCGCTATTACTACTGGTTTCAATACAAGCAGGTTTTATTTTTAATATCTGTAGTTAAATGGTTCGTACATTAATCTCAATCTTTCGTCGGAAGGCACGCGATGTAAACAAGTTCGGCGTAGCAAGTTTCTAGAGAGATTTTAGTGCCTAATGCTAGTTTTAAATCCTGTATATATCAATCATAGCTTTGGAATGTGGCATTTGACACACGGTATTAAAGTCGCCTCCTTGCTATGCTTGTTAGAGTCCGTTTCCAAAAGGGGAAAACGAAATAGTATTGTCCGTCCGTCAATCACTGGCTGTGTATGAACTATGATAGAAGAATAGTTATCATTTTATCACATAATATATTTCTGTGATCGCAAACGTATAACAAAATATTCTAAAAGTAAAGACAGGCACTTTTTCTTCGAAACAATTTTGTGTGTGTTTGCATGAAACGGCTTTTCATTCTCATCTATTCGCAATCCATTGTTAATTGATAGTTGTAATTTTTTCAAGGTTACCTTTATGAATCAGGCATCGCAAATCCTTTTTATCTATATATCTATACTAATATATAAAACCGAAGAATTTGTTTGTTTGAACCAGGGACCGGACAACCCCACTTTAGAGTTAAGCCGTTTGACAGGGTAACCCGTACACGGGGTAACTCATATCGCAGTGTTACCTTTTGTTCGAGTTACATCCTCGAAACCCAGCGAAATGGTTAACACCTTCATTATGGTAACCACGTGAAGGGGTTAACCCCTTCAATAACTTAACCCTTTGAAGTGGTTACCTTCACGAAAGGCTTTTATTCGTGTTACCCTGAATTACCCACTAAACTTGAGCTGCATACTTGCACCCTAGCGGCCCCTCATTGCTTTACTAAGACTACAACTGATTTTCTTCTATCGCCGAGGCGTCGCGCCGCGACTCGTGCCTCTCGGACAAACTACCTACGCGCGAAACGTCGCGTCATGTCAGCATGATAAGAAAACCAGCCATATAGGTAACTAGCTGTTGCCCGCGACTTCGTCCGCGTGGTTGGAAGATATAAGTTAGGAATATTTGAACGAATGCCCTCGAAGATTAATATTTTTCCCCGTATTTATCACATTTTCCATTAAATCTCCGCTTCTATTAGTTGCAGCGTAATTTTATATACCTAGCCTTAAACCTTCCTCGATTATTGGTCTATTGAACACAAAATGAGATCAAATTTTTTAGATGAAATTATTTATAATTAAAGTAAAAAAATCGAAAACAAGTTTTTTTTCATTTTTTGCATTTTCTGAGAAGATTTGACGGGTGAATTTTCGATTGAAAATTAGAGTGTTTTTTTATATTAATTCAAAATAAAGTGAAAAAATAAATATTTTTAATCAAATAAATTACAGCGTATTTGGGACACAAAAAAGTAAGTTTTCACCAAATATCGTTACAAAAATATTTTTTTGTAAAAGATAAAAAAAAAACCACAATCTTGTTTTTTTGGATTTTTCACAAAAAAATTGAGGTTATGTGAAAAAAATGTAAACACAAAAGTTTTAGATCTTTTTATTTCCTACAACTTTGCCATTTGACTTTTTTCGATACGAATTTTAGTTTTGCCGGAAATCGAGAAAATCCCTTTTTTACTCTTCAAACGTCACTCCCACCCCCTTCCCGACCTCAGATCGCCCGTAAATTATTTTTCCTTTCATTTTTATAATATTCCCCTCCTTTTCTAATAGGTTTCATCCTACTATTATTTTTTTGGTTTTAAAAATTATCGACCCTGGTCTACAAGAATAGACACGAAAAATATATATCACAACGTTTGAAATGTGCGACAAGCAAAATTAAACTGTAAGATCATAATACACAATGATTTTTATTCCATGTTTACAAGTTGTTCGGTAAATGCAACAATGGCGCCGCTGGGCGGTAAGATGTCACGTGCGCTCGTGGTTATACTATTTTCAAACTAATGTCTATGATAAAGAGTGCATATTACATTGTCTTAGGTTGGAGTGGGTTACCCTGTTACAGTGTTACAGGGTAGTGAAAGGGTAACCTGTTCGGAACAGGGTTCCAGTAATCCGTTCGAAGGTGTAACATATGTCATAGGGTTTTTTCTTGAAGCGCTTAAAAAAACCCCTTCAAAAACCCTTTCAATGAGTATCCGGCCGGTCCCTGGTTTGAACGCGCTAATCTCAGGAACTACTGGTTCAAATTGAAAAATGCTGTTTGTGTTGAATAGAATATTCATCGAGGAAGGTTTTAGGCTATATACCATCACGCTGCGACTAATAGGAGCGAAGATACAATGGAAAATGTGAAAAAAACAGGGCAGGTATAAATCATAACTTATATCTTCTAACCACGCAGACGAAGTCGCGGGCAACAGCTAGTTAATTATAAGTTTAAAGCTCAAGTTTCAAGCTTCCAAAGTATTATTAAAAGTTTTCACCTCAATGAAATACCTACGTTGCACGTAGGTACAAAAAATCTAACATAAAAGTACCAAAAAGTACTGTTTATTAATCTAGATATCACTCAATACAGTCAACCTGCGATAACCTATCTGTATCTGTAGATAAATTAAGGTAATCTTATCTAAGTCCGTCCATAACACTTGTGGAGTACCTAAAACATTTTATTAGTTTTTCCTTATCGTACGTAGGTACCTAGGTATTCCAAAATTACGGTTACCGACAGACTACAGCTACGACCAAGTATTGTTGTGGGTGTTGAAACAGTGACAGCGCTTTACAGGGCCCCAATTCGGCTATTTACAATGGCCGATGAATGAAAATTGGCCCACCATGCCACTTTTTGTATTATTTGAAGATTGGATGAACTTACCTAAGTGAAATCCAATTGCAATTTAATTTCATGTTGATCTGAAATATAATAAATTAACAGAGTTGTAATCCCATTCCCTACTGTGTGGCATCGCGAATTTTTTCAGAGAATAAAAAAAAAAGTTTTTTAGTCTATGGCAACTCACAACTAAACGACACTTTCTTTTTTCCCGACTTAACGGCATCGTGATACCTGCCCTGTTTTTCCCACATTTTCCATTGTATCTTCGCTCCTATTAGTCGCAGCGTGATGGTATATAGCCTAAAACCTTCCTCGATGAATGGTATATTCAACACAAAAATAATTTTTCAATTTGAACCAGTAGTTCCTGAGATTAGCGCGTTCAAACAAACAAACAAACTCTTCAGCTTTATATATTAGTATAGATAATATCAGCCTATATAAGTACCACTGCTGGACACAGGCCTCATCCCGTATATATGAGTTTTGGGCATTGATCACCACGCTGACTATGGTTTGGCGATTTCAGTTTGTGATATTTTGAGAATCCAGGTTTCCTCACAATAGTCTTCTTCACATTTCATCAGTAGTGTCTCAGAATAATTTAAATAATATAATACAATATTGTTAGGATAATTAGGAATTGTTTACTGCATTTGGTGACGTCATCTCACGAATGTATATAAGAGGGGTAAGCTCGCCTGACAAGTCATTTGTCGGTTGGCTTTCGCACAGGGCAGTCGTGAGGTGTCGGCGCTATTTGCTGTGAGTCATTTCTTTTGTTGTGATTATCTAGCTGATTTGTGATTGTTATTTGTTGATTAACGGCTGTTTGTCAATTACCATTAAATTTATTTTCTTGAGATTTTGGTTATTTAATGAAATTGTTCAGATATAAGAATAAATCAGTTGTACCTTGTGTTGCTAGCTTGTTTTTTTTAATAAAATTCGGCTTCTGACCCTAAAATCAGAAGTGGGATTCGCCTACATACCCACATAAATTAGATTACAAGATTGGTTTTGAAAAACAGCCGTTAATTCGTACCGACAATGCCACGTTCATCTTCAACCGATTCTGATGCGTCACCGCGCCGCAAAACAAAGCGCAGGAGTAGCAAATCGCGTCGGCACCACCGCAACTCTCGTTCGCGTTCTCGCCGCGATTCCTATTCCCGCTCTCGCCATTATTCTGTTTCACGTTCACGGTCGCGTTCTCGTTGCGAATCGAAGTCGAGTTCCCGATTGCGTTCCCGTCGTGATTCTCGGTTTCGTGTCACACGTTCCCGTAGCCGTGAGGGCGCGATGGGGCATACGTTATCAGCTATCATGTCGCGATTAGATGCTATCGAGGGAAGCGTGGCCAGCACGTCACATACGCCACCACTTGCCGAACATAGCACCAGCCAACGCTGTAATAGTGACGTGCCGTCCGCGGCCGATACGTTGGCCGATGCTCTAAACGCTGTGATAAACAAAGTGAAACCACATAACTACTACGTGTCTAATTTTGATCCGGCGGTTTATAACTTCGAGACATGGTGCAATGAAGTCGAGCGGGCAAAGTTAACAAATAATTGGGGTGATTCAGAATGCTTATCGCGGGTGGCCCATTGTTTGAAAGGGGATGCCAGGACCTGGTTAAATGAATGGGTTACCAGTGATCGTTCTTGGAGCAATTTTATTAAAGAATTTAGATCTTTATGTCCACACAAGCTGGATTACGCAAATATCCTCTTTGAAGTCATGAACACGAACTCTAATAAATTCAATACGTATGCTGAGTACGCCCGGCGTTCACTGCTGCGATTGCGCATTGTTAAAGGTTTAAGTGAAGAACTGATGGTCCAAATAGTTATCCGAGGCATCAATGACGCCCAAGTGCGAGCCGCAGCAGCAAACGCCGATCTAACCATTGATAATTTAGTCACATTCTTAGCCATTTATACCAAGCCTAGCTTTAACAAACCTGATTATCGTGCAAGTTCTAAGTCCAATTTAGTTAATAAACGCAGCAATGCGCCCCCGGGTAGCTCGTGTTACTTATGCGGTAAAGCCGGACATTTGCGAACCAATTGCCCTAAGAAGCGTAAATCTGACGAAAAACCGAATACAGTGTCATGTGCCTTTTGTAAAAAGCTTGGACACGCTGAGGGTGATTGTTATGCGAAGCGACGCGTCGAAGCTTCGAATAATAGTCAACGAAAGGTGAACCTTTGCAAGGAGGCGCATGGCTGTTCGGGGTCTAATGATATTACTACCGCCGTAATCCAGGGCATCCCGGTTGATATCTTAATAGACAGTGGTGCCCTCGACGTGTCCCTAATCTCTTCGGACATTGTAAAACATTTTTCCTGTTCGCGAAAGCCGACATATCGTGTCTTAAAGGGTATAGGTAATAACGGTATTGTTGCTCGCGAGTACGTTACCCTTACTGTGGAGTTCAGTAAAATCTCACTTGAAATAGACTTTGTTGTGGTACCGGCATCATATATGAATACACCAATAATTGTCGGAACCGATGTGCTTAACAGGGATGGCGTTACCTACATCCGAACAAAACACAGCCAATATCTGGCACATGCTTCTAATTCAATTTGTGCAGTCAGCACTGTTAAGCCTGTCGAGCTCTCCGATATCAACACACCTCTTCAAGGTGAGGAATTAAGCCTTTTGATGCAAACAATAAACGATTTTGTACCGTTTTTCATATCTGGTACCGCAACCACGACAGTTACGACGGGTAAAATGCAAATCAATTTGACAAGCGATGTCCCCGTGGCATACCATCCTTACCGCCTTTCTTACCAAGAAAAACTTAAGGTTAGGGAAATAATAAAGGACTTATTGAACAAAAATATAATCAGGGAGTCCACATCCGAGTATGCCAGCCCTATCATCTTGGTAAAAAAGAAAGATGGTGCAGACAGGATGTGCGTGGACTTCAGGGCGCTCAATCGCGTCACTATCAGGGATAGGTATCCCCTACCCTTGATAGAAGACCACATTGACCGCCTTGGGTGCTCAAGGTTTTTCACAGGTCTTGATATGGCCTCAGGCTTCCATCAGATCTTAATAGATGAGGTCTCAGTCCATAAAACAGGTTTTGTTACGCCGGAAGGGCACTACGAGTACCTTAAGATGCCTTTTGGTCTGTGTAATTCTCCTACCGTTTACCAACGAATTATTAACAAGACCCTTAGAAAATTTATCGAGGCAGGACAAGTCCTTGTTTACATCGATGACGTCCTCATAATGAGTATGACAGTTAGCGAAGGTATTAAGTTGTTACGAGAAGTTTTACAGACGTTAACTGAAGCTGGGTTCTCGATAAATCTCCGAAAGTGCTCGTTCCTAACCACCGAAGTGGAGTATCTTGGCCGCATTATTAGTCACGGTCAGGTTAGGCCGAGTCCTCGCAAGATCGAAGCCCTAGTACACGCCCCCGTGCCAAAGAACGTAAAGCAAGTTAGGCAATTTCTTGGCTTAGCAGGTTACTTCCGGCGGTATATTAAAAATTACGCCACAAAGACCGCAAGCATTTCTCGTCTAACCAAGAAAGAGGTGAAATTTCATTGGGGCAGTGAACAAGAGCAAATTCGTCAGGATCTTATCAAAATATTAACAAACGAGCCCATACTTGCAATTTTTGACCCCAAATTATTAACAGAACTCCACACAGACGCGAGTAGCGCAGGTTACGGTGCTGTCTTGATGCAAGTCCATGATGATGGTAGTAAACGTGTGGTGGCTTATTTCAGCAAGGTCACTCAGGGCGCAGAGAGCAGATACCACTCGTACGAGTTGGAAACGCTGGCGGTCGTCAGGGCATTGCAACACTTCAGACATTATTTAATTGGCATTAAATTCAAAATTATCACTGATTGCAATGCACTGAAGTCCACCGAGCGTAAGAAGGATCTGCTCCCACGCGTTGCGCGTTGGTGGATTTAGTTGCAAGATTACGACTTCTCTATTGAATATAGAAAAGGCGTTATGATGTCTCATGCCGACTACTTAAGCAGGAATCCACCCGCGACCCGAATCAACAACATAGAAAGACCATTAAATTGGGCTCAGATTGCACAAGCCGCTGATAATGAAACTCAGGAGCTTCTGCAAAAGCTTAGGGACGGTAGCCTTGACACTCGACGCTATGTGTGCAAAAACGACTTGCTCTACTATCGTTACTCTCCGGTTGGTGAAGAGTCTAGGCTCTTATGTTTCATACCGAAGGGCCACAGGCTCAGCCTCCTACGTATTTTTCATGACGAACATGAGCATATAGGAGCCGAGAAAACGGTAAGCCTTATTCTCAAACATTTTTGGTTTCCCGGCCTTAAGCAATTTGTCAATAAATATACGTCTCACTGCCTAGTGTGTATGTCCAAAAAGAGAGTTCCCCGAGCTCCTCGCCAACCTATCACATCATGGGAAAAGCCTGACGAACCCTTCAACACGATACATGTAGATGTGTTAGGTCCATTGCCAGAGTCGAACGGTTTTAAATTTGTTTTGGTACTTGTAGATGCGTTCACAAAATTTTGTCTACTTTATGCATTGTACCGTCAAGACACTACCGAACTCAAGCGTGTATTTGAAAATGCAATATCACTTTTCGGTGTACCTAAATTGTTAGTCTGTGATCGTGGCCGAATGTTTGAGGCCTCTAGCTTTACGGGGTGGGTACTGGAAATGGGTTGTGATATCCACTATGTAACGCCTGAAATGCACCATGCAAACGGCCAAGTAGAAAGGTACGTTCGAACTGTTTTAAATCTCATTCGTGTTGAGAGCGATAATAAAAATACTACCTGGTCGGATGCACTGTGCAAGATTCAATTAATTTTAAATATAACTAAGCAAAAAACTACACAACTATCTGCCTTAAATTTGTTAATTGGATCCGACGCGACCACTCCTGTCATCCGTGCGCTAGTCCGAGACGTGGCCATCGAAGGTGCACAACCAAATCGTGAGGCCTGGCGGGAGATGTGCAGGGATAGAGCCAGAGGCCTGCTTAAAGAAAATCGAGCAAAACAGGACTCGTACGCGAACCGTCATCGGCACCCTCCCAGGACTTTCCAGGTTAACGACTGCGTATTTGTCATCAAATATTCCCAATCCACCGGAAAACTTGACTCGGGGATGAGAGGCCCTTACCGAGTGACGAAGGTGCTTCCAAGTGGCCGGTATGAGCTCAAGCTATTGGGCGGTGCTCGTGGAAAGACCACGCAAGCAGCTGCGCAGTATATGGTGCTTTGGAAAGGGGAGTGGTGTCCCGAGAGTTGTGCGGCTTTCTTTGAAAGTTAGTAACCGTTGTTATTTTTTTTTATATGCCTAACAAATGTCCTATGTTACAGCTTTTAGGTACGTTCCGTGTGAATTTAAGGAATGTACAAGGGTTTGCCTGGTTACGAAGTATGTCTACGAAATTGTGAAAGATCGGACTTCAGTGTGAGGTCTCGGAGGCAATCCTGGAAGACATGCCGTATGGTGTGTGAGGGCTTAGTCCCGGCAGACACGTGTTACGTGCGGGTTTTTACCCGGCAGACACTCTTTGAGGGTGTGGGCTTAGTCCCGGCAGACACGTTTTACGTGTGGGTTTTTACCCGGCAGACACTCTTTGAGGGTGTGGGCTTAGCCCCGGCAGACACGTTTTACGTGTGGGTCTTTACCCGGCAGACACGCTATGCGTGTGTGGGCTTTGTCCCGGCAGACGCGTTGTTACGCGTGTGGACCTCGGTCCGGCAGACATATCACGTGATATGTGTAGGAAGTGATGTATGAGAGTGCGAGTATATGATCAAATGGAGATGAATGTGTAAGATGAATGTTAGTAGTGACAGATGATTCTCATTTACTCGTATGATTCTATGACAGAGGGCCTTAGTAGCGTGACGTATGAAATGGTAGGCAATATTTTGCAAGTTAACAGCTTAATAAAGCTAACATTTTATTTTAGACGCAGAAGACGGAAACTATGACGATGAGATCGCAGGACCTTCATCAGAGCCTGCAGCTCACGCACCTGCCGCTGACGACGTCACTGCAGACCCTGCTGATAATGTGCCCGAGGACGGCGCACGGTCAGGAGAGGCCGTGTTAGGATAATTAGGAATTGTTTACTGCATTTGGTGACGTCATCTCACGAATGTATATAAGTGGGGTAAGCTCGCCTGACAAGTCATTTGTCGGTTGGCTTTCGCACAGGGCAGTCGTGAGGTGTCGGCGCTATTTGCTGTGAGTCATTTCTTTTGTTGTGATTATCTAGCTGATTTGTGATTGTTATTTGTTGATTAACGGCTGTTTGTCAATTACCATTAAATTTATTTTCTTGAGATTTTGGTTATTTAATGAAATTGTTCAGATATAAGAATAAATCAGTTGTACCTTGTGTTGCTAGCTTGTTTTTTTTAATAAAATTCGGCTTCTGACCCTAAAAATATATATTTATTAGCAATACGAAACACTTTTAGAAAATAATAATATTGGACGGCTTTTCTGTTATCCTCTAGTGTTTGTTATTTTCCTCAAGTCTTCACCGTTTACGTAAATTATAAACCAATATAAAGAATTGTTACAAATACGACGTCACATTAATTAGTTTAGACGACAATTTACAAATCGTGTTGTTTTTGACTAATCTGGAAATTCCTGTGAGGTTCAAACAAAGGTTAATTAAAATCAATTTAATAAATTCAATAACCTTTATTTGGGTTATTTAATGCCGGCAAGTTTTACAACCTTCCTGACTTGAGAAATTTTAAAAGAAAATTATAAAAGTCGTAGTATAGTTAATTCGTTCCCTTTTTTATATGGCAAAACACGTTTGCTGGGACAGCTAGTAATCAATATAAACGGTTAGACAATAAAAACAGTTTATCAAAACAATTCCAGCTCGCAATTTGCTGCGCTAAAGGTCGGTTCACACAAGATAATGAATACATGACATATTGAGGTCCGCTGATATGTAAAGTCCTACCAATACCTCTCAAAATAACACTGTTCTGTGTGAGCAAGCGAGATGCCGCTCTACACTGTGTAATCTGTCCCGCTTCAGCAAATGCGACCGTCTTACTATTAGATCTGGTGGTAGGAATGATGATATCTGATAATGACAAGTTATGTTTGCTTAGTCTTCGAATGTGGTTGTCAACTAGATTTAATATGCAATCAATGCATGTCACCTTATTGGATTTTAATAGATAAAAGCTATGTGGTGAGAAAGAATACAATATTAATAAAATACTTCCTCCTGAGTAAGAGACAGAGTCTAGTGTCAATTTTCTTATTTTTACGTAAGTGTTTAATCCTCCTGTCGCTGGGGCTTTCTCAAACATTAAACTCACATGCACAAAGATACCAAAAACTTATACCGCGGGGACCGAATCCACGACACGTCGCGCAAAGTAGGTCTGCCGTACTAACCTCAATCACTTGGCTATAGAGACAAAATCGTGAAATGTGAAGACAATTTTTTTATGATTCACAACTTTATAAAGGGTCTTTTTTTTGAATGGGGGTAAGTATAAGTAAGCGATAGAAATCGAATTTGTAGATTTGTGTGGGATCGCGCGCTAATTATATCAAAACTTATGAATGTATTATTACTTCTGACGCGTGTTGCAGTTGCGCGATAAAAGCAAAAACAAATGAAACGCGTACGGCGGAGTGTAACTAAACACCTGCATTTATATCTGGAATCAGTTCCAAGAATCTTGCTGTTGTTGATCGACTTAAAAAATAGTTCAAACTTCATATAAGTTGGAGTTATTGAAACATGCGTTGCTTATATTTTAGTGTTTTTCCCCAAAAAAAAGACATCAGACTTGTCTTTTTATTTGTGTAACTCACCTGAGAATGGCCAGATGTCTGTGCTGCTATATGTATATATATTGAAAGTTTAGTCGACTTTTGATCCATAAAAAAATAGTTTATATAATACAATGAGTTCTAAAACTACAAAAAGGGTAAAAATTTCGCCAACCTTATGTAAATATTAAATTCGTCAACTTGTATATTTATGGTTACCTATTTCCAATTCCATTTTTATTGTTCTTCTCTAAAGCTTCCCGTTTCCTAACTTCCGCATTTTCTCATTTAAGTCAAAACACGTGAATATTTATGTAGCACAAAGAGAGACCCTTTTACCGTTGTCTGTAAACAAAAAGGGACGTGTCCTTTGCCCTCTGACCCTTCCACAATGATGTAACCCTTTTACAAACAAAGTAACAACTGTACTTTGTAAATAAAGTAATTAAATACTTTTAATTATGGAACTTTTTGAGGTTAAATGTTCCTTTGATGAATAACTCTCATTTACAAGTGCATAAATTGTAATAAACATTTTCTTTATTCATTTTGATATGAGACCTATCAAGTTTGTAAAGATAACCTAGGTCCGAGTTTGTAGAAGAAATGAAAGACCAAACTGTGACACGCTGAGCGAGCCGACGTTCCCTCTCCCCTGATATTGTTAAGAGAAAAACGTTCTAGATCTTCACAGCTCATACATCTGGTATCTAAATCAAGTGCAAGAATAAAATTCACAAAATTAAGTTCCTAAAGAAACTGACCAATAAAAACAAAACTGGTCTAGGTCGACACTGATAGTCTGGTACAATTGGGCTATAGAATAAGATATTTTCAAAGTAACCTATCATTACCTGACCGCGATTTTAAGTTGTAATTATGTAGTTGTGAACGGCGTCAAAAATGCTTCATCTTCATCTAGCTACAAAAGTTTATGCGTTACAGTCTGAAGACAAGGTAGACGAACAGACCGCCATATGGCTATGGAGATACAGCTTAACTTTAGTAATGGTCTTCCGTTTTGACCCTCTGCGCACAGAACCCTAAAAACCGATATTCCATATGAAGACATTAAATCTGCGAATATCCTTTCACACACAAAGAAACATTATCACTATTATTAGTAAACAATAAATGACCAACTTGTATTATCTTGGTTCTTATAAAGAAAGTCAATATCTCCCATTTGCAGGCAGGATGTTGACAGAAGATACCCGCACAGCATTTCCGTTCTATTCGTGTTGAGGTCCTCCCAATGTCAATTGTAAAGTTAATTAATTTATACTCTATACTAATATATAAAGCTGAAGAGTTTGTTTGTGTGTCTGTTTGAACGCGCTAAACTCAGGAACTACTGGTTCAAATTGAAAAAATATTTTTGTGTTGAATAGAACATTTGTCAAGGAAGGCTATATGCTATATAACATCACGCTGCGACTAATAGGGGCGAAGATACAATGGAAAATGTGGAAAAAACCGGGAAAATTATTCATCTTTGAGGGCTTCCGTTGCGTGCGCTGCGAAAACGGTTTAAGATCCTAACCACGTGGACGAAGTCGCGGGCAACAGCTAGTTTACACTCGTAACTATACGCAATTTAAATTGAGGACGATGATTCAACAGTTTTATTATAACTGGGTTAATGTACTGCAGTTATCGTTCGATTCGTTTAACCTTCGTTTTGTTATACGAATTGAAGATGTAACTGTTAAAGGGTATGTCATCGCTGAGAAGACCACATGGGACGAAATTGTATGTTGTTTGGTCGCCATGTCACCTTGATACCATGTAAAATAACGATAACGACATTTGGGCGAATATTTCAATTATAATTAATGAGGTTTTATTACAATTGACTAATGAATGATGATAAAAGCAAAAACGTTACTTGTTATGTTAAGTTTTTTTGCCCCTTTTTTATGGCTAAGGTGTTAGAATCGGGTAGGTACTTTGGAGTCAAGTGGGCGAAAATTTTACTTCAGATTATTTCATGCTAAATATCAATGAAAGAGTCAAATGACATAATTATTTACTTCTTAAAAACTGATAGTAAACATATAACATTTCTGTAAAAAAAATTGAGACAGGAGTTGTTTACATTATATCCTTACAAAAACAAAACAGACAAAATCGCGTACAGTCGAAAGGAAATCTTGTTTTATGAGTACATTCCCAGACATAAATTGCTTAGAACATCGACCAGACAGAGAGTCTAGACTTGAAATAAATACCTGAAACCTAGCGTAGACTGCCGGCATTCAGACCGTGTGGTATAGGTAGTCAGACATTCAGACTAAATATTCCATGGGGAGAACGAAGGACATGCAAGGGGATCCCTCTGGGATTATGGAAGGCCGTCATAAGATATTTAATATTAAAAATCACGAGTCCTGTTTAGGTATACATTCAATCTGTTTTTTAAGTCGTCACGTGAGTTACTCGTAAGCTTCAGTTTAACTAACGTGTGTAACGAGTGAGTTGTCGAAAAATTAACATCTATTACTTTGAGGTTGCGGAAACAAAAAAAAAATACCTACGATGCAACGGTTTTATTTTAATCCTTTTTTGTCGGGTAATTAAGATATTTTTTTTCCTCTGTATTTAAAAGCCTTTTCTGATTAATACAAGAATTAATATAGTGTATGATCCGGATCATATAGTCTGTGATAATATAGTGTAAGTATGTATGATCAGATCATTCAAACAGCTGTTAGATTGACAATGATCTGTAACCTAGGTTTTACCTTATTGCCTCAATTATTCCACGTTTGACAAATGAGTTGACTACTTTACTACTTTGATGACTACTTTAATGTGACATTATTATTCCACATTTGTCATGTTGATTATTTCATTGCTATTTATTTTACCGGCAATTAATTAACAAGACCTGATTATAAGAAATTTAAATTATGCCGTACCTTGTCCAAATAGAAATGTAATAAAAATAAGGCAGATTTATTGACATCCTTTATATGTTATTTATAGAGCATCGCAAAGATTAATAACTTAGCTATTAATAAATAAAAACGTGTTAAAAAAATAACTCAAGAAATATCTGAAACCTGTAGAAGAGAGTTGCCGTTCTACAAAGAGTTATGTGCCATCTCGGTTCAGCAACTTGCAGCATTCTTATTTCGAAAGATGCAATGACCCCAGACCACACAAATAAAACCTTTACTTTGCTAAAATCTTGACCACTTTTTTCAAGGCAATAATTGCACAATGCCTATTCTAACCATCGCTTAATCTATTAATAAATACATCAACCTGTCTACAAAAATATGACCCTAATAGTTACAGCCCAAGTACGTTACAAATAAGCAGGTTTTCAATTATTCATAAGCGTTACGTAACCATATTTTTTGTTTAGCACCCAATATAGCCAAGCCATTGCAAACATTTGGTGCATGCGGTGTCGAAACGGCAAACATTGACGAAACATGACATGTCCTAGTTAGTACTTACTGATTACTTAAAAGTCATCTGTAGTATTTGCTTTAGTAATTTATTTATTAGGAAACACTACTATGAGCAGAAAAAATAGGTAGAGATGTAGGGAAGATAGAGAATACCTGAATAACCAGAGTCGCGCTGGGGATGAGCCAGTGATCCCAAGGATCTGACTTAGAAAGTTGAAGAGGCCCGGGGTCTTAGTCAGCAAGAGTCCCCACGTTTTGCCTTCACGTTCTGTCCCCACGTTCTGGGTTGAAGTTGGGGAAGAGGGTGCTGATTTCATTTTCTAACTTGATAAAAATGCTCAAAAGCTCAAGCAGAGTTCCATGATAATAATAGATAATAAAAATAGGTGTTAAGATGATACTCACTTTATAGAAATAACATATATATTTATGGTTATAGAAAACCTCGTCTTTTACGATGTCTGTGTATCTAACCGCGAATCATATGTACACGGAAGAGACGGTCGTAAATGAATAATGGCTGTTTCTGGAACACAATAAAGAGTTATTTCTGTAGTGCATTGTGTAAACGCTTGATAGAGTTAAAGAAAATAAAACATTTTACTATTGTACTTATGAAAGTACACTACTAACAGAACATAATTTCATTCTCGGAACATTATTCTACAATATTTCATATCAACAATAACATTGTTATAAAAATTATGTTTATTTTTTTAGGATTCATTAATACGTAATTATAAAGCACTCCTCATATATCTAGCCGTTACTCAAAAAAATCGATGCGAATCATTTTATGTTAGGAGAAACCCTTGAAAGTAATTGCTTTATGGATTTTGTATATCTCTAAGCACCATATTTACAAAGACCCGCTACGTGATCTTAAACAGCAAAACATCCAGTCATAAGTTATATTGCCCAAAAAAGAACAGACATTCAATATGACAAATGAAGGTTGGCATTCGGCAAACAGGCAGACAGCCCCCACGCTGGTCAATAGTCATATTTTACAACTGTGAGCCAACTGCGTGAGCAAACACTTCAGGATTGAGGTATCACTTGTCCTTGAATCTACAAACAACATAACCTAACCTTCATAACCGCAAAAGAACACACAAAAATGACCCTTACGTTTCAAGAAATACGATCTGGAATAACTTCTTATTCTTCGTACTTCGGGGAAATTAATAAATTCAATTAAATTAAAACGTACAGATGGTCAACGTTTACCACAAATATATAATTGAAGTCACCAAAGTACAGTGTTATTACGTACTCTTATCATACATAGTTACAAAAACTGTAATGCATGTTAAATATGGCTTTTATTTATGGCTTTTCCTGTAATATTACTAATGCAGTCCTGTGTTAATTCGTTGAGTACCAAGTTTTATACTAGAGAGTGATTAATATTGAAGAAATACAATTATTGAGTCAATTGAGTATTGCTTGGATCATAGTTGAATCTATTACTCAATATTAATCATCTACAAGGCTTTTATATGCGAACACACAATTTTTAAGGTTACAAAAGGGTGAAAACTGAACTTTTCTGTGCAAAAGCCTCCCCCTTTTTTCCAGCTCCTTCTATTTTTCGTGATTTCTATACAAATGGGCTAAAGTTAAACAAATTATTTGGCAAGCCTTAACAACCGTGACAATTTATACTCGCTATAATTTTAAGTCAAACCAATGCACCATATAATATAACTTAGATAAGTGCACTTATATGGCACATAAGTGACAAACAATACCAGTTTATTTCCTGCATACCGATCGTATACATCAAGTGAATAATTATTAGTTGCTTGTATATTACTATTATTACGAGCTCGATAAACAATTGAGATGCGATGGCAAATAGCCGGCGATGTATCTCGGGACCTACCGCCATCTTGTAAAGTAAAAAGGGGAAGAGAGACGCCGCTCTACGATTTGTAGCGCTGTCTCGCTCCCACAATTAAAACTGTAGTACGGTACGAAGTGGTAGTAGGTCCCCTGGGCGCTGTCAACATGGTAATTGTATGGGCGACGGTTAGCTAATAGTTTAAGAGACAGATTGTATAAATAGGCTGTCATGGTGTTTAGTATCAAGAATACTCCTGCTTAAGTATAGGTGTAAAAGAAGGTAGATTAATTAGCGAATAAGATTTAAATGTTCTTGAAGAATTTCATATAAGGTATTTAAAAACATAGCAACACCAACTTTAAAGTTTAACTTTTACAACAGCTGTTGATTTCAAAACCAGGTTTTCCGTCTGTTCAAAATGTATATTTTACCAAAAACCTTTAAAGGTCATCCCACCAAAACTTTTTACTGGCGTCTTCATCAATAAAGTATCGAACCGATGAACGATATCGACAGATTTATAACAAAACCATTAACGTGATAAATAAACACATCAGCACTCGAGCTCTCGGACTACGCTATAGAATAAGTAGTACATTCCTGTGCGTAACACATGAATTAACCATAGTGTTGCGTAACGAGGCCTTGGTGACCGCAGCTGGCCTGCACAAGGACTTTGACTAAATCAAAGCAAATCTATAGGATCCAATTACGGAGAGACTGATTGGCTATAATGCCAATAGTCTATGTCTGTTAATTGATCTATTTATTAAGTTTCCTTGGTGTAAAAGATTAGGCTGATTTGAAAGACACTTTCAAAAAAGCATTGTAATTATAAATTACACTAGCGTTACCTTTGCCAAAGTATGTGTGTTGTCGATAAAAAAGGAATCACTTGATGATTTCTAAATCAGAAAAAAAGTTCAATTCAGAAAGACGATGCCAAACATGTCATTACTGTAGGTTTGCTTAACAATTTTCTGATAACCTCCTTGACTAACTAACTAAATTTGACCAATATACAATTCAATGAGCGAGCCTTGGCTGTCTAAAGAGGTCTTAATAACTTGGCACCTATCAGGTAATTACGACATGTCTACGCCAAAAATGATTGATGGTTACCAAAATGAACTTAATTTGTTGATGTTAAGAAATAAAATTTGCTAGCCAACGAATTACTCCGAATTAGTACCGGTCAGTTTAGTCTAGTTTCAACATGTTTTGATCTATTGATTTATGATATAACGTTATAGGGAGACCAATATCAAAAGTTGTAGGGTAGAGGCGGGCAAAAAAAAACTTGATCATGGAGTCTTAAACTTGACAAGACACCCAAAAGCGACATTTAACTTTGCGTTATTCTTGACTAATGCTGACTATTTTATCACAAGCATTTCACTGTTTACGTAACACAACTTCTAGTGAATAATGAAACAATTGTTCTTGATACAGGCATCAAAACGATAAAAGAAAAATAATCTCTAAAATGGTTACTTATTAAACGATTTGTTGCAAATGCTCTTTGTGAGACAACAATATTGCTCAAGAAACATTGTATTTGAATCGTTATAGTGTTGTATTATCTGAATGAATGGGTGCAGCTGAGTGCGAGACTAATTATAGCAATGCTTTGACCCCGCGATAACCTTTGCGAGAGTGGCAAGTACAACAAACACGCCAAACTTTGTACAGGCGCTTATTGGCCATTTCTCAAGTGTTTATAAAGGATCAATGTACAAGAATGTGCTTGGATTTTTAGTTGGTTAGCTGTTTTCTCAATGCATTGATTGAGAAACGGAGATGCAAGACGTAAAGAAATATTCAGTGAATTTCCAAACGCGGGACCAAAATGTAGAGTGTAATGATTCACATCTTGTATACAATCTCTGCAATAAATGGGATGTATTTAGGAAAGTTTTTTAATTAAAAAAAGTTGATACAAATAATATCAGTATGTTATATTTGAACATTATCGATACTTAGAATCTAACTATAAAATAAGGATTAAACAATCACAACAAAGGCGGTGAATACTAATAGTATTAGCAGTTGTAGTGTCTCTAAGCCGATTACCAATTACTCATTGATCAGTAGTTTAGTATTCGCACACAACAAAAATAAAACAAAATTTTACGAAAAATTATCCACAAAATTATAAGAAAGATGACTACTGCCACGTTTTTCGGTAAAACTGCACCAGTTTTAGAAGTAGTACCTACGATGCTTAACGCTACGTAGAGCTTCCCCTTCAAAAGCAACAGTCTTATGTTTGACTTATAGCCAAGTGGTTCTCGATCCTCGCGGATGACAAGCGTTGGTGGGACCCATGAATACTTGTCCTGGGTCTGGGTGTCTTTTTACATGTGACACGAATGTTTCGAAAGCCCCCGAGTCACAAGTATTACACTCCGTACACCGGGTGTGACTTAAAAAAAAATCAATGTTTTACCACAGTAGGTGGGTTAGACCAAAATCCAAGCCAAAAAATTGCAAGAATCCATCATCACAACTCTTCACCAGAGGGAAATAACAACAAATTAGTAAGCAATTTGTTCTATTCGCAATAAGATGTTTTTGATAACCTACAATTGTCCTTGAATGTCTTGATAACTTTAGATCAATACTGAGAATATTATTTGTTATATTATGATGCATTTTCTGATTCATCAGAACGACCCAGTGAATCATTTATGAGTGTGACATCAATTTAAATCTATGATTTAAGAAAATTGTCTCATGCCTTAGAAGTCCAATAAATTAAGACAACTGATTTTTCTTAAAGCTTTGTACTAAAATATTATTTTCAACTGATTTCAAAATGCAGAAGACTCTTAATCAGTCTGCATATCTTTTTTGAAATTTGTAATTTTTTTCATTTACTTTTTTTTATTTAAAGTGTAATTAGCCCGTTAAATGATCATGAATTCGGTTCAGTCGTTTCTGTTTTCAGTCGATTGTGTGTTTTTGTCTTTATTTATAGTATGTTTTTACCTTATATCGCCCCTACGTGCTTGAATACGCAGATGTACTTTTAAATATAAACAGGGACTTACCGCATTTGTTTATTATTGCAACTTTGCACACAATACTATCAATAATTATATTGTGCATTTATTTATAAGGACTGGCAGTTTATAATTTTATTGTTTCCAGTCAAATACCCAGCCATATCTTTATCAAGCAATACTGCATGTACTTAAAATAAAAAAAGAATTCTCTAAATTGGGTTAGAGAGCTTATTGTATTTTTATATTTGTTTGTGTTTAAATACAAGGAAATTTGAAACATCAATTTCGCAAATATACCTTTAACATGTAACCTACAAATCAGTAGCATTTTGGGTAAAGCTTAAGCATGTGTTTGCTGCCTACCTAAGAATTCAATAAGGATGGTAAAATGCATCTTCATTGAATTCAAACAAGTCTTAATTCTACTCATCATTGGCCTAGCCTTTTCCCAACTATGTTGGGGTCGGCTACCAGTCCAACCGGTTTCAGCTAAGTACCAGTGTTTTACAAGGAGCGACTGCCTATCTGACCTCCTTAACCCAGTTACCTGGGCAACACGATACCGCTTGGTTAGACTGGCTGTCAGACTTTTTCAAGCTTCTGACTACCTGTAACGACTGTCAAAGATGTAGGAATAACAGCCGGGACCCACAATTTACCTTGCCTTCCGAAATACGGAGGAACTCGTTATGACAAAGATGGTCACCCATCTACGGACCAACCGCGTCAAGCCTAGCTAAGCCTGTGATCGAATCACTTATGCAGTTATAGCTTAGCCACGAGCTCCTCTTAGTTCTACTAGTCTTTTAATATATTTTCTGTCACTTTATAAATGTTGGAATCTCAATTTTAATGTACCTACAAATATTTTCTAAACAATGCCCCACAAATGGGGACTACTTTCGTAAGCCTCACAATGATTTTAAAATTGCTATGACCTTATTTTTATTAATCGATCGGACAGAGATCGCCCTTTGTAGTCCCAATATGTGTCTATTATCAATAAATCGTGAATTTAGCCTACCACAAACTTTTGAATAGAGAATTTTACCGTTGTGAGAGAGAGACAGCGTATTACAAGCGTAGATCTGCGTCTCTCTTTCACCATGATAACCGTACTTTAGGTTACGTGGTAGGCCCCCTGAACATAGAACAGTATTTTTCAGAAATGCGAATCACGCTTGACCTCAAAAAGTAGATTCAAACAAATTATACATGATTCGTGCGTAATTGCATTTACGGTTTATTACACAATTAAGATAAATGATTTGTTTCGCGAAGCGCACAGGCTTCTATTAGAATTCATGTGTTGTTTTGTAATATGATATGGGTTTCGCAACACGAACATCGTTTGTCGAGAACATCAAATTGAACCGAGGATACCTTCAGTCAATGGTGTTACTAATTTATTATGATGGTCAACACGCCAATAAAGGTTTAGACTTCTTCAATGTCGGTTTAGATTCAAAAATAACGTATACACAAGGACAACCCTTACTTAGAGAAAGTATTTACCACTCAATAGTCCCATGCAAGAATCAAATCATTTACTTATCTCATTTTTTCTTAAAAGTAAATTACAGTAAAACCTTATCTGAATCGAAATTACAAAAAAAATGTATGTCGAATGTCTTCCGAACACAGTCGGTCTGCACAAAGCGCGTGGAGCTTGTCGCACACATAGAATACAGTATCTAGTTACGTGATGACCTATACCACGCGACTGTAGGTGCAGACACTAATAGCTTGATGGTCATGTTGTCAAACATGTGCGCGTCTCACTTAGAAAGCACGCAGTGTGCACGCAGTGTACTGCACTTATCACGCTTGTTTACCGTTTGGTCACATCTTTGATTTGGATCCATTCAACTGAAACGAGTATCTTTCCATGAAGCCGAATAATGCCGACTGAAATGTAAGTACATGTTAAGACGGTGTTAACTTTTATAAGTTCTGCCTTTGTTTTGATTCCTGATCGCGATTAATAAGGTTCAAAACTTGGATGAACAGTAAATAGACATTTCTTGTGATTAACATTTAACATAATTAACAGACTACGCCCACTGCAACCGCTTCTTAAGCGCAAACGGAAAACGGCACCAACTCCCAGATTATTTACTAACTGCTAAGCAAAAAATAAATCTAGAACCTGTACTCAAAATAGACATGAACAAAACAATCTTTAAATAACAACAAACAGGATACAACTCCGCCACTTGGGAGTCCAAACATTAGAGATAAGCCGACTTAATTGATTGATAACCTTACGTTTGTGTCACTTAATTGATATCACTGCATAAACAGGTGGCGTGGGAACTTGTAACACTGGGCTATACACGAACAAAGTTCTGACGTGACATTCAGCTGCATCTAAAACTAGATGTCACAAGATCACTTGATGATCAGAGCCTAATAATATTATTGTAGTTGTTTAGAGAGACCGCTCTTCGCCGTGGTAAGCACTGTCACGTATTGTTACTTAAGGGGAGGCAGTAGGCTGGTAGCAGTTTTAAAAGGATATAAATGATGATCGGCATGTTTTTTCGTTACCCTAAAATTTTTAAGACAGCATAAGAAATAAAAGCGATGGAGAATCATTAGTTTTTTGTACTTTATGTGTTCCTATCAACAGTTGCAGAAAATAATAATATCTACGTTACACTGGAGATCACTTAACATGAAAAATAGAAAGCTATATCTTTAAACTGAAAACCCAGTTCGGAATTCGGAAACCATCCTTTTTATTTTTTATGCATATTTGGCGCAATAAAAAAAAACAACCAAAGACATAAGACATATTGATTCTATTTACCAGCACACGCACAAATTATGAACAAAATTGCCCGCTGTACGCCGTACAACCGGTCTTAACCTTTCTTCAGTGCCATTATTTAATGTCTAGTGATGTGAATCATCACTTATAAAGGTCCTTGATTTTATATTTTAAACAGTCGAATTAAGTTTACTATCTCTTACCTTGTAATATTTAACAATGAAGTGACTCACCTAGAGTTTATAGATCTATTCGTTTATCTTATATTTTTTTAACCGCTAATAACAATTTAGTCCAAGTACTAATTTGCGTTTAGTAAACTCGAATCTACTGTGTTTTGTTTTTGACGTTCGAATTTTTTTTTTTTAATAAAAGTTATACGCCAGGAGGTTTTATTGTTCTTAACCTTCTTTTGTTTTCATTCTTAATAAAACCATACTTTATCCGTATGAATTGGAGTGTCAATTAAAATAACTGACTTTATCTCTTAAACTGCATCCAGCTACTTAGACGCACATGCACATCCGTTAATAAAGTCATAATACTGATAACAGAAACATTATGCTAATATTAGATCTTACATTAGATGCATCATGGGGTCAGACTGACTCACCCATGCATGCAAAGTATGCAAACACATGTAGCCGTGCACTAAGTGATGTAAAAGCATGTAAACTAAGCACTGTCATCAATCTTTGACCCATAACTTAGTATTTTAATCAATAATAATTTTCCGTCGATAAAACATTTATGTTGAATGAATGCAATACGTGTTTGTTTACAACGTGTAATTTTGTTTTAGGTAAAATTAATGAAGAACCGAAATAATCTTTTTAAATGTCCTTAGGATAGTTCATATCAGCCAGCTCTTAGGATAATGTTGTTTATTAATGATTATTGATCCCTAGAATTAAAAACAATAAATAAATGTCTATTCATCACATCATAAATTAAAATATCGGCCCTTAAGTATCTGAGTATTTTAAAAGGCATTTTAAACGATTTTTATAAAACCATCCATATACTTAGTTTGATCGCAACCGTATTGACCAAAATAACAGTACATTGATAATAAGTCAGGCAAAATGCAAAGTTAAATTATATTTGCAATACTTAAATTACAAACAAGAAGATTACATAAAGTTTAACCTCTTTTATAAACAATTACATTACCCAATGTAATATCTCGTGAGAAGATTATTTAACCGTAGCATTTAAAAGTTTAAATATGGAACGAACGCCACGCCCCTGTATTGCACATGTATTGACACAGGCGATTCGTACTGGTGATATAGAAGGGTTTACCGAATAATGCTTTCAAAGACTTTTTAATCTTAAGGTTTTTTTTTCTGAAGGTACGATGGTTTATAAGGCTTTCTCCTTGTTAAGTATAATTAAAAAATATCGTAGTTTGTAAAAGTATTAGTAAGTAGTAGTAGGTAAGTCATTGCTCAGTTGTAGGTTATATTTTTTGTCTGGAATGAAGCTTTTTTTATTATTTAATGGATCTTGCACATTAAACACGGAGTTTTATAGAACTTTTCTTTTATTAAGTAGTTTATTAAATGTTAGCAAGATTTGCTAAAGCGTCGCGTTCATTCAAGGGGCGTTATGACAGAAAAATGTCATTTCCAACATGTCAACCAGTCTAGAAAGTGTTACGTGATTTGCGACCTTTTGGTTCTGTCGCCCACACTTCTAATGTTAACTTACTGACAACTGCATCCCACTTTTACCAGATTTTGAAATGTGAACATCAATTAAAACTAAACCTTCTGGTAAGAGAATAAGGTTAATATTTATTTGAGAGATGTGAAGAATATTTTACGTAATCGGTTTGATGACTTGCAATATCTGAATGTTATTCACTTATTTGTCTATTGACTGTCAATCAACAATTGATTACGGTTTATAAGCACTTCTTTTAAAAGATAAATATTATTTTGAGAGGCAATGAAATTATTACAAAACAGTACTTTGGTAGCCGATTAAACAATAGATACATATTATGTAAAAAAATAAATTTTATTTTTTTCTGCTAATGTTACGTCACGTTTGCTTGCTGAATTTTATTAAACAACAAAGTCGACTCAAATCTGACTTCCTTTGGCAAATTTTCTTCAGTCGGAAAAATCTAATTTTGTTTTAAAAAAAATATAGCTTTGCATGTTTTTCTTTTTATGGGTCCAGAGTAAGAAAACAAATGCAGAATATACAAATGAAACAAGATCAAAAAGTGGGGAGTCATAGTTTCTACGTCAGTATTTAGAGAGGGTTTTTTAATTTCCTCTATATTGTTCAATGATGCCCTTACGGGCTATCTCTATACAACGCAAGCAAATATTGATTCATATCCATTGTGCCACAAGGGCTTTGACAGAATTGCAATGTTACCACTGCGTTAGACTGGGGACGGTGTTAGAGCAGCGCCATCCCAGTTCGCTACCTTCCAGCGTAGAAACGGACTCCCTACAGAACTGAAAAGCCGTCGGTATATATGCTACCTGAAGTGAAAACATTCATTGCGCGATTCAGTACGCGTATTCCACCCCCTAGCGCTCTGTGGGGCGGGTAAGGTGGCAGGCAGGCGTTAGACCACCCCCCTTTACGCTGACAGGACCGAGTTCTATCCCCGCAAAACGATCTGTTTTTGGGTTACACAAACAACTTGTCCTATAATTTACACATTTACAGAAAAAACATTGACGTAATTCTTTTTATAAAATGCTTGGAAACTGTTACAAATGAATAATCTTAGAAAATAGGATAACCTTTAATTACAACTTAACAATGTGAACGTATGAGAATACATAGATATTACCAACAATATCATCAAAATCAAACTTATTCAATATAGACTCATCAGTCTATCCACAATTTTCCGTTGCTACGTCATGCGTAGCGATCGATAGTCCGATTGCGTAGCGTAGAGAACAACCGGTACATTTTTCTGAATGAATGAAGTTTGAGATTAAAGGCAATTATGATAGTTATCCTAACCTTGTAGCCAGTACGCTTATGGTCCACATTTACCTGTAGGTACATACATTTATACCGGTTATGTTAATTATTGAGATATTTTAAACTGCTCTACATTTGACTTAACAGTTTTCCTCGATCTTGCGCATATAAAATCTTATACTCTGAAATAAATATTCTAATTGAACAATTTTCGCGAAACACATTCATTCAACGTTCATGGAAATTGTAGAGTTCATATCACGAATCTACTTGAGACAGAAATCTTAAAACCATCGACGTCCAATCGAATCACATTAAATAACAAATAAAATTTATTCAAGCGTAAACATTACCCCTTTCCCTGCCTCGGTAGCTCTAAACACATCAGGGGGTAGATGCGGAAGCAAGATGCCGCTCCATGACGTGTGGAGTGCCTTCTCGCTCCCACGCGTGCAAAAGTCATAGTAGTGTGAAATTACAATCCACTTATATTCAAAGTATTCAGACCACCCGTTGACGTCATACGTCACGTCAACAACAAATGACGTGGGAACGTCATTACTTCACAAACCCTTAATAAACAATGTTCGTTCACTTAAATATGGCGATAAAAGGGTATTTTAAATACATAGATCATTAAATAATATCGTAGTGGTTTTCATATGACATTATTGGAATTTGATTACTTGGAATCAGAAATACTTTGATTGATTTGTATATTTTCGTGATTCGAAATGGTATTTCATATAAATAAATAAAACGTCATCTTCAGTAATAATAATTTTACTTCGAGGATCAAAAATTAAAAGAATATTACACCGACCCTCATTTTTGTCCAAATTCGTCGAAGGTTTTTTTTTCTAAATGCATTAAGTAAAGTTTGTAGCTTAACGAAACATTGAACCCACCGTATTTAGAAATCAGTCATTCAGAAGTAAATCCTTTGTAATATTGTCAGTTTAGGGGAAAGTAATATGAAAATAAACGTCCCATTTCAAATGAAACGAACTTAAATTTTTTGGGTTTGACTCTTTAAGTTGCTAAAAAAATACTTTTAAGCCTAGTAAAGCGTAAGTGTATCATTTGTCGTAGTCTTAGACACATTTCTGTTTTATCTTACAGAACAAAACACCTAACTTCAATTGTTGCTGTAGTTTGTGCCTGTCACTACGCGATTTTCACTTTCTCTCCTTGCAGTCATTATCGTTTACAACATTTTGGTAACCTATTAATAAGTATTTAGTATGCAAAACTATTCCCGAGTCGTCCCCTATAAAGGAGAACGGAGACACACTCGAGTGGTTTAGCCGGCAGGAGTCCGGCACGCCCTTTCCGTCTAGGGAAATATCACCACTTCTTCAAGTAAGAACGAGACAGTGTACTACATCAGAATATCAGGGTCTCGCTTTCACAACTGCGACACTTTTCCTTTAAAAGATCCTAGTAAAAGTTATGGCCTCCAAAATGTACGGTTAGCAGATAAAGTTCGTTAACAAAGGTAAAGCTTCGAACTGCCAAAATTGTTTGTAACGAACTATAATATTGATGTTCAGCATGTTTCTCAAAGCTGTCTATATTTAAAATAACTTATTTCTCGGTGTTGGTTTTTGATTAAACTCAGAAGACTTCTACTACTGACTTTACGTCCACTTACCGCATATAAAACTCATTTAACAAATACGCTAACTGTTCCAATTTCAAGAAACACAAAATACCTTTTAAAATAATTTTAATTAAACGCAACGTGTTAACGGCATTCAGCTCTTATCTATTACAAAATTTAAATTAAGAAATTTCGTTTAGAAATGCAGTTAGCAATCACATTTCCACATCGGATGTCTTAAGGGCTTTCATAATGTTATTTATTAGTTGGCTAAATAATTTATGAACGTGATTTTGACAGCTGTTTGGGTCAGATGGATAGTGGTTTTATGTGACGTGACATAGTTCTTGTAACCTACTATGATGTCATGTTGTCACTATTTATGGTAGATATGTTTTAATTAATATTTGTATCAGATTATGGGATCAAAATAATTGGAAAACATGATACACGTAGATACTTATGCATTATTTAAATACGAAATTAGAGTGTTTGCCTTTGCTTTTCTAAACCATAATTTGTCACGATGGTGTCGGCATTATTTTATATTTTTTAGATTTTTGCGAATTGATATAACATTTTAAGAATTTTATTCGTCGATTGGCAGTACAGCAAAATTTACAATTATTTAGTAATGAGAATACAACCTTTTTATCACGACATGTTTCTCTAAAAAACTCAATGTCAGCCAGGACATTAAGATTAAACATTTATAATAAAACTTATAATCTTGTTAATGTTTCTTGTAACTTGTTCTTGAACTAAGTAAACGTAAGTACCGTTTGAGCAACATTATGAAGTGGCCTTGCTTTAAATTTAATAATATATTTATATTTACATCAAAAAACTCATTTTACTGAACAAGGTGGGGGAAAAAAATAACTCTATTGGTAATAATTTATTGGTACTAATAGTAAATTGTCATTGAAATGTTTTTATTACGTTAGGAAGATAATAAAATATATATAGTTCTAGGTTCTCCAAGTTCAAATCCTTGAGAAAACGTGCACATCTATACTAATATATAAAGCTGAAGAGTTTGTTTGTTTGTTTGAACGCGCTAATCTCAGGAACTACTGGTCCAAATTGAAAAAATATTTTTGTGTTGAATAGACCATTCATCGAGGCAGGCTTTAGGCTATAAACCATCACGCTGCGACTAATAGGAGCGAAGATAGGTACAATGGAAAATGTGAAAAAACAGGGCAGGTATAAATCATAACTTATATCTTCTACCCACGGGGACGAAGTCGCGGGCAACAGCTAGTAGTTTGATAAAATTAATGAATGAAAACGTCTTACGCTCTCTATTTCAAAATGAACTAGACTTGTTTATAATGTATTTTCATGGCCTTACTTGCCAAACTACTTACTATTCCTATACGTTTTATTTTCTACCATTATTTTGAGTATGAAGTACACATGTCATACAACACTGAAGATCTTAAAATTATGGTTTGACAATACTCAGTTAGTTCATCTATTGGTCTTATTTAAATCTCATAATGTACATCATGTAAATGGATTAATACATTATAGGTATCGATTGACAGTTCAGATTTTAGTGCAAAAAAACGACAGATGCAAAATTTCGACTAACGTCGGTAAACAGTCAGTTATAAAAAAAAGTTACCTAAAAATCTTTCACGTATTTCATTATATACGGCAAAAACTTGCATAATTATGACAAACCGAAATTCTCACAATTAACATCACTCTATATACCATGACTATATCCGTCATTTGTAAACGCGAAACGACTCTATCAGAGTAATCTTCTAACATCTGATAAGATCGGCGCAGGCGCAGTTGCTGCAACCACAGTGCATTGTACTCGACCCTTGCAAAATTAACTTAATGTCTATTGTGTTTTAGAAATGTTTTGAATATTAAATTTTGGTTTTAGAACGGGTTATGGGATTCCCAGAAGATTGTCCAAGATAAGAACTTTTGTAGTAACAATTTGCATGCGATATGACTTAGGCCTTGGTGAATTGAGGTTAGGTACTTCTAGGTAAACCTTAAAACGTAATCATATAAAGTAATAATCTTGTGCTACAGACATCATGCTTTGCTACAACTGTTGTTCCTATATCCTTATCTGATTTTTGCATTTGTACATTTTCCCAAGACTATTTTTAGGTGATAAGTCATTAAACAATAAATGAAGATATTAAGTATAATTACGTTATTTAACCTCATTCGTCATAACCGTTTAAGAGAGAGACTGCTCTTAAGAGTTCTTAAGAGATTTTTACGTTTAGTAAGTACAAATCTAAACTAGAAACTACAATTATCCTCCTAATGTTCTGCATATTTCGATGTGTAATTATGCTTTATCTTGTACCCTTATAATTCAAATGTATAAGTCGAAATGACACAAGACAATCCTGCCCCCATTTAAATAATAATAATTCTTTCAAGTTCTTCAACTGGCTCCTTATTCACGACTAATCAATGAAGTGCCTCACAAAGGATCTCCTCAAAACCTGGACGCCTTTAAGTAATAGGGTCTCTATTATTAAACCCGCCGTACGTTGAACTGAACCCATTCATTTCGCAATTTTAACAAGAACATTAGTTCCGCATGTTGCCTCCTCAAAATGTACCCAGTTCACACAAGAGTCAATGAATCGGCGACTCATTTATTGCGATTGAATGAGTTTGGATTACTTTGGATAACCACCAATTTTGTTAAGGGTTGAGAACTGGGTACTGAGTTTTGAGGATTAGAATGAAGTTCAATTAATACACTCAGCTTAAGGTTTTTTTAAGATAGGCAAAACCAGCTCTCTGGTTAACAGCGCAGTTCTTCTAAACATACCGTACCTATTTAACTCATTGAAATGATGTGATCGTAGTATCGACATAAGAAATAGTGTTATTGTGACTAGAAACCTAAGAAAAAAAAACAATTATTACAAGTGTTAGTATTTATTTTAAGTGTACATATTATATTGAAATTAAATATTATATATATAAAAAACTATATAATTTTTTTTAAGGTAAACAACCCAACACCGAAAAATAAATTACATATGTATGCAACGAGAAGGACATCGTTCTAATTCGTAGGAAAACGGCATGTGGTAAGTATTTCGGCTTTCATCCAAATTTCCATACAATCCAGTGAGGAACAGATGAAATTACATCCAACAATCAATGGTAGAGTCGCCACTCGGCAGGAAATAGCGCAAGTCTTGGCAATCGGATTACAAACTGTTGCAGCATATCCTCACGACTCGCCTCCAGAGGATGCAGCTGTTACAGTAGATTAGGCAGCTAAGGATGTCATAATAATATGCAATGAGAAGTTTTAAGTAACGTAAAAGCTTTTGCGGTAAGAGGAACTGTACTTAATCGATTACTACTTTACCGGATTGAATTTAGTCGAGTTTGAAAACTTGACTGAATCCATGAAACTAGCGATATTTTTTTTATTGAATCTTATAATAGATGATTTTTTGCGATACTGAAAACTTTTGGTTTCTTTGTTGTGAATGAACAGTGATCACTTAAACTCTGTTGCGATTAAGGTATTGATAATGATAAAACTATACACAATGTTACAGGCACTCAACACAAAAATACCAAAAACAAAAAAATACTTGCCGTAAATACACGTGATGCAACAAATACAATTCAAATCCAAAAAAAATAGAAAAAAGTCATTTCAAAATCAAATCTTTCATACCTCGTTATAAGATTTGTTGGAAGTATTTTAAAATTGATGAAACGTCTATACCTATTCATTCTTGGGTAACAAATTAATACTCTCCCGGTTTGGATATCCTGCTGAGCCCGAAATGATGGATGTATTGTGTTTATTTGAATGGTAAAATATTTTGGAGGGTGAGTCACGTATGGATAAATAGTGTTAACGTTACTAGAGACTCTCATGTTGTTTAAAAAGCGTCAAATTGCTTAAACTGTTAGCTCACAGTAGGATTCACACATAGATTGTAACGATAGTTATTTTCTTGGACTATGCTTGCCTGTACTATATTTTTTGCGATGGATTTATAATTTCACAATGCTCATTCTCACGTACCTACTCCAGAAGATTGCTGAGCTAAACTGAATAATCTTGTGTGAGGGTTTTCCAAGTTTTTTGTGCATTAAAATAGTTTATCGAAAATTCATTATTATTATATCATAGCGTTAAGTCGATTATTAAACTAACCGTACAAAAAAGGTCCCATTTCAAAGGGTTATCCAAAGGTGTAGCGGTTTAGGCGTGAAAGCGTAACAAACAGACAAACAATTCTTTGCATTTTTAATATCGCTAAGGAAATATATACTTTTAAATTAAACGATCATTTCCTTAATTTAAATGTACACAACGCACTGACCCATTTTAAGGAAAAGGGAAAGGGGACTTACGTCTTAATTTAACGAGCTTAAGCCAACTTAAATAAATCGTCTGAACAAAATTATAAGTAAGTTCTCAGTGAATGACCTATTTCTTCATTCAAATAAACAATACAACCACGGGACTTCAGATCCCGCTGTTTTAGGCGCCCGGGCCCATACCATTCAGCAGCATTTTAGCAGCCCCTATGTCGCAAGACAAATGAAAACAGTTGCACGATCATATCGCATTGTTCGGCACGTAGGTACACCCAAGAACATTACCGGATAAAAGGTTAATAGCAAAAATCAACCTTAACATTATGACTATTAATGTGATTATACTGTAAAAGGGTTTTCTTAAAATGTGGCATTCAGTATGCATGTACGACTTTCGCAAACTTAACCAAACAATATAATTGTCATTGTATTAGTGACGTAGATAATAGGCCGGCATTTGTTTGCGCGTTTGTTTGTAACGCTGATTGTAAGACATAATTATGAGAGCGCTAATTAATAGGATGATTGTGTAAAATTGATTATTTCTTTTTTGTATCGTGTGAAATCTACGGATCTGAGAAATCAAATATAATTGGATGATAAATTGTTAAATTATGCAAATAATTTCTCAATTGGTTTTAGATTTTATTCGCTTGTTCTTCTTATTACTTTCACCTTCTTCCGAACACAGTTTCCCGGAAATCTAATTTACGTTTCTTCTTACCTTTTTAGTCGAGTACCTACTTATGATTATTCTAGATTTGACATCTCGAATGCTGTCGAAATATTCAAAATGTCTTATAACATACATAAGACATTTTGATATGAATAATATTCGACAGCATTAGTGTTCTTAATTTAAAAAGTCCATTCACCATATAATTTACTTCACGATAGTGTTTTGTTTGATCAGGTCCAAAACCACGCCCACTTAAATTACCATTCAAAACTACCGATACCTGCACTACTATTGTCCAAATTGCATAATTACTCTAATTAGTCACTTTCTCTACTATCGCTTGAATAGATGCAGGCAAAATGAAAGGAAGGAATAGCCATGCAATGCATTGTGCATTAGCCGTCAGTCAATCGTGAAGTGTTACAGCGTTATGCATGTCCGTGGCATCGTCTACATGTATAGGAACGTATGGTAATTATTAATTATTGTTATCACACCTTTAGTTTCCTTCCTTAGTTTACTTGGTGGTAAAATATAGTTTGCATAGTTTTAATACAACTGTTTTCAAGTTTAGGTAATTTTGCTGTAGTTATTTTTTATTATAATGTGAGCATTAAATAATTGCCAAGTGACATTTATGAACCTAGATTAAATAATATATGAAAAATAATTGAAATGAATGTTTTGAATGAATATTTTCCTTATTATTGTATCTTATACCTACCACTTCATTATTCCATCAAAAATGATCACGACGAAAGAGTTTTGATAGCAAAAGTATCATAACAAGATGCTGCTTGTCCCGATATGACGTCACGAGAATCAATCAACTTAATATCTTTGACACTCTAATGTTTAGGTGAGTATGAAGGATAAGGTTTACGATATTCAACCTTCATGCATCGGAATAAAAGCGTTTTTAATTTTATAGTGCTGCTATTGTTACCTGTGTGATTGGGCATCGCAATGGCAGATATCAGGAGACAAGTCTTTGACATCTCCGATAACGTTATTCCTAGTAATGATGAATACGAGGATTCAATGACGAAAGATTATGTTGTACTGATAGAAGTCAATAAGGAAAAATTTACAGCCTCTGAACTTGAAAAGAATCACCGACTTTTTAATTTGTAAAAAATACAGAAAAACTTTTTCATTTGAATTAATTACCAATTTTTATAGAATCTATTAGAATTAATTACTATAGAATTCCAGTCGTTGCAGTAAATAGAGTAATATTTCCTGATAGGGAATTGTAGTGAAATTTTGACGGGTCACCTTTACCCAGCCTTTGCCCAAATGAGAATCAAAATCACGTTGTCTAAATCTAGACACGTTACAAGGAAGCTACAAAAATTAATAGTGCGGAAATCCAGTGTATTATACCACTAATAATCGTCCAATAAAACGACTAAGAAGTATGGTAGCAATTATCCAGTAATACCAGTGTTAAGACAATAATATTTTATATTGCCTGACCCATAACCGTTCACCACTGAACATGGGCATACCAAGGACAAATGAATTGGGCAATTGTTATTTTGCAGATTGATTCGTGATTGTAGTTTATTGTTCTTGGTGATTACGCTGCTGTTATTTTTGGTGTAGATTTCAATCACCTTCAATCCCACGAATATAATATTAGAGATATTTGGAGGATCAACTCGTGAGCAGAACAGAACCCACGTGACCAGATGTCACGGTCACTTATCTAAGAAGTCGACCGCAGATGTTCACTTAGTAATAATGTGCTGCATCTTCTTCCAAAGTTCCCAAAGAAAGAGTTTTATTTTGACGTTATTCGATTCACTAAAATTAATGATTACTTGTTGTATTACAGCGTGTAGAAAGTGGTAGTTTCCCAAACTATGGGAAGATATTCGATTTACCGACAATAGCCTTGCTCACGCGATGACAAAATCTGTTGGAACTAATTGTCTATTATATAGTTAAACATTTTTCATTGATCATTGATCCCGTGATGATGGGATATATCTAAATTAAGTTATGGAATTATGTGTTCACATCGGCAAAATTACCGAAATCCTGTCGGTCAAAATTTCCGGAAGCAATTTCAATCTGTTTCTTAAATAACTTCACTGCAGGACTGAGCATCAAACAATTAACAAAACAAACACTCTTTGTCTTAAACACTTTTAAACTTTCCAAATGCATTTTTAAGTAATCTACGAACGCCATTAGACATCGTGGTAGGTCTGAAAGCGACAACTGATTTCACGGTGATCGGGCAACGTTTGACAGCCGAGGTGCATCGGGAACGGGACAATGGGAACACCATTATACGAATGTCCCATTATCTCATAATACGGGTCGGGTTACGCCGGGTTACAACGATAATAGTACGTCTTTAAGATGAATTGATTTGGATTAGGAATGATGCGACTGTGACTGATGCAGGACATTTCGGGACGTTGACTCCGAATTTGGTGTAGCTCTGATTAATGTTGTTGTCCAGATATGTAAAGTAGGTATGTTGTAACTAGTGATGTTCTATTTGTTAGTAAAAACTTTTTAGGAATGTTGAAACTGTCGTAGTTTTGATTTGATATTTATTTGCTGGTTTGGATCAGTCGTCTTCGTGTAGAAATTGGATTGACTTCAACCGGACTAAAAATCAGTCAATCAGTTACATGGAGAATCACATGTTGACTAAAGCTATTCAATCATGTGATTTGACAGTTTAAGTTATACCATCTTTAAGGTAAACTATTCAACAATTATGAAAGATAAATAAACTATGTCAGTGTGTCGTTTTCGGTAATGTTTGCAAAGAAAATTGGTATCTTTACCGCATGTAAACAAGTGTTAGGAAAGATCCTGTTAGCCTGTTAGCCTATCATTAGGTAAACGTGTTTCTTTTAAACTTGCATGTTGCTGAAACTACTTGTACTGTGATTAAAAACAATCCAATGTAAAGTTTAGAAACGTAGCCATGAGCCTGACTAAAAAATTCTTAATTTGTTCCGCGCTTTGTCATGAGGAACAGTGAGAGTTGACTGGTATTATGACTTCAAATACTATTACAAGTCCGATCCGAAGCTTAATTCCTTTTTGAAGTGGTACAATGAAGATTCCAGCGATAAAAAAACTTGTTTTGTTAAAACCTCAATAGTAAGTCGGCGTCAACTTTTTGTGCAACCGTCAAATAATGAATCGGGAATATTGCTAATGGTGTGGCGCCAACATTATCTCCTTTCTTACCAATGTTAGCTTACTAAAATTTTCAACTTCTTTCTTACCATCATTGGTCCCAACATTGGATCCAAAACTGGCTTGAGTGATAAGCTTTCTTCCAAATGACTCATTAGGCTATTGACTCTTATTGACTCTTCTCTCATATGACTCTTAGGTATTTATTACTTCTCAATATTAATTTCGATGCTCGTACTGATTTAAAGATCGGAGAAAGTAGCGTAATTAGAAAACTGTCTAGTGATAAATAAGATGTTGGGCTTGCGTAACTAAATGAGTGTGATTTAACATATATGGGAACTGGTATGTGGTCGGAATTACTTGGATGACGTCACGGCGTTGATGAGAAATTCTCTTAATAGGGGTTATATGACCTTTAATGACATTAAATCCGTCAAGAAAATTAAAACGAAAAAGTAACCGTCGGTAGAAACGAGGTTTTATAGGTATCATCTTATTAATGTTAGTACAAAAGTCAAAGCTTAATATAAGATAGAATTAATGACAAATAGTAATGAAAATTGTTAGTAAAATTTATGGGTATTTCTATTATTAATAATAGCCCAAGAACGCAGTAAATCTGCCATGCTTTTGTCCAGACTACCAACTGCAAAATTACATTTCGATTACAGTAAAAACTGCAAGTTTAACTGCATCTAAAGCTTATCACTTATCAAAACAAAATGTCATTTTAGCAATATCCACCATCGTTTATTTCATTAATTGTACTTCTAAGGGCTGTGTTGACTTTAAATCCCAACCCATACAGCTAAATACTTCTTACTTTTCCGGCTACTTATGATAGTTTTACGTTCAATAGTATCCAACTAACAACTAACAGTGAGTCTACAACGCGTTAGGAAGTCGGAACATAATATTGGTCGACGGGAACCGGCTGGTGCACACATGTCCGATGGAAGTCGCCCGATAAACAGCACTTAACACGAACTGGCTGAATGGCGGCTTTCATACAGCTTTGCATCTAGTCTGTAGCGTGTTACTGGGAAATGTCATCTGGTATCTGATAGTGCAGGTTTTTGTTAGACATGTCAAGGATCTTTTTGGTATATCATGAGATTTTATGGTTTTTAATCAGCAACATTAATAATAAATAAATAAATAATAGTAGCTATGTTTTTACTCTGATACCTACTAACTAATCCTGAGACATTATTATTGCTGCTGATCCTTATCATAGTATAATGTAATTACTACATTATAGGTTTGTAGCAACTCCTGTATTTATACAGGGTGTAAGGAACACCGTGACTTTTCCGTGGGACCTGCGTTCTAGACATGATTCCAGACCCCACTGCGTTGGAATTTTTCATCGGTCTTTTCATGAAAATTGCAGTTTTTTTTCGCGTTTTTTTTAATTTTATGTGTCATAAAATCATTTTTCCTACGTATTTCAATAATATTTTCATAAACAAAATCATTATTAAGCCGTTTTCACAAAAAAAGGCAATGTAAATGAAACACTAAAAACTGCTCCCGATCAGCTGATTCGTAAAGGTACTCGTCGGTCATCGCTCTCTTGCAAATCTAACCGAAAGTGACGTCAAAACCGAACCAATACTCATGAGCGACAAGCGTAAGAGATAGCGCAACTATTGCGCGCGCACTCGCACGCATTATTCGTAATCCTGCCTACTATTCCTTTAAAAAAAGCCGCGCGCTTTGTAGGCACCGCTAGCCGCCTTTGTCGACACCGCCAGCGCGCCGACAAACACCTACAGCGGTATCGGCGAGTGACGTACCTGTGACACTGGATAAAATAGTACATCGATTTTTGTTACACGGGTTCCATGTTATAAAATAAAAAATCACTTTCTCAGCGTTTATCAACTTATCGTACTACGAAATTTATTAAAACCTTTTATTATTAACAGTTTGTTATTGTTTAGAATTCTGTAGTTCTAAAACATGTTGTTATAAACAATAATTTATTTTTTCTAAAATTAAAGTCTGTTTTGTTACTAATATCCATCATCTACTAATGAAATTCCTGCCTAAAAATTTTTATCATTTTTTTTCCTACGTACTGCTGAATAATTATTCCAGTCACATAAAACAATTATGTTCTTACACAAAAGTACATTTTGTGATTAATCAATTTTAAAGGTTTAAGTTAAGTACTTTATTGTCAAGAATAATTTTTACGATATTCACTTCGACCTCATGTAATTTATCGATAAAGAATCATAGATACCTAGGTCCAACACTACTCAAAGGTAAAACCGAAAGTTCGGCTTCTTTCAAAATAGTACCTATTTTTACTCAGTTTGTTCCTTACGCTAATCGAATGTGCATGTGCAATCGGGTAATTCGCGGACTAATTATCGTGTAGACAATTTTATTGTGTTAAGTGATATAAGTGCGTGTGTTGTGTGTGTATTATTTAAATTACGATCCTAGTAGCTCGATAGGTTATTTTACCGCCCGGGAGAATGGCAACATGCTAATGTGTTATGGCGAAGCACGTGGCAATGCAAGTCTCGCGATGAACATTTACTGGACGCGGTACTTTTTGCCCCGGGTTCAGCAGCAGATTTTTCGCCGCGCCAAAATTTGTGTGCACGTAGATGGCGGACATTTCGAAATTTTCGAACCTTATCTGGTTAGAAGTGAGCGAGATTAAGGTAAGAGTAGGTTTGATTTAATAATACACAAGACACAGATTGAAGTCAGAATAGTGTAAATTGATTGGTATTTTTTTGTGATTGTTTTTCGTTACATCACAACATTTTTATAAAATGCGCGCGCGTTTCGAATGTTTCGATCGTGTCGCCGAGTGTCGCCCTCCTACCACGTTACAGTTCGTGTAAGTACGTACGCTGAGCGTAAGGATCGCGCGGTAACCAATTCATTGCGTGCTCAAAAATGACTAAATCTATAAATATTAATCTCCGACGGTAGCGACTTCTTTAATATTAATTAACACGTTATTTTAAAGTCATTATGCGACTTTGGTGGTACGGTGTTCCTTACACCCTGTATGTTCACCTTGACTGCATCCTTCAAACACAACGATATCCTCAAAAAGAGAGGGAGTATTACATTCTTCGTCGAGAACAAAACACCCATTCATGATTAATGACGGATCAAAATAACCATAAACGGACAATAGTGATCAGCAAAAAAATATGTAAAACAAATTATTCAACGATTGTTCTGATACACGTCTCAATAAGCATCAAGCGACCGTTAAAGGAACATCTATACTGTCAATTGAAAAATAGAAAAAACTAAAAAAATCATCATTCATCTCTTGTCCAAAGACCCCAAAAAAGTACAATGACATAGATAAAAGTGCAAAAGTAAACAAGAAAGTAAAGGCATCATTAAAGCGACACGGCGACGATAAAAAATTGAATCATGGTAGGGGAAAGCTGAACAAAGGTCGACGCAACCCGTGGGAATGAAACTACGAATCTATGGAGAATTTGCATCGAGTAGCCCGTACTACGTGTACCAAGTGCGTATGTCATACGAAATCATTGTTGCTTAGAAGATGGTAATGAAACGGAAATATTAGCCATTGTTGTTATTGTTGGAACTTATTTAGTGGTTAGTTGCGGAACCAGTTTCTGAATTACGAATTTACGATCTGTTTAGAAAGAGGTTGAATTAATTCCCAACCGCTTTGCTGTGTAATTGAAGCGAGAGTTTATTTGAAGTTTTTAATAATATCAATATATTTTAGGATGAAGATGGTTATTATACAATACCATTTCTTTCATTTTACGCAGCAGATTTCTTTTTTGTTTTGTAGGTCAAATTTAGTGTCGAATCTTTTTCAATTATTATCACATCTATATCTATACTAATATATAAAGCTGAAGAGTTTGTTTGTTTGAACGCGCTAATCTCAGGAACTACTGGTCCAAATTGAAAAATTCTTTGAATAGTGTGTTGAATAGACCATTCATCGGGGAAGGCTTTAGGCTATAAACCATCACGCTGCGACTTATAATAGTGAAGATACAATGGAAAATGTGAAAAAAAACAGGGCAGGTACAAATCATAACTTATATCTTCTACCCACGGGGACGAAGTCGCGGGCAACACCTAGTAATGAATAAGGATAGTTTAGCAGTTTTCCAAGAGAGCCTTATTTACGGTACTAATATACCGCTCCTGACAAATTTCACTCGCTAGTCCCGAGTAGAACAGCTGTGAAATTAGCCTAAGGGCCATAATTACTGGATACAATGGTAATGAGTTACCAAACAGCTGCTTTACGTATCTTAATGGTGTAATATTTAATGTTAGGGCAAATCCCTGAACATTGTTTCTCACATTGCCTTATTTTTAGGTAAACAAGTAAGTAATATGACTGGTAATTATGAAACATGATTGTGCTAATGACTGTTTGTTTCTTAGGTGACTAAATGTCTGTAACATAAAGCGAGTTCATTCACTTTATTTCCTACTAGCTGTTACCCGCGACTTCGTCCGCGTGGTTAGAAGATATACGTTATGATTTATATCTACCCTGTTTTTTTCCACATTTTCTATTGTATCTTCGCTCCTATTGGTTGCAGCGTAATGGTTTATAGCTTAAAACCTTCCTCGATGAATGATCTATTGAACACAAAAAAAAATGTTTAATTTAAACCAGTAATTCCTGAGATTAGCGCATTCAAACAAACAAACAAACTCTTCAGCTTTATATATAAGTATAGAAGTATAGATAGGTAATTTAAAAATAAACACTTTAGTGTTATCATGTATTTAAAATTTACGATTTATACCATTTAAGCCAATCAAATTTAGCAACTAGTTGTTGAATTGCAGTACCTACTATATAGACAAAATGTTAGCATGGATATGAAAATCATTGGAAAAATTAAAAAAAAACTTTTTAATATACGTCGACACAATTAAATCACCAAAATAGTGCCAAGATTATGACATAAAAACAAATGAAACCACGTTTCCAAATTTAAAAGACCTCCTTTTCCAGTCGTAAACAATTATACATAAGCATTGGCAATCGGCACATGCATTAACATCGTCCCACGCAAATTACTAGAGTCAACTGAAACAAATTAATTAATTGTCTAAAATTCAGTTAATCGCTCTAGGGAACATACCAAGTACTCTTAAACTAAGACTGTGTAAATGTAAGAGTGAGAAAGATATATATGTCGTAGAGCGATGTCTCTTTTCCGCAACAGCAAAGAGCTGACTTTGAGAACTAATGTCCTTTTGTAACCGTGTTAAAATTGTTGTAATCTTGACGGTCAACATAATATTCAGTTTATAAGAAACGAGGTTTTACGGCCATCAAATTGGCTGTCTGGCATACAAATAGTTGTATGGTGTGTGTTCAATTAAAAAGTGCGAGTAAATATGTTTCGACTATGATTCTAGTTGCTGATTTAAAATGTTTTATTTATTGTATTGAACCCATAAAACCACTGTTCAGATGATTAATATTAATAAAGTTTCCTATATTTAAAGGTAGCCCTTTAAATCTCTGTCAATCATTTTTATACCTTTGCGTAAGGAGTCAACCGCAACTTATGTAAACAAAAAATATGGTAGAAAAATCTGTTGGACGTCGTCTAATATGAACCTTATAAACTTCAAATAAGGACGCAAGGATTATCGAAATCATTTTAGAACTTTTGAATTATGAAGTGTTACTTTTTATCACAGATCTTAAAGGAAATAACGCATTAGTTAACGTATAGTTATGGTTAATCATGGTATTCGTAACAGCAATTTTAACTTCACACTTTATAAAAATTGGTTAGGTAAACGGCGGCTGTTATGAAAAGATTTTATGTTAAGCATAATTTTCAGTAAAAATGTTTAAAATTAAAAAATAAACATTGTCTGTTTGATTAAATCGTTTCAAAAACTTCAAATATTTGCACTTGAAAATTATTGTTAGGCATCCGAAGTGACATCATACATCCACAATATAGAGTCATACAAACTGCTGCAAAATTATAAATATAAAAACAAACAAACGGGTACATTTCTACATATAAATGGGCCAGTATAATGTACAAATGTATTATTTACTTAAAATACCTTTATTCAATTTGCGACCCTCATTTTACCACCCCATTCACTGTTTAATAGTTTAAATCGTCAGCTGTTATTTCTATCGTACTTGCAATCTAAAAGCTGAATTAGACGTTCGAGAAATATCGAGTTAGTTACGATACATTGCTGGCAATGATACAACACTTCTGATGCCAAGGCTGCGCGGCTCAGCAATGTACTGCAACTTTTACGATAGTATCATAAATAAGTCCCAATGTTCTTTGGTTTACCCCTATGATAATAATCTGCTATCACACAGCGTATGTTATCTTTAATCTGTATTTCTATGAAACAGAAAGGTATAAACGAGGAAAATAGAATTGTTTATACATAGAACATATGAAACGAATTTATTAAAACAATTTATATTGATCATCATCACACACACAATTAGACAGATAAGTGAAGTGGAAAATTCAGTCAAAAAATATGTTTTCAGTTGTCAATGTAAAGTCTACTTATGAAGTGATATTTTCTGTAACGGGGTTTGCAATTGAATATCGTATTTTAAACAAAGACAATATATTTATTAACAATGACATTTTCATGATCAACTATTTGACAAAATATTCCCAGTTAGTCAATACCATTGTATGGAACAATTATTTAATGTTTATTGTCAACTTTTCACCTGAAAAAATCTCAATCATAATATAAAAGTAAAGCTATCTCCGCAACCACTTTTATCTAAATCGCAACAGCCGTTACGAGACAATTAGCCTACGGAGGCACAAACATCATTAATAACACAGCAGGCGCATCAGACCACCACCCTCCGTATTTGTTGGTTGTACGGTCCACAAAAGCACAATACCTATAACGAGTGGTAACAAGGCAGTGACATGTACACCTTACCATGTGTATGTGTGTGTGCTAGTGAAAGTAACAGCTGCCACACACTCATTCATCAAAGAAATAAGTGTGTGGGTGTGTTGGTCACTGGATGCGTTAGGGCAGAAGGTTTACTTGTCGTTACTTGCAAAATTGTAACCTGAAGTGTGCTTTTCATTATTTGGGGCACTGATATTCTAAATGTGCTATAGGATCAATGTACTCGTATGTATTTTTTATATTTTTAATTAATTCAAGACTAATCAAGAAATGAAATAAACTGGAGCGAATCTATACTAATATATAAAGCTGAAGAGTTTGTTTGTTTGAACGCGCTAATCTCAGGAACTACTGGTCCAAATTGAAAAAATCTTTTTGTGTTGAATAGACCATTCATTGAGGAAGGCTTATGCTATATACCATCACGCTGCCACTAATAGGAGCGAAGATACAATGGAAAATGTGAAAAAAACAGAGCAGGTATAAATCATAACTTATATCTTCTACCCACGGGGACGAAGTCGCGGGCAACAGCTAGTAATATATAGGTTTACAAGGCAAAGAGCGATCTGGCTGTTACAGTACATAGCGATCTGGCTGTATCAGTCTTACTTCAAGAGAAAGAGTTGGTACTCAGAATAGTTAACCTTCTGGATATTGCTTTACTGTGTAGTTCCACAAAAGTCCATTTAGTCATCCATCTGTCCACCTAAAGCATGAGATTCCATCATTCTGTAAACGGTGTTGCAATACGGAACTCCATCGTTTAGGATTGCGTTTTGGGAATATTTATGACATTTGGGTAATTTAAACGCGGTATAATAACAATTAGAGCGAAAATGGATGGATTCTAACAAGGATTCCATTATGTAACTATGAGACCTTCGACCTCAAAATAAGTCAAAAGGCGAAGAGAGCTTCAAAAATAATCGGAAAATAAATATCAAATACAATAGGAAAATGAGGTATTTTCAAAGTAATATGACAAAGCAGAACTTTTACTGGGTAATCCACTAAAATACCTTATCACTTACCTTAATAAATCATGCAGATTTGCCGACAGGAATAAAATAATCTAAAGCAAAAACCCTGTTATCTTCCTATCTGGAGTTGGATATTTCGGTGGGGAAGTCAAATCAGGGCTAGCTAGCTGCAGAGCGGAACGTTGAAACCACCGGTTGGATGAAAATTTAATCCGATATACGATCTACAATATCTGTTCTTTTTTGTCAGTTCTTGTCTAAGAAGTCGTGATTTCGGGTTCCAGATTGGGCATAAATAATGACTTACTTGCATTAAAGATAGATTCATACTTATCCGGCGAAATTCATCAAATTCACACCGATTTTCAAGAATAACATATCTTCTAAAATGTAATTTAATCTTCCCGACCGTACTATCTTTAATACGATTTTCATTGTTATTTTGAATGCTTGCTTGACGCAATAATTAAGTAAAACCTGATAATTAAACATTGCATTCCGTGATGTTATTTTAACAAAGCGATTTCGTAACATTCTTAGTTTGTTCACGTGAAGGGTAACGAAGCGTATTTTTTTTTTTATGCTCTATTATTTCTATTATAAATATCTTCAAGTGACCTTCGCATGTTTTATTATTTTTTACCTTGTGGAACTGTCATTTTTGTCGAAATTTTTTTACCAAATATTTTGGCTTTAAAATAAATTCATTGGTGTGATACTATGCAACTGCGGAAGCAGAATAAAGATCACCCTCATTCTTCGTCCAAAATATTCCACACTTAGTTTATTCGGAGTACCAAATGTCTATCGATGCTTTTAAATTACCTCTAGACACTTGAGACGCTATGTTTTCTAACCTATTTTCTTACTTTGTCACAAATAGATTCCCTATTCAACTCAATACTGTTCCGCCGTAATTTTATAATACTCCTAAATCTTTGCATGTTCACAACGCATTAGCTCAAGTTCTCAGAAGTTCTTAAAGCTACCACGTGAGATAATTTGAAAGTAAAAGTGATCGAGTTGACCCGTCAAACGACTACCCGCTTATGGTATAGTAGTTGTCAGTATGTAGCTAACTCGTCATGGCTGATAGATAAGTTAACAGATAGTGAGATGAGAATCGTATGAGGGAATAGAATATTTAGAATGAAGGCATCAAAAATGAGTGAGGGTTGTTTTACTGGCCGTTACTGTCCCACTGTCAAGCAATTATATTCCATGTCCTCTTCAGGGGTTTTTCATTTATTTGTTATTTTTGTTGCTATTTTTAGCTATATGGGGATTTTAACTATTTCACAAATTATAAACATTAATGGATACTTACATATTATAATAAGCCACGCCTAATTAATGTAACAGCAAATCTTTTAAGTCGTTACAACCAGGGATAAGCTTCAATTGTTTCGAGAGGATCGAAAGAAATGAAATATCATTGACCAACTGAGTCTGATCTTTGATTTTCATCTTTTTTCCGGATGGGAAAATCATCAATCATCAGTCTCCCTACTTTGGGTCAGACTGACTGCATGGTCTTTGTTTTTCCTTTTGTTTAACGACGCCGCCCGCCCGGCTTGCATTGGTCCTATGGGACGCCACGAAGCTTGTTGAGAGCTCTTTGAGGCGCGCTTGGAATAGTTCGTCCAGCAAGCTCTCGGTAGTCAGGCCGCGAGCTACCCATTACACACCGAGCTTAAACTCGCACTTCCGGTAGCCGGGAGTCATCACGTGATATATTTTCATCTTAACCATGAACACCAATAGCACCTAGGTTTCTTTCAAAACAATTGCCATACTACAATAAAAAACAATTCGTGAGCTTCGATACACCGATAACGTTTCTAGTTATTGAATTGTATTTGAAAGTAAAAGGCCGCGAGTCGTCTCCACGCCTCGCCATGATAACCGTTTGTAATTATCGACGCCATTCATGACACAAACGATGCGCCGGCGCATCCCATCACTCTCACTTTCTGCATTGTAGAGTTGTGTAGTTATAGAAGGGTTGTAGATTTCTAGCCTGACAAATTAAAAAACAATAGTTTTTTTATTCTTGCATTGACAAATTCTAAAGTAGACATTTTTGATTAAAAATATGTAAATGGAGTATATTTGGGTTTCCGACTCTGCTGTGTCAAAAAACTGACCCCTAATCTCTAATGTTTAATTTAATTTATAATTACTTATTATTTTGTATTTTTTTTAATGTACTGATGTTATTAAAAAGCGAGTTCTCAAAGGTTACAATAATCAATCAAATTACAGAGAAGATTGATGATCTAAAGAGAAAGTCACAACAAGACACCTTAATAAAATTCTAATAAATTTACCATAACAAAATCCACATAAGTCACAATATAAATTAGATATATTCTAAATTGGCGAATCCATCACGTTCACCGTTATACATATATTTCTATTAAAACAAATGAGGTCGCTGTGGAATATACCTTTCTATACAATTTATAACAATTACGGTCAAACGGTGAAGGAAACCCACACACAAGGAGTTTCTAACTGGCTGCTAAAGAAATTGCCGCATTTTTGGTGATTAGAAACAATTGCTTGAAGTTCTATTTACGAATTTAGGCGGTAAATTACGGTTTAAATTTCATTAAACAAGAATTATGTGATTTTCATCAGACTTTTCGAAGTTACTAATAAATAAAATAAATAAATGACTTTGACAGTCGTTAAAGGTAGTCAGAAGCTTGAAAAGTCCGACAACCAGTCTAACCAAGGGGTATCGTGTTGCCCAGGTAACTGGGTTGAGGAGGTCAGATAGGCAGTCGCTCCTTGTAAATCAATGGAACTTAGCTGAAACCGGTTAGACTGGCAGCCGACCCCAACATAGTTGGGAAAAGGCTAGGCTGATGATGAATTAAAATAACAAGCTAACTTGACCTTAAGAAAAAGCATCGAAATTCACAAACAGAAGCTGCCTAAGTTATTTTTATAGAAGACAATGCTTAAGCTAGATGAGGTAACCAAACGCCAAGAATCGATGTAATAAAAATATTAGACAAATTACACAATACATTATACATCAAAACAGTCGCCTATAATCAGTCATTACACGCCTAAAGAAGCAAATGACATCAGAATAGATAAATAAATAAAATAGGCAATAAATCGTCTGTGAACATTGATAACTGTCGCACTATGTAATGATTTATCGACGAGCCGCGTCTAACATACTAATTTAATATGTAAGTTGTAGATGCTAAAGTGGTTCAGTCATTTGGACCGTCATGGTCAAAATAGGCTAAGTTTTACTTGAAAGAAATTGGCCTGTTTTGATGACAGGTCAAGTGAATTAACCTTTGAAGTATCTTTGTTTCTATATGTTTTGTCATCCTGTGGAACCACAAATATAAATATTAAAAGTTATTTTGGTTGATATTACTGTTATTTTTTCTGTCTCAATAATTCATGCTGATCCATCCTAAGAAAAAAAATCTAAATATGAAATAATTTAAAACGCATCTTTATACTTAAATAAATACCAATTACTGAATCGGATTCCTTAACGAACTAACCTCATTACAAACAAGGAGTATCAATCATGATAAAAAAAAACCGTACAAGAGCTTTCAAATTAAGAACACATAGAAACAATGTCTTTTCTAATACTGTCTGTGGTCTGTGAGTGCTACCACGATTGTCTGTGGTTCGCTTTGTTTGGCTCTGCGTCGTGACGGCTTGCTCGTGAAAAAGCTGCACTTTCACGAATTGCGGTAGGGCTGCGAATTATGTCGATTCACTTATATCGATTTTATTATTCGAGTTTTTGTTACAATATTCTTTTTGGGTTAGTAAGTCCGTTAACCTACTTTTCACTCTATTAATAAATGTAATAAAAGTTTAGTAGGTATCGGTACCACTCACCTACAAGGGATAGCAATTAAATCCCTTTAATAGTAGTTTCTAATGCTCTAAGCGGTAATTAATACAACTTTAATGTGTGTTATAAAAATTAACAGACATTTCGATTACCATTAAACTCCTGAGATGCTGTGGAGAATCGATACTTTAATATCCCTAATCGATTAATTATTCGTGTAATCGATTTAGATGAGCAGCCCTATTCCATGACTAATTGCTACCTTTGCTAGTATTGTTCTTGTTATTATTTCGTTTTTACGCAACTAAGATTACAATCGCGACTATTAAGGCGGGTTACACAATACTATTTGGTGTTTTCAGGGTTCCGTACCCATGGAGTGAAAACGGAATCCTAATACTAAGGCTCCGGGGTCTATCTGTGTGTCCGTCTGTCTGTTATCAGGCAGAATTTTGACAAGCTACGGTTACCGTACAGTAAAGTCATAAATAACATATCAGACAAATAAAATTCACTTCAAAATATTCTTACGGAACCCTCAGTTTCGTGAGGCCGACTCGTACTTGACCGTTTTTTTTCTCTCCATGTGAATGAGTTTTCATTGATTCACTTATTACGTACACACAGCGTACAATGGGTCTTATTAAGTATGTTTTTAACGTATGTGTTTTTATGCCTAGTTTGAAAATATGTTTTCTCTTGTGTGAATCTGTTTGGAGACAATGAAAGTAGTTTTTAACAGTTTAATTGTTGGTAGTCCGTTCAATTTTGACAATGGGAAAAAAGTTACTTAAAGCGGCATAATATAGTGGTTTCTTAGGTTTACGCGAATGTTAGACATTGAAATGAAACGACTTTTACGGATTTTATCGCGGTTTAATTTTTGGTTTTAGTTCCCGACGTTTCGACACCTTTGCAGGTATCATGGTCACGGGCAGACTGAGATGGTGTTCGTCTTGACAGAAGATGTTGCTCGTTCTACCTTCATATTTTTAATTAATTATTTATGGTCCGACCTACGCAGTATGAGCTCACTGTGTCGTGATGTCTTGCAGCGCTGCTCTTGGGTTTAGCCTTGAGTTTTTGTATTATTGGGTCCCAAGTAGGTGATATCTTCCAGCCATCTTCTCTATTGAAATTAGGGTGTTTTTTAATCTCAATAGCCTCGCGAAACATCCTTGGTAGGAATTTGGATTCTTTAGCGAGGATCTGTGGTTGATCAAAAATTAAACCGCGATAAAATCCGTAAAAGTCGTTTCATTTCAGCGGCATAATATGTTTGCCCTGAAGGAACCAAGATTATATTACTAGTCATGATCTTTATGCTTATAACTTTTAGATTTACTCATTTATCGTAGTTTCATGCAAAAAACATGTCTTAATGCGGGGAAACCTCATGATTACCCAAACCTCTCCGAGGATAAAGATAGCTATCTTCCACAATATGAAACAATTCTGACGCATTCTGCTTTAAAAACTCATAATAAAAGGTGGCTCAAATATAACCCGTCTTCCAATTTCAATTGGACCTATGTAAAATCTTAAAAAGGACTCAACACATTTCATATTATATCCACTAAATCTCTGACATTCAGGGGTCTTTTATAATTCGAGGAATATCGTTACTCGCAATTTTCAAATAACGCAGTCCTTTACATTGTACAGATTGTACTATATAATTGCAATAAAATTGTAATAAGTTACATGCTAATCGACATTAACATCTACAGTACCCTAACACAACTACATAAGGTTTATTTTAGCATAATATTTCATGTAGAGATATAAGGTATACACAACTCATTCTTTCGTCATTGTTGCATTTGTATTAACGGAAATGAAATCAGATCTAGTCTAAGACGAGATAATAGTCGTGTTATTATAAATACATATTATGCTGTAGAAAATACATAAATATTATAATATTCATTACAATCAAGAAAGATACAGGATGTGTAAATATGATATTAAAAACCCCACCAGATACCTTTTAAATAGATAATCTTGTTTCAAGATTTGTTAGAAAAGAATTTATAATTTGCTTTAAATGGTTTTGTCAGCTGACCGTCTTGGCCGACCAATAACTGAGATGTAAAAATCAAAAAAGTATTTACTCCGAGTAGGCGCTTTTCAGGCTCCTCCGAAAAGATACTATTAATACTTATTGTGCAGCTAATGACGTCTAAGTCACATACATATATTATGATTACTCCAATCGTTAGTTTTGAAATAATTGTTCAAGTGCATAGTGGACGTAGGTCTAATGTTTTGGTAAGAAAACCCGCAGCACTAAACAGATCACTAATAATCAATCTTTGTGTGTATACTGTGTATAGACAGTTTGTTCATTTCACGGCCGTTTAATTTTAATGCACTCTCATTTTCTATGCTTTAACTTATTCATGTTGCTTACAATATGTGTATTTTTATCATTTTCCCTTCTGACAGTTTCGTGTTCGTGGATCACACGATGCTATTTCGAAGATTTTCTACACCTCTATGACTACCATAACATCCATTTTTAACTGAGATTATAATTGTATATTAGCTATACTAAGCGCAGTTATTGACTACAAACGAATTTGACAGACTATCAAGGAAAAATTTCCTTGATAGTCTGTCAAATTCGTTATGAAAAATTACACTTCACCCATAAACACAAGTGGCATAGAACGAGTAGTAAGTACAAAACATTTATTTTAGAATTTCTAGACAATTTCTCAAAAGTCTGGTCTCTAACACTGACGGCGACAAACATTAGAATATGCTCTATTAGTTAATGCAGATGACTTTCCCTTGAACATACATCGCTTCATTAGTTCCCGACACGCTTCGTAACATGCTTGGAGAATACATGTAATACATGATTAACATAAAATGTATATATTTAGATCATATGATGTTATTACATGCGACTGTGAATGATATCTCATACATAATTTATGATTAGGTACAGGTAAGTCGGTAATTTGTCTTGTTGTTATTGAGATCACAGTTATAGTAAGTAGGTTCAGTTTTAAGAGTGTAATGACATTTCTGTCTTAATACTTAATACTAAAATTATGTGAGTAAGTATTTCATGATCATACAAACTGTTTAAGTGATTTACAGACTGTCGTTTCCAGTTTAATCTCTGACCTAGTTTCTCAGTCTACTATAAAGTATGTAGTGCAAAAAAAAACTAAATGAATCATAACGTCAGTTTCATCAGAATCTTTAAGAAGACAGACATTATTCTTAATATTACAACAGTAGCAGAATATCCATAAAAACACGATACCGCACAGAAAATTTTATGTTCTCAATTCAAAATCCAGTCATGCATTTACCATCATGTTTTCAGACATGAATAAACTCTCTTTGTACCACAATAAAACAGTTCATTAGTTTGTCTTTTTTGTTATGTTGGCAGAACTGCCAAACTTCCGTTCAAAGTCATCGTTACCAACCAAACAAAAAACATCACTTTTTAAATTGAATCGCATGACGCATGCGTTTCCTTATTTAGCTCCTGAACTGTATTTGGGATTATGTGAGATGCACCTACACGAGAATTAAGCCTTAGTAGGTAAGTTGCAACGAGTAGATATAATTTAGTATAATTCAGTATTTTCCAAATATTATGAGAAAGCCGGTAATTTGTTTAACAAACTTGTCTATAAGACACATACTTAAGGTTATGAAATTTTAAGTGAAAGATAAGTTCAATTAATATTTCTTAATATCCCTTATTTGAAAGTTAAGGGTAAAAAAAAAACAGAACATTGAGACTGACGATCAATGTATTTGGTACTTACGATTTAACTTGCTTGAGTAAAATTTACTTTACTCAAGCATACACTGCTTGAAGCACGACGCGTAATAACGTGAAGTGACAGTGTAACTCCAAAATAACGACCTTTTTAAAAGCGTATCACATTATTTTCTAAAAAATAAAATATTCGTTCCTTATCTAGATAATAAATAGAATTCCTTGTTTATTCACTTGCCGGTAACACACACATTTCCGCATAGATATTGCTGCAAAAGTTATTGCTGCCCACACAATGTTCGTGTTACGAAGACTAACAGTATAATTAATCTTTATACTGATATAAAATTTATTAATCTTAATCGGAAGCATTCGAACGCGTCTTGTATTCATGTGAAATAAACAGCGCTCTACATTTACCCCGTTCTGTGAATTCCAGAAGCTAAATTAGGTAATTATCTTTCTAGCACCCAAACAACAGCCTAATTATTACGAGTTGCTGTTTCGTCTTAATAAAATGTATATTACATTGAACTATATGCATATTGAAATGAAGCAACAAAATTAAATAGCGGCATTTGCTTTTAGAGATACTTTGGAAGATACTTTTTTGAAGTATCGAGGCCATCAATCTCTTGACTGCTTGATCTTTAAGTTAATTTCTATCTTTTTTATATCAAACGCATGAACATCATAATAAATCACAACTAAAGCATTCTGTCTACATCAAGAACTAGATTAACCCAACTCGTTAGGACGAATTACACGGATGGGTAAAACACGATCAACAACACTTTATTCTCTAACGTAGATTATATTAGAATATATTTTAATCTATTTCAAGACAATAATATAAACTAAAACAACTAGTAGCCAGTAAAGACCTTTTCAGACATCCTCAGAATTAAAAACTGTAACATGTTATAAAGTAATCTTAATTTAGGAAAAAACCTTTTGAACAACTTATACCGATCCGAACTACATCCGTATGATGCAGTGGATAATAATAAATTGTGAAACCATCCCTGAATAGTACTAAGCACCATTCATCTTACAATTATCATCCATCTAACGTTGATCTCCATCTTGTAGCAAGTTGTCACCCTCAGACGTCTCAAATTTCATTAGTAGACTCATCAATTGTGTTGACATTCTTCTTTATTTTGGTCTACAGTCAGGGGGTAATGAGTAATCAACAGGCGCCTTCTCGCCCATCGACTGTCGCGGGAGATTAATTTATGTCTGCCGACCCCTTGAGTCACTGCCTTGAATATATTCTTTCTTAAATTGGGCTGGTTGTGACTCAGTGTAAACCATGTTGGTTTGTTGTATTTGGATCAATAATATTGTATTTTTTTTATACGTACCTAAGTAATAATCAGAAACTTTCCTTGCATACTTGGTGTATGAAGGAAGTGCTGAGATTCTTTATTTTCTGTCAAACAAACACTATGAATGTATTTCTATAGGATATGCACGATCTTTCTATTTCTCTAATTGCTAAATCTTAAATTTACGCATAATAACCTTACAGAATTGATAAAATTCAGTAGTTTTGCAGCTCTACTCTTTCGAGTCCAGATAAATGAAAATAGCACCTAAAACAATTAGTTATAACGGCGAAGTCACTCATAGAGCAAATAATTTCAAGCCAATTTAATTAATACAGATGATCTTCGTATTATTTCTTCGCACATGACTGCAGCGTCAGCAACGACAGTCGTTAAACTACATAAGGAATTGAATTAGCTTTGCACGAGGAATTTACGATATTGTGAAATAATTGTAAAATACCCCGCGACACAGGGATGAAATTTCCTTAATGCGGCAATCGTATTAACAAAAATCGTATGCACAAGATACGAAGAGAGAATCAGAACAAGCATTAATGGACCGCGGAACCCGCGACTCTTCATTTAAAGCGAAATCGCTGATTCAAAGTAATTTATGACGAGGCAATATTTTCTTGGTTTTGGTGATAATGCCTCAGAGTTTTTATTCACTTTTGTTGCCGACTCTACAATCTTAATCGCAATAACGGGGCATAGTTTTTGCGTTTTATTGCCGAGCTATTTTGAGACAATTAAAATTGTCTGCAGTTGCATCAGTGCATTAGGCCATAGTCTTACTGCTTGCGGTAGTTCTGCAACTATGTTAGCATGTGTCTTGGTTTCATTGGAATGAGACAAAATAGGATTTTAAATGTTTATTATGTGAATGTTTAGGTATGTCTGTGATGCAAGGTAAGTAGGTAATTGTATGTTTTGTTTATTACATGGTTCATTGGGTACAACATGTGTCTGTAAGCAAAAAAACTAAAATTGAACACTGTAATTTGTTTTTTTTTTAAGAAAAATTAGTGGTATATAAAATAAGTTAAATTTTGAAATAAGAAAATTTTGATTTCCACACAAAAATGACCCTAGGACTAGTATACCTTCGATTTGTCAAATCGCCGGCGAAAAGATGTATCATTCCATAAATCTTAAACTCTCCTGAAATCCTTACGGTCTTTTCAACGTGCTAATACACCTAATTGTAGAATAATGTAGATGTTAGTAGATGTTACTCAACATACGGTTTCTTACCATTCTCCTGATCCGAAGCAAGTTTTTTGACAAACACAAACTAATTTAAAATTGAAATGAAACGACTTTTACGGATTTTATCGCGGTTTAAGATACACAAACCAAACGCCCCGCTACGTCCTATTGTAAGCCAAATCGACACACCAACCTACAGATTAGCTCAACACGTCGCGAAAACACTCTCACCACTCAGAGGCAACACGACAGCGTTTGTGAAGGATTCATACCACTTTGTCAATGAGATTAAAAATCTACATCTTCATGACAATGAAGTAATGGTTAGTTTCGATGTACAGTCCTTGTTTACATGCCTACCAGTTAAGGATTGCATTGAAATTGTCTCCAAGAAGCTAGCAGAGAACAACTTACCTCTAGCATATGCAGAACTCCTAGAACACTGCCTCACATCTGGCTACCTGCTGTGGAACAATCATTTCTATGTACAAGTAGATGGTGTAGCGATGGGCTCGCCTGTATCCCCTGTAGTCGCCGATATATTCATGGAAGACTTCGAGGAGACAGCCTTAAAAACAGCTCCTTTCACTCCCAGGTTTTATAAACGGTACGTAGATGACACTTTCACAATTTTACCATCTAACCAAGTAAATGCATTTTTAAAACATCTCAACTCCATAAATAACAAAATTCAATTCACTATGGAGTTGGAGGATAACAAATCTCTTGCCTTCCTAGACATATTAGTTAAACGGAATCCTGATCAGACCATAAGTCACACCGTGTATCGCAAAAAGACCCATACAGATAGGTACTTAAACGGTGAATCTCACCACCACCCTAAACAGTTAGCTACCGTGGGAAAATCTTTGTTTCAGAGAGCACACGGACTCTGTGATGACAGACACCTTGCCGCTGAGCTTCAACACGTCAAGCAAGTACTGCGAGACAACAAGCTCCAAGTTCCACGGCCCCGTCACAGAAACCGAGTGAAGCCAGCCACAGTTGATCGTTTGCCTGCTGTACTACCATACGTCCGAGGAGTCACTGACAAGATTGGTTACATCCTGAAGCGAGCTTCAATTAAAACATACTTCAAGCCGCCCAAGAAGATTAGCCAGTCCCTACCATCTGTCAAGTGTCACATACCTCTACAAGATGCAGGAGTATACAAACTAGATTGTGACTGCGGCCTCTCTTACATCGGTCAAACTAAACGAAGCATAGGGACCCGCGTAAAAGAACACATAGCTGACGTCAAACACCGCCGCTCAACGAAGTCTGCAGTCGCCGAACATGCTGAAGGCTCCAGCCATTATATTAGATTTGATCAACCACAGATCCTCGCTAAAGAATCCAAATTCCTACCAAGGATGTTTCGCGAGGCTATTGAGATTAAAAAACACCCTAATTTCAATAGAGAAGATGGCTGGAAGATATCACCTACTTGGGACCCAATAATACAAAAACTCAAGGCTAAACCCAAGAGCAGCGCTGCAAGACATCACGACACAGTGAGCTCATACTGCGTAGGTCGGACCATAAATAATTAATTAAAAATATGAAGGTAGAACGAGCAACATCTTCTGTCAAGACGAACACCATCTCAGTCTGCCCGTGACCATGATACCTGCAAAGGTGTCGAAACGTCGGGAACTAAAACCAAAAATTAAACCGCGATAAAATCCGTAAAAGTCGTTTCATTTCAATGTCTAACATTCGCGTAAACCTAAGAAACCACTAATTTAAAATTGGTATTAAAGGTACCTAATAATAACAATGCCGGTTACCACTAACTAGTTATTGCGTCTACTCACTAACCCACTAAGAAGTTAATTGACGCATATTTTAAAGGCAGCGATGCGTAAATATAAGCCTATTAAACTACCGCTAAGGCATTAAAATCAAGACTAATCTACGATCGAGTTGAGGCGCGTAAAAGTAGCTCCATAACCTTACTCAATAATTTTTCTGTTGGCACTTATTATTTCTTGGAAAAATAGTCAATTCCGAGTTGGACTCGATCACGAAAGGTCCCGTAACATCATACAAGATGTAATAACTTCTTTGATAAGTTTACTTACTTTTTTTCGTATTTGCCCTTTGATAAGATTTATTTTTACAATTTTTTTTGCTCATTGCGGCCCAATACTTGATTGATTGATGATTTTTTTTATCCAAAACAATGGCACACATAATACTGAGCTTCAGTTATTGTCATTTTTATATCCTTACATTTCGTAATCAGTCATAGACAGGCCAAGGGCAAAGGCCCAAGATTTGTTTGAAATTCAAAATTACTAACAAATTGGGCCTTTGCTAAAGATTATTTTCGATAGAGTTAACAACCGTTACGGTACCCTAAAAAGTAGCCATGTTATCTAAAGGTGCTTATCTATAATTTGTGTCCTAAAGTGATAAACAATCAATTAATATGTTACTGACCTACACAAGATAAGAATAAAGTCAATAATACATCACCAAACATCCGTTTCCGATGTGTTCTCAAATATTTGATTTTATTGAATGTAGAATATTATTTATAATTCGGTGGTTTGGTATAAACGCTAAAGGTCGTCTACAGCGTCACATATATGACTATAAGAATATACTATTGAGGTCCCTGTCACACACTCAAGTTAGCGGCGATTCAATAGAAGCACCGATCGCGGGGTGACATTTTCAAGGTCATTGGGGGAGGCCTGTGCCTAGCAGTGGACTGCTAAAGGCTGATGATGATGATGATGATGATTTAGAAGGTAACTCGCTGTCATCGTTCTAGTTTGTCCCATGTCTGTTTGTCAATTTCCAGTCTAACCGGATGCATCTAAGTATCAGTGTTTTACAAGGAACGAGTGCCTATCTAACCTCCTCAACCCAGTTACCTAGCCAGCACATATTTTTATTTTTTTACACCCAGTCGTCATCTCTATGAAGTAGAGGGCGTTACGTTGTAGGTAGGCTTATGGTGGGAATAACAAACCGCGGCCATATTGTAACGATAACACATTTATGGGAGAAAGCTTACATTAACAGTTTGATCCTTTATAGTTATTGAGAAATTAAGTGCTTCTGTTTTATTAGTCTTAAAAAAGGAAGCTTTTTAGTGATATTAATATTTAACGTCGGAGTTCGGAACGGGATGCGTTATATTTATTAGCTGGGAACAGATTTATGGAGTTGAAGACGGTGCAAGTAAAAATAGGAAAAACTTTTATAGTCAATTTTACAAATAAGTCGAAATATGTGTCAAACTAAAATGTGTAGAATTGTCATTGTAGGATTCTGTTTAGAGTTAAACAATTTAAAACAGGGACACGTGAGAGAGAAATATAGCAATCGGTTCCTTGTTCCTTGTCTAAAGAACATTCATCATAGCTGTATGGAGAGTGACACTCAAATTAATCCTTATACTACTGAGAATTGACTTCAAAATTTATCACTGCCGTGATAAAATACAGTTTTGGAGATCATTAAGAAAATATCTTTATTAGTCAGCTTCCGGAAATTCTTGGAAGACACATTAAAAATCCAGTTCGAAGTACGTTTATAAAAGTCAAATTTCAGTAAGACTAGTCTTTGGAAGAGCATTTGTGAATCACACAAATGCTTGTCTTTTGATCTCCATGAGTTTGGAGTGATAACCTTAACCAATCGGCTATCCCTGCAGTCTAAATTAAATAATAGCCTTCGTCACATCGCCACATGAGCTTGTAACTAAAAAATAATATAAATAAGCTAATTATTTCACAAGTCAAGTGCAATTAAAATTATATTTAAGCAATGTTCTCTGTTACGCGCGATAAATGTGGGAATATACTTTTGTCTTCTTAAAACAATGGATTACTGCAATAAATTATGTAACTATGTAAATTGGGATACTGGCCGTTATTGCAAAAGTTTACTCGTTTTAATTTTAAGCAATCGAGCTCTGGTTCAGGTCGTCCGTTCTTTTGTAAACCGACCAAAAATACAAGGTTATGAAAAGCTGTATGATAACAATGCGTAATTTTAGCGTTTGTCAAGATATTATGTTAAGATGGATTCATAATTATTGGATAACAGTTTACTCACACGTATTTATCGGGATCACCCGACTAGTTTCGGACAGGCGGCGGCTGTCAGGCTGTTTATAAACAGACTGCGTTATCAAAAAATATATATAAAATTCTGCTATATCTGACAAATATGACGTACATACTAAGAGCAAAAGTAAAAATTGAAAAACATAGCCTATTGTAGAAATATTTTCTACGATTTCAAAGTATAGATATGGTCGCATGTTTTGGGAGTATTTTTAGCAATTGAACGTCAAAATTTCTCATTAAAATCCAACGTCCTCTTAGAATGATTGCTTTTCTCTACCTCAGTCAATACAATTTCCATTAGTATTAAATAGGTACTTTTAACAGCTACAACATCGTCTAATATCCTTTTTATCTCATAAAAGATAAAAGGCAATAACAATAAGTTCAGTCCTCTTATTACTTTACAAATAAATATCTATTAACTAACGTCTAATGAGTTATGAGATAAGAGAAAAAGTCACAAACATGTAACAACTATAAATAAAACAATATGGGACCAATTCGTTGTAAAATAAACTCTCGCAATTGTGGAAGCAGGATGGCGCGCTACATGCCGTAGAGCAGTGTCTTTCCCTTTCACAATTGCGACGTAGAAGCCTTATGTTTTATAATACAATATCAGTACAATATTACTTCGTTCGTATTATGGATTCTCTGGGAATTACTAATCAAAGATAATTGTATATTAATAAAATACTTTTTTGTAATTTTTACATAACTGATTTAGGTAGCTATAATCTTTCAAGATTGTTCAAATCTGTTTATAGCAAGCCACCATAAAAAATGCGGAGATGAAGCTTTGGGTACTGAGGGATGGAAAGGAGCGTACTGTCAGTGTCTTCTATTTCAGTACTTAAGCAACTGTCTTTACAAACTACAAGGATATCTTCTTTCTTCGTCGTTTGAGACGAAACTTATCGGGTCTCAGCAACTCGAGTTGCTTTATTTATCATAGAGCTTATATCAAATCCAGGAGTTCAGGTGGATCAGCTGATGGGAGCTTCCAATATAGTCTAAAACACTCTGGTCGTTGTATACCCGAAATATTTAACCTGAATTAATAAAATACAGTTAAAAAAATATGCGTTATTATGCACGGAATTGGAGATATGGGGGTATGTTTAATTCTCATTGGATTCCATGTGTCAGGGTGCCAGTAACGTACTACAATAGTTAGTACTTAGGTAGGAACTGTTCTGCCTAGGCAGACACCGCTTCACAGGTACTTAGGTACAATACTCAAATACACAGAATGACTCAGACCGACTAGATTACACAGATCTCTGATACTACAAGGAAATTAGTCAACAGTAGACATGATAATAGGCATGGTATTAATGCAATCAGATACAATTAAATTACATTTAGATAACGCTGTTCTTGTTATAGATTTTAAATTCGTTGTTTTTTCTTCTGATACACTTATCGTGTGATTTTCATGCCACTTATTTTATACTTACCAATTTCTCGTACCGGACAAATATTGTGTGTCCTATTTTTGCATTTGTGTTCATATTTATTTCAAATTAAAAACCCCGGCAATATTATAAAAGCTGTTTTTTTTACATGGAAATAAATAAACATCCACAAATGTCGTCTTCTAAAAATTGGCATCACCAATTAACAATTCCAAATTGTTAACAGCCGACCATTTGTATAACTAGACCACAGAAGGCCTAATTTTATTTAAACTCATTTAACAATCATCCATCATCTTTCCATCCAAACTTTCGGATATAAAATATTAGTTACGATATTGTTAAACGCAACATTGAGGCGTATATTCGCACTATGGCTACTTAAACCAGATGTGTCCAGTCTATTCATACCGAGTTATCCGCCCCCTTACGTAATAATACTGACTACAAAATGACATACTTATTGAATTACGCACAATTAACTTTGATACATGTTAGACGAATATGTTAACAGTGTCCAATATTTCCAAAGTTCCCCTAAACTTTTAAACGAATAACGCCCAGTTGAGGGTGGAACAGCCCATTTTGGACACATTTTACTAACGATAAAGTTTATTATTATTATTACAGCCCGATACAACAACGACGGACGCTTACTGGAATATACAGTAGCACCATTGTGCAAGCAGGATGCCGCTATGTAAAAGGTCGAGCATTGTCTCTTTTACACGACAATTTATTAAGTGCTCTTAGTACAAGCGTAGAAGAAAAAAACCCTAAACACAGATAGAATGCAGTCGGAAGACTAATTTATCGCGTTGAAGGAGGAATGAGGAGACGTGGGAATAAATAAAAACTGGTTGTAAGTGGTTGCTGTATCGCAGTTTCGAGTCCTGCTCAAGGTTTGTATGATTGTGTTTTTTTAATTGAATGATTGTAAATATTTTCCAATTTGCAGCACTTAATATAGTACAGAAAGCAAATGTACAATTTGTAGAACGAAAATACGAAATAATTATAGCATGCAATATTAATGAACGTCCGACAGTGCGCCGGCGCATTGGCCTATATTTTTTTATGAGTTTTACAATTACTCAGGCAGATACAATTTATTGCACTTTATGTCTTAAAGATAAAAATAATTTAATTATCATAACATTCGATATCATACCATTAAACATAAAAAAACAATATCTTCAGAATATTTCTTTTTCATGAATACTGTGCAAGTGTGCAGTTTGATTTTTGTATTTCGAATACCAATATTTTTATAGCGTATTTGTTTATTTCGTTTAAACAAGTGTACCTACTTCTGAATCACGTAACATATGGCATGTGCAATTTAATATAATGTGGTTTTATATAATATAATACTAACTGAACTGCTTACCTGTCGCAGTATGTAGGAAAACTAACTATCTAGACGTACGAAAAAATCTGTGTGAAATAAATGCAACTCTGTCGGGAAGTTTATTGCCATGTTTATTTTCTCCATCCAGAGGGCTTAAAAGCGATTTTAAAGTGGGGAATCAAGGCAAGACCAGTGTATTCTTGATTTAAAAATGTGTCCTTAATTTTTTTTTTTTTTTTTAGATTACTTACATCTGCCTGTTGTCTGCTCCGTATTTATACCTAAGAAGTAAACAAAACAGCATCACAAGAGACCACCACGAAATTATGAAACTGAATTGAACATTCCAAAATGGATGACATAATGGTATTAATGGATTGATAGGATTACGTACGGTGACCTATTTATACGTTGATTGTGGACTAACGAGCGGCGAGATCAAAGGATTGTTTTTGTTATTGATTACGATTAATTGGTCATTGTTATTGTTTGACGTTGGCTTAAGATGGAGTGGAGTTAGATGGACATTTGTGACGTTTTGGGATTGTTAGTGTTTATGTCAATGCTAATAAATTGCTTTGAATTGAGATAATATTGACGACAGAACGTAGTTAGTCTAGCATATGGTGTAAAAAAACACCCTTGGTCAAGCTAAGGCCAACGCGACACAAGGCATGCGCTACATTTTCATTCTGAAGGAAACCAATGAAAATGGCTATATACACGGTGATCTTTTAGTCGTCTTACAAAAGTAGCCCAGTTCATGTATCCGACATAAAATACCCCTAGGCGCAATTATTATTTTTTTATCTTCAACTAAGATAATAGGTACGAAGAAAAATGAAACATGAGAAATCTGAAAAATCCTGTTAAAAATTATAAAAACGCCGCCGCCCGTACCCCTCACCATTGTTACAAGGCTCGGACCGCGCTCGCAACAGAGCTGTCTTTCTATAAAACTACGAATTGCATCATAATATTGAATAAAAATTGCATTTTAAATTTATTCAAATCTCATAAATACCTATTTTTTTTAACATGAACGTGTTCTAGTCATTGGATACATGAACTGGGCTGCTTTTGTAAGACGACTAAAAAATCACGGTTTTATATAGAGGAGTTTTGTGCGCTTTCAGGTTTTTTTGTGCATTGAAGGATAAGAAACGTACACATTTGACCAGAGTTAACTTCAAATGGTTTTTATTATTTTTATGGGAAACTGATGTTTCAATTTAGAATAGTAAGTTACCCATATTCAAGAACGACACTAAGCTAATCTAAGTTTAAAACATCTATTTGTCTCCGCATCCATTATAAAGGGACGTTTGCTATGCAATTTTTGTGCGTCGTTAAATCTTATTTCGCTTACGAGGTATGCAGCCTATTACAAAGTACCCCTTATATCATGCGAAAATTAATAACCAATATTTAAGGCTACTTAACCAAGGCAACGGCTATCATTAGGTACAGCTGTATTTTGACCAACCGTCCGTTTACTCGGTCACCTGGCCTCAGAAATCCGACCGCGTTGATTACTGGGCCCAAGGTTTGTTATTACCTGCCCTTTGACAGCTGTTGGCCCCTCAGCTGATTCGATTGAAAACGTTAGCTGTAAGGCTTGTTTTGCTTAACTCGAACAAATTCTTATCAAAATTAACTATTTTATTTTGTATATTAAGCATGTACGTACGTATCATATTAATATTTGACTGCACTGATAGAAGAGTGGTCATTACGACAAACGTTTTGCGGGCTCGATCCCCGCGTAGTACAAGCGTTTGTTATTGTTTATAAGCAAATGCTAGTTGTGAGTCTGGATGTCTGGTGCAAGTGATTTATATACCACGGTTAAGTTAAAAAAATACGAATAATTATGTTGTTATGCAATAAGTTAGTTTTGATTTTGGTATTTTAAAGAGGTTTTTTGCTCGCACCGAATATGGCTTCTAACATAAAAAATAATCTGAGTTTATAGCCATGTTAAAAAATTAAGAGAGAACATCATCAAGAATACTCATAGACAAATTATAGTTTTTGTTCCTAATAATAAACTAAATAACAAAACATTCCTTATTCAAACGACTCATGTAATTAACACCAACAATGGCTCACCAAAGATTAATTGTGGACGTCTCAAACCGCTGACCCGTTTTACCCCCAAAAAGTTTCCACAACAAAAAAAGGAATAATTCGATTATCCTATTCCCTTCAACCCTTTCTCCTTGCCCCTGTTCGATTGTTAATGTCTTGTACTTGGATTAATCCTCAGCTAGACCTGATGTTCTCATAGACACAAAGGCCTGTCCTTTCTCTAGCCCACTGGTTTTATTTATTTTGATTCCCACAGAAATAACTGGTTTTTTGAGAAAGGATTTAATTGGATTCATAGATCTTCGCTCTGAGAATAAGTCAACGGCTACTGGACACTACTGTGTATAGTGCCGTATGCCCATTATGTGGCAGAATGGACCCGTCACTCTTGACAAAATGTTACACAAGATACTAGTTTTTGTTTATTTTTAGTATTATTTATCCAGAATCCGAAATTCTTTGTCGACGAACACGGCAGACTTTTAGCTGAGTGTCGTTTATTTCACTTTCACCAATGAATTCAAAGACTTCATTCGTTTTTTACCTCTAATTGAAATTTAGCAAACCATATTAATCAAAAATCTGAAACAAAACTAGGTAGTCGATTAATAAAAGTATCGATATAGGTACTCGAATGAAAAATCTTAATCGTGAACATGTAAACGCGAATAAGCACACCAAACCCTTCTAAACAGCGAGTTCATGGTCTTGTCTTTCTACATTATACACAACAGCTTTATAACGCTGACATTTAAATTTGCCAAAGGATAATGAGCCCTATGTCCTATAGGTTACTATGAGCGTGCATCAGGCATATCGATTGTATCGATCACGACATAGCTAACCTTATTTGATTCTACTCTAACCTTGCACCTGCCTGTCAGCCGAAACGTTCTAATCAATATTTTTTTATCAATAGTACCTAAACAGATAGTAGAAGTATGTGTAATACCTACAAGATAAAGTAACGCGGCTGAACAAGATAAATCTGGAGAGACCACGTATAAACACAGGATTGAAAAAAATAAAGTTGGTATTTTGGTATGCACAGGAGAGCAGCTACGGGCCTATCAAACAGTAAGATCCATAGCTCTGCCACTCTGAATTCGGTTTTGAGTTATCCAAAATTAACGAGTAAATCCACACGAACTATATACAGTTCAATAGGGATTATGACAATTTTTTTTTGCAGTGTCCGTCTTGTAGATTTTTGTATAATAATGGATACGTATTTTTTTATTTGTCCCCCAAACATAAATTGACCAAATTATAGTGAATGAAACTTACGCAATTACGCGTGACGTCACGATTGAGTATAAATTTTACTCTATCGTTACGTCACAAGCCCCCTCTCCTAAACTTTATCAATTCTAGTTTTTCTAAAAAAGGAAAAAATACGTGTCTCATACTTTTTGATCATCAAACTGAGGGTCTAATGAGATTTTTTCTTTTTATACCCAGTCATCATCCCTATTGTTTTATTCTAAGTTACATGACATCCAATTTCGTGCTTAACCTTTTTACAGCCAAAAATAGGAATCAGTTAATAGACTAGTGGTAGTGTTGTCTAAGTCGATATTTTATAGATTTTACCGCTGCAGAACATCGACTAATAAACACACTTGTCATAATATTTGCTTGAACATCAAAGGCTTAATAGCTTAATACATAAATCATTATTTTAATCACGAACACCTAAAACAAACACTGATGTGTTGATTCGTGCGTAAATAATTAACCTAAACAAGTTGCAAATAATCTCGTCCTTTCGTTTTAGGTGTCTAAGGTTAGCCAAAGACTTCCATTTTAAGTAACTCAATGTCAGCTGAGACTAATTAGTCGATGTCAATGCTAAATTATGTAACTCTAAAAGCGTTTTCTAGTAATTAATATGTTATGTATTTGGTGGTCTCATCTATTTCAAGGATGTTGATGCGACCGTGGAGGTGCAGAGAATGCGTTTTGTTTATCGTTGATTGAAAGTGCTTTTTCAAATATTTGGTGTGTTTTTTTTGGTAAATCGTTATTTTCAGTGAACAATATTTACAATGAGAGAAGGCGTGGAGCAACAGTCACTTATAACTCCAATGGAAAAGGTTAAGAGGTAACGGGTTAGGCCTTCAAACGCTTTTACTAAAAAAATTGCAGTTACCAACCTGTGCTGTTTCGTGACGATTTACATGAAACTGGCAAAATTTACAAACCCTCAAAACATTGCCTTCGGTTATTAAATTATACAGAATTGATACTGCGGCAGTTAACGATATTACTGTTAATTACCAAATATAATTTTAACCCTTAAAACCTTTTCGTTACTATATTCAGGAAAAATAAGTTTCTAATTGTAATCCACTGAACTCTCTTTAGCTTTGACAATTGATTTGTTCCAGAATACCATTAATAGTGCCTATGATGATCGAACCCAATGAAAACTGTATCAGACCAGTTAACAATCAAAAAACGTAACAGTCACGTTCAAGGCCACACCATTCACTGACCGAGTTATATGATTGATAAAAGCCATTCGTTCAATGTTCTGTTATAAAATGTTAAATTGAATATACTAGAAAATGTTCTATTGTATTTTCGTTTGGGACGATGAAGAACGTGGTTAATATTCAAGGGTACCGACCACAAGAAGTTTGGGTGACAGCACGTTTCTTTAGGTAAATACCTACGCCTTTACAAATATTTTTCACCAAGATTCAATAACATTGATAATATTCATATAATCAAGAACATCTATTCAATTTGTTATAGTATAAGGATACGATACTAAGTTAATGACTTTATACTTTTTAGAACACCACGGTGGGCGCCACCTGCAAACTTCGTTTTGGAAAATCTTTAAAATAGATGGAACAGTGACTGAATGAAAAATGTGAAAAATATGACTAATTCGATTTAAGTTTAGGCATATATATTTTGCCTACCGCCCTAAGGAATTTAATCTTCTTCAAATTATTGTCCTGCATGGGAATCGAACCGGATACTTTGCGCACTGTGAGTTTCCCTCGTGGACACAAGTCAAAATCATGTCTTCCTCCCATTCTTTTGTACAAGTATTTAGTTCAATTTAAGGGTTTCTGACACTTTTTTATTCACTTGTGGTTAAAAGCTTAACAAAGTGTAAATGTTAGAACTTCGACTTAGAATGTTAGAACTAAATTTCAGTTATATCTCCTGGACTGATTTCTGTCTGATCAAAGACCTAAATCATAAAGTTATCGACTTCCTCTGTCATACATTCAGAGAACACCATATCATACTAACCATGCATTCCGTTAAAACCTTCCTGACATCCCTAACGTGTCCATATATAAGTTCCTTGTAATCCGCTACCTGTCTCATCCCTCGGCACCCTTTGTACTTTTTTCTTTTCCTTCACTATCTCTATTGTCAGTTTTTTTTTAAGATTGAATTACGGGTTTGTGAGGTTGCAGCCAACATTCGACACGGCCACATTCCGTCTGCTAATTTGGTAGTATGAAATAAAACACCCATGCGGCGAAGGGATGCTTTTATCCCTGTCTAGCATAGAAAAATTAACGAGTACTTTGGGGTAGAGTGAGAGGCAAGACTATCCTGTGGTCATATTTTAATGGGTCCTAGCGTGCGTTTGATCATTATTTTTGGGTGTTGTTTTGAATGAATAATAGTTTTTTGTTGTAAGGTGCTTATAGCTGATATTTCGTAGTTTTGTTCATTAAAATGTGATTAGTAGAGCGCTATACTTGTTGTTTTGACTGGTAGAGTTGTGTAATACAACTTTCTCGCTTGAAGACTGTACTCTAGTGATGATTGAAGACAAGATACTTGCCCTGGCTTGTATAAGCCATTGTTTTAAGTCTATAAAAATCTTGACATGTTGACACCTCCAAGATTCACATGATCAATTTCCTCGTTCGATTAGAAGCCGCAGCGCTAATTGCGATTGACGCAATTATTACATCAGTTGCTCGAACATGCGTCAATTGTCGCGGATAATTTGTTGACAGTCTTCAATCGAGTGGAGGATAAACAAGGTTGTTTTGACGAAATATGGCTCTACTACTAGATACTAGCTTTAAGTTCCTGTTTAAAGCTAAGGAGTAATAATAAAGGAACATTTTTAATATTACATACGTTGAAAATGCATAGGCACTTTGTCGCTTTCAAGGAGAAAAAAGTATCTAGATGTATTTGTCTTCTTAAGACTTTTGTATAAATAATAAATATAAATATCTACGATTGAAAAGCAGCCGGTGCCTACAAACACATTATAATGAATAGTAAACTCGTACCGACCGCGACATAGTCAATGGCGGTAACTCCTACAGTATGTTATTGCATCATTACTTATTGGAATTGACACCAATCTGAGGTACCGCGGCAGAAAATATCAAACTAAACACGACATACAAGTTTTAAACCATATTATCCTGTTTAGAGAAATCCCCGTGATTCAAACATTCAATGTCAAGGCAATTCCCATTTTCCTGTACTTAGACCACGCCTTCTTTCGAAGCGTTTTATTATCTGTAGTTAATGAGTAGAAAGCTCAAAAGGCAGTTTATCTTAGCAGTAGACCATTAGTTATCAACATGTGCGTCATTATGAGGTTTTAATGTTTTGTTTGTTATCGTATGTAGGAAGTTAGTGCACTTTCTTTGTACACGGTAGGGAACAATGCATCGTCATACTGTCTGAAGAAAATGTACCCGTGAAGATAGCGATAGCATTGCAAAAGTGTGGATCAAGCGTGCGACCTAACGTTCCACTTGTGCTTACAAGTCTAACATACTGTCTTGTAATGTTTTGCATAATATATGAGTACGTAATCCCTGCCATATTCAACTAAATGTGCTGTTACCGTTTTGTCATAATTCGCAAAATAAGTGAAGACACGCCAACAATGGCGCTGAATGGTGCTTAACATTTTGCAACATAACGTTTGTTACGACACAAGTAAAATAACTTGGAGGACACGAGTGAGCTCCGTCTCGCGCGACCTTTGCGCGCTACGGACTGACATTTCACTGACTATTACTTACCTACCAAACATATTTAATAACGTTCTCGCACCAATTGTTTGCGACAAATTGAATTTACAATAAAAACAATGTTATACCCAACAAGGCTACTAAGTCATTATGCTTGATTGATTTTATGTAAGACAGACGTACCTATGCATGAAACCGAATCAGCTCTTTTAGTACAAGGTAAGGCTTCAATAAAACTAAAGAAATATAATAGACAATACATCTCATTTTATTTATATTAGGTACTTCTATAACAATACTTTTAACAGTCTTAAAACGAACGACTTAGATAGCGGTCAACGCCGGGTCTATCTACAGTATGTACAAGTGAGTGTGCGTCAGGCGCAGGTGAGCGAGGCGAAGGCGCGCGGCGCGGGGTGCGCGAGCGGCGACAGCGGCGCGCTGAGCCGCGGGCCGGCGCACGAGCCCGCGCCGCGCGCCACCGCCTCGAAGAACTGGCGCAGGTCCGACACGGAGCGCGTGGGCGGCGCCTGCAGGTCGTGCAGCGACGCCGCGCGCCGCGGGCTGCTGTCCGGCGAGCGCTCGATGCGCGCCAGCTGCTCGCTGCTGCGCGCCAGCCCGCCGCCGCTGCGCGACAGCGACTCGAACAGGGCGCGCCGCTCCCGCACCGGAACGTACTGCGCTACTGCCTCGTGGACATTCGGTGAGCAGGACCTCGCCCGCGTCTCGAGCGACGACGTCTTCCGCCTGGCTGCCTCCATGGCGAACCGGCCCCGCTCCGCGCCTCCCGCCGTGCCCTCCCATCTCTTCAGGTAGCGACGGCCTTGCTCTGAATCAGCTCGCGCGCGCGGCAGCGTGTGATGCTGCGGCGTGGCCGCGTTCAGCTTACTACAGCTGTCACATTTGATAACCTCTGCTGTCCGTACGGGCGCATCGACTAAATCTGTAGTCTTCAAGGCGTCGAGGGAGAGGGTCAGGTCAAGGCTGCGATCGGATGATGAGTCGTAGTCGTCGTCTTCGACGACGATGCCCTCATCCGTGGCGGCGGGGGAGTGATCCCTGCGCGTCAGCTGCGTCTCCGTGGAGGTCAGTAACCTCCGACGAGCTCGCGGGGGCGGTTTAGGGGGGCAAGAGGGTGTCTCGTGTTGAGCAGCCTCTTTCTTTGGTTCCCGACAGGCGGTGTCCGCAGCGGGCAGCACGTCCAGAAATCGGACTTGTGGTAGAGGAGTCTGGCCGAGAATCTCGACGCAGAGCGCGCGCACCCATCTCGCGTATTCGGCCGCATTGCAAGTCTGTAACAATATCCATAATTGAAACATCCAACTGTGGCGAATGAATTAAATGTAAAATTTATGACTTAATCTGCTAAAGAAACGTTACAATTTGCATAATGTTTTTTAAGCAGTAGCTAGATGAGCCCCACGTGACGTTAAAAAATGTATGCAGGGTCGGGAGGGTGACAATAATAGAACATCTGATCGTAAGAACGGGACTAGTCATGGTCACATTGCATTCATAGATGTTTTTGTATACCGGGAGCTTTATATGGAGGAGTTTTCATAAAACGTGTTTCCTTTACGTGTCAACACCTTCGCGTTCTAGCCCTTCTTATGGTAATAGTTACATCAAAAGGTCGCGAAGTACAAAAGACATTGATTTACGGTTGTTTCGCTTTATTGAGGTCTATTAAATTGTACGAATCGTGAGAAAGGTGTGATTCGAAGGGGGATAGAACGTCTTGGAAGACGTTCGAATTGCAAGCTTACTTTGAAAAAAAAAAAAAACTATCAACTGCTACCAGCAGGATGTACCTAATCGTACGTAACCTACAACATAATTCGGTTCTAATTATACTGGAAAATTTCGTCGCCATACAAAAACATGGTGAAATCTTATACCAACGTGACAACGAACCGGCAAACTCTTTAAATATTATTATTCTCATTACTTAGGTACGGGAGTCATGTAACATCTGTATGTTGATAATTATTTATGAAAGCATTGTCTTTGTAGACAATGCCGGGTAGCGTACGGTGTACGTGACCGATCATAATATCCAATAAAGATTAATGTTAATCTGGGTAAACACGGAGCGCTGATTTATTGAGTTCGGGTATCGGTAACTGCAGTTAAAGTACTCTTATATATGTCCCACAATTGGGCATAGGCCTCTTTCCCTTAAAGGGGTGGCAATTTTAAGATTCCAAGTTTTGGAAACCTATTTTCCTAACGGTTTTCTTCACTGTATGTCGGAGGTGTCTTAGAATAATTAAGAAAGTACAAAATAACTTTTGGAAAAGTCAGATTGGTACTTGGCCTGCATTGGAATCGAACCTGAACTTGGTTAAAGTGATGTTACTGATGAGGATGAATTTTCTTGTGAAATGGTGTTCTTTTTAAAGTATTTCATTTAAAATGTATTTATATCAATTATAATTAGATTAGTTTGCAAACATTATTTTTTTATTTTACATTGTGTTAATTGTACTTACATAAACAAAACACGATTAGGTAATAATTGTGATAGTTACCAGACAAAATAAAATCAATAGATCAGAACTTCAATTAGTATTTTATCTCCGATCGATTTCATTTTCATATTCGTATTAAGATCGCTTGTCTTCTTAAGACCTAACAATTATTAACCGAGCGATATTTTGAATACAGAAAAATCTCAACATTGTTATAAAAATGCCTATACAGGCTTTTAATTGTCGTCTTAGTATCACTTATGCGCTCGGGAAAATACTGCGTGACAATGAATACTAGTATTATAAATTATGAGGACTAATTGTAGCAATTATGCTATCGACGTGAATCGTTGTGATATCATGAATCAGAATAAGCGTAATTTGTGTGTTAGATAGGTCCTTAAATGGCATGTGTAAAGCTATATTGTTTACATATTTATGAGACTGTGCGGGATGGTATTTATTTACTACTACCTGACTGCTACTAGCGAACATTGATTTGCCATTTAATAAGTAGATTAAAAACAAGTAAAAATTAAAAGAAACTATTAGGAACTATACTGAATATGACGCACAAACGTCATAAAAATCGGTCGAGCGGAGGAATGTAAAAACTAAACTAATATTGTGACAAGAATTTTATGGAGATTTTGTAATAATTCAAATAAAACGAAAATAAACGATAACGCAAATAAATAAATATATGAATAAGAATATAAAATGAATAAACGAGAAAATATTCTAAATTGCATCTTAATTGCAATCCTTTTGTCTATAGGTTGAGACTTTACATGATTCTTTATTATTTCAGTACTAAGAGTTAAACATTTAACAACTGTATAAATTATATGCAATGCCCTCAAAGTTAAAATACAATTGGTCTAGACAGCTCAACAAAAGTTATGGTAATATATTACATTTTATTTAGATGCCATTAATGTTTTCAGCACGTTTCACAACCATATACTCATATCATGTGATAAACAACTAACAGGATGTGAAACCAAGCGAAAACGTGAAAAAATCACGTGCTGATTTGCAGAAGTATTTGTTCAGACTCAGTGCACCGGTAACGCACGCTATCAAATAAACGTTAGCCCGAATCATGAGTTAGGATGACTCTTTAAAACTACGATCGTTCTAGTGCCAGTTTCAATAACCTATCCGTACCCAGTTTTCTTAGATACAGATAGGAATTTAACATCAAAAAAAAAAGACTCATTATTCAATGATGTAACGGTTTACTCATGCGTATTTATCGGGGGGTGTCCGACTAGTTGCGGACCCAACCGAAGTCCTTAATCATGAGCTGACGCGGCGGTATCGCGACTCGCGTATTGAAAGAGTCATTGCCAGTTAAAAGTTCGATAATTTTTGTATTCTACCGACAAATCACTTTTTTATGTAGTGTGAGACTTCTAATAGGTCATGCTGTAGAGCTGCAACGACTAAATAATAATAATACACCAACAAAGTAGACTATTTCGTTACCAAGTTATATGCGTGTAAACTGTCATATTAGATCTTTGTAATACAATACACGGCTCACGTGTCTTCAAGGATCACCGGCTCTTCGATTCTAAGTAAAACCTATAATAATATATCCATATTAAATGAAACTGACAAATGATACTTGTGCTTGTAAACAATAGGAATGCTGAATCGACAAATTCAATAAAGCTTCCGACGGTAAGAGAAATATCACTTCACTGCAATTTGCATAATATTTTTCGCATCTTATTAATCTATACATATACTAGCTGACCCAGCAAACGTTGTTTTGCCGATTTTTTTTTCTAGATGTATGTATTTTTAATACATTATTATAAAAAAAATAAAAACAAACAATTTCGTTCCAAAAACAAAATAATTTTTTTTAGTGTGAGCAACCCTTAACACTTAGGGGTATGAAAAATAGATGTTGTTCTATTCTCAGACCTACCCAATATGTATACAAAATTTCATAAAAATCGCTCGAACCGTTTTGTACTCCTCCGAAACGGCTTAACCGATTTTTACCAAATTTTATATGCGTATTTAGTAAGTCTGAGAATCGGCTAACATCTATTTTTCATACCCCTAAGTGATCAGGGATGCTCACTATTTTTTTTAATTTTTTTTGGTCGAAATTTTTTGTTTTTATTTTTATAATGTGGCATTGAAAAATACATACAACTTGAAATATTTTATTAGACAAAGCAAGGTTTGCTGGGTCAGCTAGTATTTATTGTACATATCTTAAAATGAAACACAAAAAACTATCAATATTTATCCCCAGGCAATATGAAAGACAAATTATTTAGCACAGTCGGGTGACGTGATAAATTGTCGAATCAATTCCGAATCACAAAATATAACCTCGTGACTTAGCAATATTTCCACGTGGTTTTGTTAAATTGTAAGGTAACAATGGAAAGTAGGGAAATACTTGAGCGGCATTATAGCGGTTGGTAACACTGTTTCCTAGTTCCGAGTGAATTAGTAAACAGCCTTCACTAATTTGAAACGAACAAAACATTTTTTGTCCGTGGTTAAATAAGTCGTTTACCGCCTACTTAATTTCACGTTTTTTTATGGGTTTGCTTTATTTTGTTTTTGTTAGTTTGCCTGTGGCATATAATTGATGATAACCTAGCAATAAGAAAAATGCCACGTATTTCTGGTAATAATTATAAGTTTCTTCTCATCATACCTCTCACTAGGCAGTATTTAAACTTTGATTTTAAACTTCAGATTCTACTAAAGACTATTTCAAGAACATTTTTCTACAGGTTTTATCAAAACTCCAAGTCTACCATACCATACATACATCCTCATATATAAGGGGACTTTATTGATTGCTATGATGATAATTTTTGATAATGCACATTGCACAGTATATTCACCTGAAACGTGGCGACGGCAGAGTCGTCTCTGAGCCGGGATAGCTGGAAGGCGTTGGGCAAGGTGGGGGCAGTCCGCAGGTGCAGGTCTCGCAGGGGCAGGCGGGCAGCGGCCCTCCGAGGTAGGGTACCGTCGCGCCAGGCAAGCAGGCAGCCCCCGCGGACCGCGGCCCGGACCCATGCCCAGGATTCTGTGTCGTCATTGTAATACTGTCGGAGGACACCTGGGGACAAAGAAAAATAATGTCAATTCTTAAATAAAATTACAGTTTTGATCTCTCGTGTAGGTCAACGACTCCCGTATTAAAGAGTTTATTCCTTGTATCGAGGGGATATATGGATGGGGGGATATGGATATGGGATTAATCCATAAAGCCCCGCGCGGTGCCCGGGCACCGCGTTTGACATAACGCGACTTTTCCCTATAGCCCCGCGCGGTGCCCGGGCACCGCGCCTGTCCACTCGACTTTAACACTTGAAATCACTGTTTACAAACTACTTTTGTATAAAGAAGTTGAGTGACATGTGTCGTTAGTGACATTTTCTATGTCGTGAACCAAAAACGAAACGTAATCTACGCGCCATTATTTAAAATTTGATCAAGACATTTGTCATTTTCGCGGGCCGTTGCGCAGTGTGGTGCAGTGTTGTTTTTTGCGGATTTCACAAATTTGTCTGAGGTTAGTGCTGTTTTTTCTTACTAATGTGATTATTTTGTTTATAATTATGCTATTTAGGTAATTAGTTGTAAGAAATACATTGTTATAACAATTAGATAAAGCCAGATAAAATCCGTTAGAATGTTTAGGAATTCCGAGTGATTTATTGTGATTTTGTTTAGTAAATACAGTAAAATGCATTATTTATATGCTATTAAGTAATTTGTGCAAGGTTTCACGGCGATTTATTAATGTATTTATCCATTTTTTGTAAAATAATAGTAAGCTTAAATTTGTTGTTATTTATAAAAAAAATATATAAAAATGGCGGTTTGTTGACAAATGTTCAGCCCGTCGATTTTCGTCTTTATCCCGTTAGTTATAAAGTCTAAATCCGAGTGATTTTTTTTTTGTTTATTTTTTTTTTATTTTTTTCTTAGGGAATGAAGTGTGTCGATAAATGTAGGATATTATTTTTTTTAATCGATAGTGTCGATTGAAAATTGTAATGCTTTAATATAATTTTAATTAATTATTTTTATTACTTATGATAATATTACGTTTTGAATAGATAGTATTTTTTATCGATAGTTATGATTATATATTGTAATGAGTTTGAAAAATTTTAATTAATTATTTTATTTTAATTTATTATCTATTATTAATTATTTTTATTTATTACCTACTCATAATAATTTACGTTTTCGTATTATAGTAATATAGTATTTATTTTTATTTGTTAGTGATGATTGTATGTTGTTATATTTTTTTAATTACTTATAGTAATAAAATGTTTCGAATAGATAAGTGTGTCGAAAGGTATGATTTTCTCCGTTTTGTTTTACAGAATGTCAGCTTGGCGTCCAAGTGACGAGGCTCCTCAAGACTTCATCGCCCTTCTCCATAACAGCAAAGACGAATTATTGTTTTTTGTACACATCTGAACAACTTAATTATAAATTGTCAATAAAAATGCCTTCATGTTTTTGCATTTATTTATTTTTTCTTTTATTTTACATGTTTCATCGTAAATAAATATACTTTTTTTAATTATATTGTATTTTTATTTACAAATACTAAATACCTTACAAAAAGACCAATTATCGATAGAATTTCAAAAAGTGATGGAACATCACTAGTTGTTTTAATGCTTTGCCACGTCAATGTTTATGTGGTTTTATTATAAACATCTCGACGTCTTTCATCTAATTGTTTACGTAATTAGATAGCATAGGCCCTTGTTCTCAATATTTGGTTTCAATATTTGTATATTTCTTGTAATCAAACTCACAGGATGGGTTTAAAAACTTCCAACTAGTAGAATATACATACTTTTTCGGTTTTTATTTGTTTTTTGATTCCTGATACATAGAAAATATATCTATTAATCTTTATTCGTTTATAGAATAATCAAATATAGTGTTTTATGCAGATAAAACTCGTTTTGTAAAAAACAATATTTTCCGACGCCATTTCCTGACAACCTTCACCTGCTGTCATTTTATTTTTGACATTTAGTTCCGGGGAGGAGTAGTTAAGAGGGGATTTTACCCAGGGATTTAACACGTTGTGCACAGTGCTTTTGGTTTGGTGACCTCAACCACAGGCCATAGGCCATCTTCCATTCATAAGTATACATTCATTCATAATACAAAATGAACTGTCTTCAATTAAGTATAGAATCAATTTATAACGGTTATGATGAAATGACCTAGACCTTTAATGAATCAAGTCGTTTAACATGGTTTGTTGCGTAATATATTAATGAGTTATTGTCAACGTAAGCATAGTCTTAAGGCTGCAAACACGAGTTATTGACGATCACGAAGTATCGAAGTGTTTTAAAATATGCTAAATTTTCAATCTAAAACACTCTAGCGCTGTTTTGTTAATCCCATTCATCTGAATTTGAATATTGATTGTTTTAGGATGACGTCGGCTAAATATCTATTCAATCACAATTAGCTTAGTCAAAGGAATGCTTGAATTAAAGTACGTAAACAAACCGTTAATTGCGAATAATTTATGAGTAGTAAAACGTAGATAGTCATTGTCATAATGCGATTAAATGGATGACGCTGTTATCATTGATGCCGATTCAAAGAACTATTGGACATTCGACTTACAAATTTTTGCTTGTATCGGAATACCAACACCTCTATTAATACTTAATATTATTGCAGTTTTAGAAGAGAGGCCCCATACGCCATGAAGCGCAGTCTGTCTCGCTTTTATAACTGCAAATATATTATATTCTAAAGACGTGGCGCTAGGCCTCAAGAAATTAAGTATTCCTGACAGGAACCTCTTACCTACATACCTACTAAAAAACTAACTACCAAAAACATCATCAAAAATCGATTGTAGTGCTGACATTTCGCTGTCCGCAAGTCCATTGAAGCGATATCAAGTGACATATGACTTTCAGTTGATTGATTCTGATGCAACTGTCAGCGAAAGGTTAATGGAATTGACTACCTGTTTGGTGCGTCACCGAGTTACGGAGAAGACTGCCGTTTTGATACGCGTGGAGTGCGAATGTGAATCGGTAAATGTTCTTTGGATTACTGAATGAACTTTTACGAAAGGTGGAATACTGACACGTTTGTAAAGAGGGAGTTTAATTGAGATGATGTCGCTTGAAATAGATAACTGAACATCATATTATAATGATTGTAGAATTTGGGAGAGCGAATGGTAAAAATTGAAAACGCTAATTAATTATTAAGTAGTCAGTGTCTTTACTCTCTTATGTAGGCAGCATTAAATTCCCTTTCCGAGTAAGAAAAAAATCGTAAAGGAATTGTTGGCATCTATTTATTTTCCAGGCGACACGACAGTCGAAAGATACCCATAATAATAGCGACATCTCTTTAATATTTCGTCAGAAACACACTTGAAATTTCACCACGTAATACGTTATCAAAAAGGGAAAATCCTATCACAACGCATTTGAAGGTTACAACCTTTTTCATTGCCACAACATCGATGAGTCAAAAACGCCAATAAGTACCCGAATTAATAAAATAATGTTATCTGAACTAAATGTATGTTATTCTGATAGCAAAAGCGATAAGTCGGTGATAGCGGAGAAATTACTGGAAATTAACAAATCAGTTTTTACCTATTGTTGCGATACACGGTTAGCGGATTTAGTATAGAGGTTGTATATGTGGGTATATAACCTTTATTTGTGTTTTATATGGAGTCATATATTATAATATCTATAAGGATAATTCGTTAAATACATACGAGGTTTTCTTTTACTTTACTTATATCATGAGCACGTTAGAATTTGACAGTAAATTCAAACTGTGATAAATATTATTGTATTTACTACGTCCATTATTAATGGTATGGGTATTTATGTACCTACACTACCTACCTACGTGTTTGTTCCGGTGAGCTTGACAAACATTATGAATCATATATTTTAACGACGTAAAATCGTAATACAACCAGTGTCCATTGAAAAGCGTAGGCATTTGTATTCATCCCAATGAATGAATGAATGAACTGAGGTGAAAGTCAAGTTCGTTCGGTCATCGTTGCGTCCATTGATGAAGTAACGAATGGAAATTCGTGGAAATGGTTAAGGATGTTCGAAATTGATGATTGCAATGTGTTATGAATTTGTTTGTGCAATTTTGAGGTAAGCTTGGCAAAATTTGGATTTATTTGGTTGTTAAGTTTGACTGATTTTGACTGAGGTTATTCGTTACGATAGACAAGTCATTATCTGCCTAGAATAGGCGTGGCGTGATTAAAAAAATGGATTTCACAAGTAAAAATCGGATATTCAAAATTAAATCGGCCATGACACGCCAACGCGATATATTTGATTTACGTTCAACTGCGACCAAGTGGGGCTTCACACCTTACACAAGAGTTACAGAGTGGAAAGGAGCGCCAGGGATCCCAAGAACAAGGGTGAAGGGTGCATTTCGTGGTTTTATCCAGTAGGAGTCTCGCCATCTCGCCTTTTCCAGTGCAGAGAAAATCGATGAGAATTTCCCCGGGAAAAAAACTCTTGAGCTCGTAAGTTCATTAGGTATCTAAGCCTATTTTCAAAATATAAATTGTCTTTTCCGTAGCTATTGTACTAAGTTACATGCCACATAGTAAAGTAGGTACTCATTTGATACTTGCTTGTTCTATTGTATACAGTTAGTTAAGACGAGTCGATGACCGCCGTTTGAATGAGATATGTACCTAGTATGTGACAGTCTCTCTTTATTGTATTGTGGTAATTGCCTATTCTAAGTTATGCTTTATTTAACTACAGTTTTCCAAGCGTACGTCTTTTGCAAAGAAGTTAACCTATAACATTCTGTTTGTAACTTGCCTTCAATAGTCTTAAAAGACTACGTTATACATAGATACTCGCTATTACAAACAAAAGGGTCGTTTTTCCAAAGATTAAATATGAATAGTAAGTGAAAAAGTGAATAAAATATTTATTTTCCAATTAAAACCTATTGTCAAAGTGACGCATATATATAAAAACACTAATAAACAATCTGCCTTTAGGTATGTTATTTAATTGTCAATAAAGTTAAATTTGTCATGTCGTACTTATTGTGAGTAGGTATTTTTTACTGCTCTATCAGAAATACAGAGTTGTTTATTTAATGAAAACCTCAAATGTGTGCCTCTCATTGACTTGAAGGGAGCTATAATATTAATGTGTGTAAGACATTATATGAGACGTGTGTGGTGTCTGTGTGTTGATATTTTTGGCGCGCAATATTTAGAAGGCTTACCTACCACTCTATCTTAAATACCTATCTATATAAGAATGAATTGCTGTTCGTTAGCCTCGCTAAAACTCGAGAAAGCCTGAAGCTGAACCGATATGGCTTATTTTAGTCTCGAAATGATCGTGAAAGGTTGTAAGTAAATAAAACTATTTTGCAGTATCCGTCTTGTAGTTTTTTTTTATATTATTGGATACGTATTTTTTATCTGTCCTGTAAACATAAATTGACCAAATTACAGTGAATGAAACTTACGCGTGACGTCACGATTGAGTATAAATTTTACCATATCGTTACGTCACAAGCCGTCTCCTAAACTTTAAAGCAGTTAATCTTTGTCAATTCTAGTTTTTCTGAAAAAGGAAAAAATACGTGTCTCATACTTTTCAATTATCTAACTGAGGGACTAATGAGATTTTTTCTTTTTATACTCAGTCATCATCCCTATTGCAGTTGTGGAAGATAATATTAAAAGCGGTAGTGCCCCGGGTAACAGAAGAGTTGATATTTAATTTAAAAATGTTTTCAAATATTGTCGAGCAAGCAAGAACGCAACAATTAGAAATACTTATTACTAGTTCTCACGTGTATTAAAACCTTATTACAAATACAGTATAACAATCGTCTCTACGCAATGCTATTGATATTTTACTATTTCAAATCTGTTTGTATAACCATACTGTGCCGTGAGTGTCGGTATAATTCTATTAACAATGTTTTATGTCCAATGACTCTAATGCTAGATTTTAAAGAGTACCTAGGCAAAAATATGACCAAAATATAGAGTGTAGAGTTTTTTTTAAGCTGGCTATGACTGCCTCTTATACAGCCGAAAGGAATATAATCAATAATTTTACATTTGACCTACTTGTAGAATGTAAACCTTACTGATTTAGATCAATAACAATGTTTATTACTATCTTTCGAGTCCAAAAATGTAGATTAAATGGATGTAATGAATGTCTATAGCTGATAAAAAGTGCATAATAAACAAACTTACAAGGTTTTATTACATTACCAATTTGCTTATTGTAATAGAGATAAATTAATTTAAGGTATGAGTTAAAAAAAATCCTTAAAATTTTGGTATAAAACTAGGAAATTTATTTAAGTTGTATTTAGGTAGTAAATGATGGGCAATCGATTTGATTATAGTTACTATCGGGCAAATACGAGTTCATTCGTTACCTAACCTGTTAACATAGTTAAATAAGTAGGGTATAAGGTTTTAGGTACATTTTAAAGGTATATAAATGTATAAAAAGAAGATCAGGTATTAATTCCAAATATTACGAAGCTGTCTTATGATGGTCGGAGTAGTTTTATATTAATAATCAATCTAACGTAACACACGTTTAAGAAAATTAAATGAGATGATTAACTTAATCCCAATTTCCTGTTCCCTTAATTTTTATATTGAAAATAAAACGACATGAGGCAAAACCAAATACAGAATAGAAATTACGAGTTGTCTCATAGAATACATGATTTACTGTAAATATTTAGATAGAAAATTCTACGAAACCTATCTATGATTAAAAAAAATGTCGTTGACTATAAACAGCTGATTGTATCAACCAACAGCTGACGCATCTTCCTATTGTGTTTTAGGCGGCAAAAAAGTCGGTGCCGCCAACAACTTACGTAAAATATTACATCCAGGTAGCTTAGGGTCATGAGAACCTTAAAATAACAATAGGAATGATAGATAACCTGTGGATTTTATACTAGGCTTTTATTGTTTAGCCATTCACGTTAACATTATACCGTTTAGGATTAAAGAGTTTATTTTAATTTAGATCAAAATGATTTACTTATTCAAGATTCCCGAAATCAAGTAGAAGAGGTCAGTTTCCAAACTTACCCAATTGAGCTAATAGAAATTCTATAGGTACAATTGAAAAGAAACTACTTTTACGGATTTTTTCGCGGTTTAATTTTAGATTTTATAGAAAGTAGTTTCATATCAATGTCTAACATTCGCGTAAACTTAAGAAACTTCTATACAATTCTTTTAAGTCTTCTGTCTAGATTTTTTTCTGTATTTGCCATTGTTTTGTGGTGAAGTCGTAATATCTAGGTAGAGCGTGGAAGGATGTTGCTTATCGGTCTTCGTTATCGTCAGGACAGACAGCTGATAGCTTAAACATTTGTAGGACATACCTATTCTAGGTACCTAGTGTACCTACCTACACAATATATGTATGAGAAGTCTAGCTAGCCAGATTTAGCAAGGCTTCATCTTGTTAGAAATTCGTGTCTTGAAGTTATTAATGATTAGCTTTTCGCTCGCGGCTTCGCCAGCGCCGATGTCGGTTATATCACGTTTCCAAGAGAACTCTTCAAAGGTCCGGGATAAAAACTATACTAGGTCAACTCTATCTCTGTACCAAATTTCATTAAAATCAGTTCAGTGGTTTAGACGTGAAAGCGTAACAGACAGACAGATAGACAGAGTTACTTTCGCATTTATAATATTAGTAGAGAAGTAGGGATGTTTACATTAGGTACCTACATTACGATATTTCCCTACGTTGCACCTTAAATTGATTAGTCCACTACGCAGGGATGTGGTATGATCGATTATTACTTACCCAGTCTACTGGTTGACAATTTATGAGATGATTTCCGACTTGTTTAAGTTTGTACTTTGTCAGTTTCGAATCCACCGAAATTTATTTTTAAAGCAAATTTAACATCATTTTTTACTAGATACGTTTTTGTAATAGGTAATTAGGTAACATCACTAGCTTTTGAGCAATCAAAATGCATTACGCACCTAACCTACCTATCCATGTGTATGTAAACACGAGACGAACGATGTTGCACCTGCAAATGTTACTAGGTACCCAGTTTGGTATAGGTACGTACCTACTGAGTAGCAGGATCTAACTTGCTATGACAACATCACCATTTATGATAAATACTTAGATACTTGGATACGTAGGATTCAATGTGTTAATTGGGTAAGAACTAAGTACCTACAAACTCCATGTGATATAGACACCTATAGACCTAGGACTATGTTTTCAGTAGGCAATACAAATTGTCTACATTGCACAGCAAGCTTGTCAGTTTTTATAATAAATAACCACCTATTTATCTATAAACATTTACGTTTTCTCAATTTCGTTAAACAGCATTTATAGAAAAGATGTGCTGCAGTGTTTCGAGTAAATACTTAGTTAATTTAAGTTATTTTTACGAGTGTTAGGTATTCATCCAATGATGGTTCTGCTAAGTTATTTAAACATGTGCATTAGACGGTGCCATGTAAAGTCCGGCTGTTTTACGAAACATGTGCACCACAGCTGATGTGTTTGAATAATAGCGAATACATTGTGCCGCGGTTCAACATGCTATTAGTCTGTTGCCAGATGATTGTGACAAAAAGCTAAATTAATACTGTACGGGAGTCATTACGTGTTGTATTAATGTTACTATTATTTTACAGTTAGAAGCTTTAAGCTAGATGTGAATGTTGAAATAATGAGTTCCGTAAAATCTAGACGGTTTTGACTGATTTCCAATGTTATATTTTGTCAAGTTTTGTTTTGGATATGCTATCTATCTTGTTATGGTTTGTTTACCAACCTGATATCCTAAAATCTGGATCTACAGGCGTAGGTATGGGTCCAGGGGTCAATTCAGGGCGAAGTTTCCTCAAGCCGGCCACCACCCGCGGTGCCGGCGATTGCTCTCCTACAAGCATCGCCTTACCACAACATTGCACATAAAAACACTTTCCACCACATCATAGTAACTAAACATCACGAAAAACACAAAACAATCCAGTATTCACAAATTATTAATTTACAATTTTTTTATAAAAGTCAAAACAATAACTGTCAATTCGTATTTTAAACGTCGAAATAGTTCGTTACAAATTGCGCGCAGCGCATTTTGTCATTCGTTCACCGCGCTGTCTAATCACTGAATAACCGTCTGGTCGCTCGACCAGCGAGTCAATGAATGAATGGAGTCGAGTTGATACGCTGCGCGCCCCACTTTACTACTACTACTGCGAGCCAGACAAGACTGGCGTTACGTCAGGAAAGTTAGAAACTATTGACGCCATCTAGCGGTGAGTAGAGCTACAGTTGTTTTTCTCGGCAACATTACCTTGTTGCCGTTTAATACAAAATAATATTTTAGGTTTGCAGTATTAATTTAAGTAATACACTTACTTAGATGTCTCAAAATATGTAAAATAATAAATGTTTTTGAAAATGTTTCACGCCGAAATCGTTCAAGTTATGGTCAATACAATTTATTACAATAATCTCTTTTTGTACTAAAAAAAATAAAAATGGATAACCAGGCAAAACGTGTAGAACCAGAAAAAATTTAGCATCTGTAATATTACTAAATTATCTTAACAAACCTAATAAATAAAAAATATTTTCTGTCAACAAAACATGCCAATGTCAAACAGTGACATCTATGGTCCAAATAAACGACTTATTCATACCACCTGCCGCACAGTAACAAGCCTTAACTGCTATAAAGTAATTCACAGCCAAATGTCTAGATGGCGTATTTTCAGAGACGAACTTACGTGACTACAGTGCCATCTGTGTTGACTAAAGTCAACTAAGTCAAGTAACAACTTTTCGCAATTTTAATTACTTTTGAAAATAAGCAACAGATGCCACTATTTTAAGTATTTCTACTTTCAAATATTTTCGTCAATGTAAATAGATGTCGCTAGGCGAAGCAAATTAGATGAGAATATAAAAACAAAATATCTAGAAAATGTTTTTCGCAAAATTTGTTTTGGAATCTTTTGGCAAAAAGTAAAGAAAAGGAAAATAATTGATTTGCTTGATTTTTTTTTGCCCGAATCGACTAAGTTTACCTTTTTTATTCAGGGTAATTTATTGAACCATTCGGCTTTTATTATTTTAATGTATAATTTTAATACTTAACAATTTAGTTACATACACCAGAGGCATAAATAATTTGTGTTATTTAATTGGTCACTATATATACTAACTATTATACTAAATAAAAATGTTAGAGGTTGCTTTATATATTTATGAGTATCTAGAAGTAATTTATGATGCACTATGCACTATTTCCTACTCTTTTCAACAGGGAAAGCAAAACAACATAAAAAAATGTACGTACTACGTAATACAACGCCTTTATTGTTGTTTTCATTTACAGTGTCAAGATATTTCATGCAAAAAACGTGTTATTGAAGTCCTTTTCCTCAATAATAATTTATTGTGTCTAGGTAATTTTTAATTGTAATAAATGAACATGAAGGTTTGCTCTAGATGTGTGAGTTTTTGTTAATTTCACGAATATTGTATTGGCAAGGTAGCTACCTACTATAGAAACAGGTAAATGTGACATTTTTTGTATCAATGTTATATATAAATGTGTTCAATAACATCAATCATGGATCGTTTTTTGTTTTAATAGAGATTGTCATCTCATACTTACTTTTTGCTCGACGAGGGCTCGGGTTCTCAAACAAATGAAATCCATCATTTAATATCATCAAAGTTTATCAATTTATTATTATTGTACATGGAAGACGCATCTTAACACGGGTACAATATAGGAAGACATCGAGATCATATAAATGGCACATAAATAATGTTCAGTGCCTTTCTACACGTAAACAGTTTAAAGCAAATATAAGGCACTTAGAAACTACATACTAAACGACTAAACATAGATAAATTAACACAAATTAAAGCTTTTTTATGGAAGAAGAGACTATTAATATCACAATAGGCGGGTGACGCGAGGGCCGTCACCACGGGCGCCATTTGCTGTCGCCATCGTCGGCCGGTGGTCCCTCCGCGTGACGCTCTTTTTTCTCGTCGTAGAAAGCCTCGAGCTGGCGACGAGCCTCCTCCTTCTTTTTGTACTCCTGGTACTCGATCAGTTTCCTTTTCTTTTTAGGCGGTAAGTTGCTGTAATCCATCGGCGATTCGCATTGTTCCGGAACAATGGGTGCCACCTCAACTTTGCTCTGTGGAGTTACGTCTAATTGATTAGTGCCGGGGTGCGCGACCATGTTTTTCGGCGAGTACGCCGCTTCGCTGGATTTCGCTGGCGATCTAACCTTCCGGAGGTCTAGAGTATCGTTGTTTGTGTTTGGTGGCGAGTACTGGTACGTGTACTCGCCTCTGTATGGCTCGTCCCTCTGTAAATATTTTGGTTCCGGCGCTGGCTCCGCGCTCATGTTCACATCAACGTTGTCGTTGCTTCGCTTGTCCATTATGTGTTGTCTGATTTTTTGCAGTATGACATCTTTCGCCTCGGCCGGAACTCTTTTGAAATACGCCCCGTTTCTGTGGCCGTTCATTTGTTCTACAGCGCCGTGATGGTTCATCTTGTCAACCGTTGTCAGTAAGCCATTGGGTGGTATTTTTTGAGCGGCTTTTGTAGGAGGTCTGTTGTAAGCCCATTGTTTGGGAGCTTCCCCCGAATACACGGAATCTTCCGCATCTGAAGAAGACCTATCGTGGTCGCTGTAGTAATGTTGTCTGTCGGAGATCACGGATGAAGGCGAAGTCGGTGGTGAGAAGGTTGGTCTTTCTGGTACTTGAATGGTAAGTGGTTGAGCCGTGATCAGTCTTGATAAGTGGCTGATCAAATTTTGACTGACGTTTGCGTCTAAGTCCGGCACGGACATAATAAATCGGCAAGCTTCGGCCGCACATTGTCCGAAACCCGCTTGAAACTTCTTGGTCTCCAAAACCGGGTCCCTCGGGCTGTGTAACTTTGTAAGATGGTTAACGGTTAACTCAAGGATATCTGCCTTCTCCAACTTGCTCAGGTTGTCGTCATCGATCTGTGAGCAAAAAGACAAGAGTGAGTAAAATACAGTACAAGAGCAGGTGGTGCGCGGCGCGTTTCTCACGCTACGAAACGTAACATTAATATAACTGTACCTATACGCGAATAAGCAACTCCTGTTTCTTAATGGAACTTGTACTTTTATATTCCAGTTTGGTGTCTGTACGGCTCATGGTAAGTACGCTGTAATAAACAGAAGGACGACCGGTTTGTGATAAAAATAAATGGCGTGTGAATGAATGATGGATTGCATTTTGATGAAGAGTAATAGAAGGATAATTTTTATGTGCATACGTGCCTAATATGTTACCTATTAATGGTGTGGCCTAAAAATAAAGTTAATTATATGTTGTAGGCAAACATTATTATCTTTGATGGCTCTTATAAAAATAAGTCTTAAACATACTGTGAGCTGACGACACAGGCAGAAATTTGCGTCATTTTGCATGATTAATGGCTGAACTATCTACCAATAAAAATCGTTATCAAAGAACGTGAATCGTTCTCAAATAATGATGAAAGGAATTACAATTATTTCGTTTATATTTACAGTGTTTAAAATATGAGTACATACCTCTAGAGCGCCGACCATGAGATCTTTAAGTTCATCCAAACAACGGTTGATGCGCGCGCGCCGCTTGCGTTCCAAAAGAGGTTTTGTGATCTTCTTATACTTTGCCGTCTTCGACAGCGGAGCGGGATCCGAAGCCATGTTTAAAGTTATCTAATAAATAATTAAATTTAATTAAATAATTTGAATAAATAACATAAATCTTATATTTTCTGAACAAATAACTTATTACAATCGAAACACAGCTAATTCTATGGCGTAATTAAAGTTTAGTTTGTTTAAATATACAAAACTTTAACTTTATTTGTTCATTTAATTATAAAATCAAACATTTGTTCCAAAAAGGCAAAATTTTCTTAACTGTCAACACGTTTTTACACTTAGCATAAAATTTTATAGAATACGGCTCTACAATAACAAAAAGAAGATTAAAACAAAGTGTTTTAGTCTTTTTAACCTAACCTAACCTACAAAAATAATATTAAATGACATTACTAGTACTTACAACTTTAATGATCTCCGGTTAATCACTTAACAAATACACTGACTTAAACACGGGAGCTTGCAAGCACAGGACGCGCGTCTCCGCCCGCGCCTCGGCAACTACTGCCTGAAAAAAGCCTCCGTCCCTTCCCCGCGGGCCGCGGCCCTTCCCGCCCTCCGCCGGCCCATTCATACGCTGCGCAGGAGCACGTGTGGCCCAGCGATCGAGTTTCAAGCATGCGTAACATACTTTCCCAGGGAATTCTTGGAGAACACTTTGGATTTTTTTGTATGAAATATTTTTAACTCGAAGCCGAAATGAAGTATAAACAATATTTGAGCTGATGAGATTTTTCATTTAGGGTCTCTAAAGGCACGTGGCTTGTACTTTTTTTTCGGGGACATGAAAAGGAATGTCGTGCAAGCCAGTATTTGTGTGCTCAGGTAAATGTCTTGTTCACCTCCTTCAAACGGTCTATTCCGTCTATTGTATAATTGAAACTATAATGTTGAATTTAAAATTCGAACGCTACTTGCTAAAACTTTTTCTTTAATAATATTTTTTTTATATTTAAATTCACCATGCAGGTACGCTTGAAGTAATGGGCCTTCTTAATAATTAGCACCTACTGCTTAACAGATAACAAAAAGGTACCTATCTAACAAATGTTTTTCTGCCACCCAAGTGTTTCCTGTTAGCGGTACCTATTCACAGACATCTGTATTGTTTAAACAAAGTACTGCAAACAAATTTGACGAGCATAATGAATTTTATTACAAAAACCGTACTGTAATTAGTGCTACACTGTTAACGGTTTTATCTTGATTTTGATCTTCCCGACGATACTTTGGCGGCGTTTTCTGTTTTAAAGGAATAGCTTGAAATGACGTAGACAAAAGGCGGTGTATAAAAAGGTTCTACGTAATAAATGGCACGGCCCAAGCGGGTCGGGCTACATGTTAAATGGGGCTTGCGGTATTTATTTTTTCGGCGGACGACGGCCAGACCCGGGCCAGGTAGAGGCGCGAGCCCAAGGATACCTCGATCAGCTCATCTTTTGTCATTCTGGTCATTTAAAATTGCCGTTTAAAAACTATATAATTATAGGTTATTCGGATAATTTTAAGTACCTTTTGATTTTTTAATGTTTGCGCTTTAAAAAGCGGCGTTTGACTGTTTTTTTGTTAGGACTGTTTTATGGTAGACAATGGTTGGTAATGCGATAAATTAGTGTTATGGTATGGATGTGCAGATGTCAGCTCTTTCCTAAAACGTGATGGTCTGAAAAACACTTTTACTTAGTTATCGCTTTGTATATACTTGTAACCTTGAGGTATACAATTTTGAATACGGTCTGTTATAAATAACATGACTATGTCTACAGATATTATATCTTCTATATTTACTGATTATTTATCGCCAAAAACTCCTAACTATAAATTACTCTACCTGTATGTTAAAAATGTAATACCCGGACTCTGACGTCACTTGCCTTATCAGTAGCTTCTAAGGAAAACACGGCTGTCTATTTGGTCTACTGGGTACTGAGAAACACCTACACAACTTACTGTGTCTGCGTACGACTGCATCAGATTAAACAATACTAAGGTAATTTTAATATTATAAAAAGACACAGCAAGATTTAGGGTCCCTTTAAGATTTTTTTGAAGTTTTTTATAAAAGGAGAAAAATTGGTAACTTGTACTCATCTTTATTGCCTGTTTCCAGCACATATCCAAAGGCTTTTGAGAACGCGAAACCTACTTGTGACCTCTAAGTATTCTCTTTTAATAGACGTAGTGAAAACGTCCGTACTTTTTGAAACAACCTGTAGGTGTGTTTTTTGGATCTTGTATTTTAAATACTTGGACCTCATAAAATATAAGGTCAAATAGTCTAAAATAAAACGTGTCAATTATACTTAGCACAAAGACCAAGACTTTATGCAATGTCTAAAAATAAAACACATCTCGTATGAATGTCGACTTTATCTGATTCCGGATTCTGTGCTGATTTCACTTCTTATGCACGTTTGGGTTTTTCAAATCAAATAATATACTAATTGGGAATGTTTCTTTCCCTGGAAAAACCATTTTATAATGATTCCGGTAAGGTTAATTTCTGTAGACATGAGTCATCTTGATTTTAATAAAATTGAAGCTTTTTTTGAGACTCTACATCTAGCGCCTTGCCTTTTCCTCTGCTCATCCCACATGCATATGCAAAGCTTTCGGATCAGAATCCTCTCATTCATGATTCAGTGATGTATCTTTAACTCTATTTATTCTAAGTATTATGCTACCGCAAATAAAAGCACGCTGTAGGCATAATATATATCTAAGAGCGGAGAGCTTTTCTCAATTTCTAATGTAAATTGGCTGAAAGAATTAATAGTCATAATTTTTTTGTTGTGTGCAATGTTGCATCATATTGATACTGCATATTGGTCTATTTTCGTTAACCTATGTTAGTTCGTCATATTCTCGCCTCTGCCGGTAGATGGCGGAAGAGGCGCGCAAATTACTGAAATACGAATCGGTAGCATAGATCACCATACGCAAGACACGAATGGTATTTTGTTTTGCAAGTCGTGCATGTGTTCAGTCAGATTTGTTTTGCATAGCGTTATAAAGTTGCTGAGGTTAGTAGTGGGGTTTTCTTTTTATTAAATCTAAAAAATAGTGTTGATATACCACCTCTTTAACAGTTCGTTTTTTCTATAAATTTTATAGTAGTGAATTATGGTCCCTGTCATTCATGCAACTGGCCACTAAGTATTTAAAAAACTAGTAAGGCTACTTCAATTTACAAAAATTGGTCATATGACTATAGCATAACATCGTGATATAATCAGTGTTAGTGCTCGGACAAGTATTGTAACGAGTCAAAGGGAAAGAAAACCATCAAATAAATCAATGTTTGTCCAAACTTGGTCTTTTTTCTTGTGGCTTAACTGTGAATAAACTAGGAATAAATCCCTTGGTACAGGAGTCGTTAAAGAAAGTTTAACTTGCCACAAACCAACATCAAACATTCGAATCACACGGATTTGAAAATTGATTTTGGAATTATGCACCGTTGTGACCCTTTGACCGCTGACGTCAAATTTATAGGCCAATGAGAGATTAACCTAAGCTCGATTATAAAATATAATGTCTGTTATAAAAATGGTGAGAACTATGAATATTATATTATCATACCATGTTATGTCATGAGGTAGACTTTCGGAGTTAATAATGTGAAAAGCCAAGTATATATTAATATAAGGTTATGTTTAGGCCTGTGAGTCCAAGTTATAATTAAGTGTGTCTTCGTTAAAGATGTAATAATCTGACTACTAAATTATTTTAATGTCAATATTCGGGCTAAGGGAATAAAAAAACACCCGCGTTTATTTAATTCTAAAACCTGCATCTGCTTTCAAGAATTCCGAGAAATATTATGGCACATGCTAAAAAATTCAATGAAATTTAATAAAACATGAAACCACATTGAAATAGTAAAAAGTCACGCGTGCGGTCAATAACTGTTGGGTCATGTCATATTATTTTGCACAGAATACCCGTAGAGGCTTAATCTGTTCCTTATCGTTACCGACAGCCGAAACTTGTGCGTGGGTGTTTTTGTTTATCTGTGGCACGCGTGGGAAATGAGCGCCGAACTGTTCCCACATGAGGACAAATACCTACCACATGAGCGGTAGTGACGCGACGCGGAATCGATTCATCCGATATCAACGTATCGATTTATTTAACTGTTAAGTGGTATTATATCGAATGGATTAAAATGTTTTTTACATTATGTAGGTAGAGTTTAAAACATCGCTTCTTGTTTGTATCTTATCGATTAATTGATGTCTTGAACGAAAATGTTGTATGCCTTAAATGCGGTTTTTCTTCAAAGTATTTATTCAATATTAGCCGCCCGCTATCGATACTTCGTGTTCTATAAATGTATTCGAATTCCGACGATCGATAACCTTTCACACGCGCGTCATTGAGCTGATGGCCCGAAGATGTGTGAAGAACCCGTAATTGTTTTATTATGGTAAAAAAACGTTGACTCATTCTCTCCAAAGAGCAAATAATCCGTGGACGGGGGCGTTACCATGAGTCTATTAGAGAAACCGGCTATCTCAAACTTGATTTTGTTTTTAATACATTGCTGGCTGGTACCGTAAGGAGATGAAAGTGTACTGTCCTAACGTTCGATGGTTGATGCGCGGACGACAAATGAAGGTAGCATTTTTACATAATGAGAGACCATGGTAGGTCTCAATTTCACTGTTTAATTTCAATTTCACGGCAAGACAGTAGACATGGTAGGTTGGTGACGTCATCGGTTTGTTTAGAAACGTGACGTCTGATGAATCACTATCTTGAGAAGCGAATCTCTTGAGGGGTTAAGGCCCGGGTTTATAAACAATGTTAACTTGTGAGTTCTACGTATTGTTTACAATTTTACATAGCATAATAGTTGAGAAACTTGATCTCTATTTATTATCGTCTTTCAATGTCACCGGCGTTTCTTGTTCTCGCATTTTTATTTAAACTGGTATGAGATAATGTTATATTCATTGTGGTAATAAAAGTGCTTTTACTCAAAATAAGATAGACTACATTTTTTTTGTAACGTATCAATTAAGTCTATGACGTACTATACAAGTGGACATCAAAATACAGAATTAACTTGCATCTGAAATTGAGTATGACCTACGAATTAAAATACCAGAAGCAGATATTTTTATATAGTATCTTTAGTGAGGATGATTCATATTTAAACACAACAGTTTACTATACTTACTACGGATAACCTGGCTAATTTTGGACCCAACCGGAGGCCTTAATCATGAGCTGATGCGGTGGCTGAGTGTCGAGTCCTGATAAAAACGCTTGAGTAAACCGTTGCATCATTTAAGTAGATATGTTTGTTTTTAATTCATTCAACAATAAAAAATAAAACTCTTCAAATCAGTATAGTCATCCTTTCCTCCACAGCAACGTAAACAGAATAATTTAATGAGTTAAACTCAGTTTGAATGTTAATGACGTCACAAGTCTTGTAACTTACAACGGCTCAACGCCAAAGGTTCTATTTGCTTTCTGGGTCAAGATATGTCATGATGCATGGATCAATCGCGGTTAGCCGAACATTAGGCTGTATTTCACAGACCACCTCAATAAATACTAATTTGAAAGACATTTTTAGTAGAATCAATCAATCAAGTCTAAACCTGTGCTTAGAGTAACTGCATAGACTTTTTAAAAGAAAATAAATGGCCAAATGCGAGTTGTGGTTGTGAGAAGGTTTCGTACAGACATACTATAGAAAAGTACAAGAACGTCACTCATCAAAATGACCATACCAACCGTTATAAAAATAAATAAAAGCTTCAGTAATAAAATCCTACTAATATTATAAACGCGCAAGTTTGTTTTTATGGGTGTTTGTTCCTCTTCCACGCCGCCACTGAACAGATTTAGACGTACCTTGTTACCCAGATAGTATTTATAACCAAGATTAACTTCTAGGATGGTTTTTATCCCAATTATATTTTCCCGTGGCATCATTTTCGATTAGTAGCCAGCTAACAGCCAGTCAAGTACTAAGTATAAAGCTATTACAATTCATGAGCTACGGGCTGAAGAAAGACAAATGGACAAATAACGGAGGTTTCCATTTTTAGCCTTTGTATCAAGAACCCTAAAAAAGTCAGAATCTAACTTGGCAAATTTCCCACCGATAGATTAGTTCCGAATTCATTCGTAGTGTGATTAATTTGACGATTCAATTTACGTACAGAGTTTTTTTGTTGTGCGCATACCGTTAGGTGTATGAAAGGCATCGGGCCAATCATACGCATTGCTGAAATAACCGATGCAATAAAATTTTGCACAGACCGGCTTTAATAATCTGTTACAGTTAGGTCTTGGTTGGTGTTTAGATATGACCGAGGATATGATCGACAGTGTTATTGGCTTTTTTTGTCTTTAATGTAATTTGTGGTATGACTCCTACCTACCTACTGAGATATTATTGTCTTTTCTTTCTAGCTTAAGCTGGGTTTGAGGTAAGAGTATCTGTTTTTTACGTTTTAACCTAGCTGCAGTAACTAGGATTTATAATTAAAATTAATTAAATCCTTAGCATCCTTAGCACTAAGACTTTAGCAGACATTTTTCGAAATTCCTGACGAATGTGACTGCCAGATCAATTCCTATTTTATTGACCAAAGGCTTCTTAACAAAAGCATTCTTAAAATCTTTTGGTACAGCATTCACACCTGCGGTAGACTATCAACTGTCACCAGTTATTCTAAAAATACTGTATTCCAAAACGGACACGAAACTTCCATCTGAAAAAATAAATTAAAAAGTCTAAAATAAATCAGCATTCTACGTAACGAGTGCCAACGGAAGCCGGACTCAATGTCACCGTTTATCAGTATGGTTATCAGTGGCGAGCCGGTGTGCACGCGCCCTACGCCGAGCGACGACGACGGACGAACTAGTTCGCAGTGGGATCGGCGCCCGCGCAGCTAATTGACGAACTGTCTTCCCTGATCGAAGCGATAGCAAAATCAACGAGCCTTTATTTCAAAAAGAAATAAAAGTAATTTTGAAATTGTTTCCGGGTTTTTTCTAAGATTTTCAAGGAAGTTAAGAAAACAAGCCCGGCGTTGTAGGTGAAAAATAATTTACTGCCCAGATAGTCGACTGGTGAGGCCACCCAGCCAAACCGTCCGCGATGTGTCGCGGGATCGATTCCCGCATAGGACAAGCGTTTGTGTGATCCACGAATGTTTGTCCCGACTCTAAGGGTCCTTGCGCATGTGACTTGAATGATTTTAAACAACCCCGCAATACTTAGATTTTTTCTTGAGGGAGTTTTTTTTATTTGGAAACACAAGGGAGCCTTTTAAAAACTAGACATTCACTTATCAATCAATTAATCACATCGGCATCTCTTCTTATTAAATTAAATTTAATTATCTATATTCATCCGTCAATTTTGTTTAAGTTACTGGTACTAATATTTTATCATCTGCGTTTCAATCTTCATCAGAAATAACTCCACGGTCCCACACTATCTACTCTATCATTAGTGCTTCCATAAAACAGTAAATAGTGCGAATAATAAAAACAATTTTATATCATTAAAAGTGTTAGTTGCCTATCGTAAAATAAACATCACGCCTGACAACCCTAAAAGTTAATGAAAAATTGTCTTTTAGTACTCATCTTGACGCGTAGGGCTGTCAGTATTGCAGGTTTAATCTTCAGACACTAATGGAATAGTGCAGAAATTTATTGTTTTTACGATTGTCTACAGATGTGAGAATTTTATGTGTTGTCAACATCATTAATTTCTCGCGATTGTCGATTCTAAGACCGTAAAACTTGATTAACAATTAGCTAGCCTTGTGTTTTAGAAAGCATTTTTATTATAGTAAAATGAGTAAGCAAGCGTGGTTCGAAAAAAATATAATAACGATGAAATCATAATTAATATGAGAACATCGATGACAGTCGTGGTGATAAAAATAATTGAATTAAATTTTAGAATATTATAAAGAAAACTGCATTTTTTTTATGGATCAAACTCCATTTTTCCAACAGTATACACACAATGCAAATTAATTGTCTCGAAAACGGTACACGTCATTACATAACTTCTTTTTCTACAAAAAAACATTATTTTCTGAAGTTACAAATTGTCTACATTGTGTACGACCAACCAACATCTTTAAAAGCAAGACATCATTAGTTGTAGACATTTAAAAGACCAACAATACAGTTGTCAAACAACTTAACGACGTCAAAATTAATCAATCAAGTGCGACATTCATCGTCGCTGGTTTTGCCGACGGTACCGATATAGTTAGTGATTCCGAAGATATCTGTCAAAATTCGCCGCGCCCGGAAGGCCGGCGTGGGAACCAAAGACGATCGGTTTTCTCAAAAATAACTATATCTATCACAAACAAAGATAACTCTTTCATTTTGATACATTTTTTATTGAACCGCGAATCTTGAACGAATGGGAACAACTTTTATTGAAGCGTTTTTGTTCGATTTGAATTTTTGACGATTTTTCGCTACTTTGTCTGGTAGATTGAGGTTTTTATGTTTTAATATAAAAGTTATCTATTAGGGTTATGTACTCTAGTAAGTAATACAAGTACCCATATAGCTGTTATGGTTATTTCTGTAAAATAGTTGGTGGACAGCGTCAATGTTGATAATAAATTAAGGTGACCTCCTTGCGTAGTTTAAAGGTCCATTTTCAATTGAGAATTTATCACGATGGTATTGAACATTTTGTTGCACGGTTGTAAAACTAAAGTGGAGGTGTAATCAACCGAGTTATTGGCAGAAGTATAACGATTATTCTTGTATTATATTTATTCGATGAGAAATGTTTCTCACGTTTATTTATCGGGATTGCTCGACTAGTTTCGGACCAAACCGGGGTACTAGATCATGTGCTCACGCGACGGGGTGAAGAGTTTCTATCAAAATACAGGATTTGAAATGCTATTTTTTTGACCTATGTTTTTGTGGATGGATTGATGACCTAAAATATGTAGCTGGCTCCGACTGAATCTCGAAGGTAGAGGACCTTGGGAGAAGCCTATCCAGCATTGGAGTACGATAAGCTTTGATTGATTGTTTTTTTTAATACAAGAACTTAAATTATTGTGATTATAAATTCTGTTTTATTATGTGATTAAATTAGGTCCGTGACATGGTTCTTATTTTCAACTAAAAGGCGGCTTTCTGCTTTGAAAGTTAGTTCATAAATTAAATTACTACATAAATGTCTGTATTTCTGCTCAGTTTAGTGATACAAGTTATAAATTTCCAAAAAACACGCTTTAGGTTTTACTAAAATTGATCAAGTACGAGTTAGACTCACGACATTGAGGGATCCGTATAACAATAGAAATAGGCTGGAGGGAAATAAATTTTCGAAAAAAAATAATTCCACGAATTAGTATTTTTTCTTGTTTCTATTTCGGCGATATGAATCTTTATCCGTAAAAATGTCAATTGTCCAACTGTAACGGTTCATGATATTTCGCTAATAACAGATAGACAGCAATTTGGGTGCGGACTTCTAAAAACTACGCGACCATAACATGATCCCATTAAGAGGATTATTAACGAAACCATATTATTTTTAAAAGAGCTATAATGAGATAATTTTGTGGCTCGTAAAAAGTTGATGAACTTTTAACTGACCTTTAATTTAATTTTATATGGCCTTATTACATTCGGTGGATTGAAATGGGCGGCACGGGGCATTGATTATATAGTGCTGGTACCAAGTCGCTTCTTTAGCAGACAGATTACACCCTTTGAGAGAAACCCGACGTCTCTTAGTCGGTCTAATCAAGTGAAACATAAATCAGAGTGGAGAAAAATGCTTTTTAAGATTACGTTTAATTTTAAATGTTTATGGGTTTTCTTTTTTGTGTTTTTAAGCGCGTGTTACGACAGAGAGTTAGACGGACTAGTTATTAGTAGCTGTTTTATGCTGAATCTTTCGTTTTGTGATTTAGACTGCTTATTGGGGATAGCTATACACTTCAGAAAAATTTCAAAATTTCGCAAGCTACTTAAATAAAAATAACTTACAACTTACTCACTAGCAACTCTAGCAAGTTACTCTCTTACACTCTAATGTATACTACTCCAGATTATACCTAGATCTTTCTTTTTAATTGTAGTTATTTAAAAAAAGCCTTCATCAATTTAACTTGCGAAGAGATGTAATCAAAATAATAATTTGAATATGGATTAACTCTCATCGTGCCGGTGTAGTGAAGTGTCGTTGAAACTTTTTTATTCCCTTTTTTAAGAATTCTTTTTTCTAATTCTACGTTAAAATCACCTATTCTTGAAACATTGGCGGTAGGTGTTAGTTTTCCACACCTTTTAAGGTTTCGAAGGCATTAGGACGGAGCAGTGAAAGTTAAAATAACGGCGCGAGCGTAACTACCGAGTTTAAACGTGAACTATTGAAACCGAGACTTCACTAGTTTCTTGAATATGCTGGGATTGTACTGTCAATTAGATTCCAAGTACGTGAGTGTTAATGGCAATATATATAGGTACAACGGTGACACCGTCTATATAACGTATTGCTAACCCCTTACCGTATACAAAGCCATATATGGACGGCGAAGTTCATGATTTTTTATAGGGTAATTATAAACCTAATACTATAATACTTTTTTGCAATAAAATATTTTTTACTTCATCTCCTTTATAACTCATGCGGTAAGAGGGTAAAAGGCGGTGCGATATAAAAATGTAGACTACCTTTGACTGATGACGTGATATTGTAGATCATACAAGTCTCTACTCTCACGTGTTTATTAGGATTGCCCGACTAGTTTTGGTCTTAATAGGAGTCCTTACTCATGAGCTGACGCGACACTGGATGCGAAAGTCGAACTGTATGAGTAAATAATAATTCGTAATAAAGTCGTACATATGATACATTTAGAACAATTACTGTAGAAGCAAGATACGTGCTATAAATAACAAAAACCAACTTCAATATCGAACATTACTGTCTGTAATGCCAAGAGTAGGATAACACATATTATGTATCTTAAATGCAGGCTTCATATGCAAAACGCTAAACTGACTATACTCACGCAAAGGTACCAGGCGTTCTCGACTAGTTTTCATATACAACATCAGCAATAAAACTCGAATCCAATAAAGAACATACAAGTTTAAGTGTCGCCAACGGTCCAAGGATCGCAAGACACCGTTTAAATTACGATCAAACCCAGTATTTACACAAATAGAGTAATCAATGTCAAAACACAGTATAAGTTGCCAACGAACTGATATATGGTAATATTATGCACACGAGGTCCATGTCCTGTAATGACAATGTTGTCAAAATAACGATCGACAAGAACATCACCTATTCAAATCTAGTTAGACTAGTATACATTAGCCAGTCTCGGTCTATTAAGAAATGAATTGGACGTCGTTACCGCAATGTAAGCTGACGAAATCCGAGAGTCTTTTGTTCCTTAGTGTTCTAATGATCTTAAGGTGTATTGATCGTGGTCGGGTTGCACGGTAGGCGGTGAGGGGCGGGTATGCAAATGGCAGAGCTATACTTGGCCACGAACGGGCCGCCCGCGACCGTGGGAAAACTATCGCCTGTGGCGAGTTGTGCGCAGGCACGGATTTGGATTAACGGCTTTTTGATTGGGTATGTAGGTGATTGATGATTTGAAACGGAAGTTATGACGGCAAGCTACTTTATAACAACTTGTTGGTATTTTTAATACTATCGCGGTAACGGAGAAATTGTATTTGTGAAGTGTGTGTTAATTCTTAGAGTTATTGGTGTGAATGATTTTTTCACCTCCAAGTATTATTGATGTGCCACTGACAAACACTAAATGAGAAATGTAAAACACTCAATTTTCATTTAGATTTTTCATACCTCTAAATAGCTGACTTTTTTAGAACTCGTGAGCTTTCTATAAATTTTCAGCTACCTTAAGACCCTATGTGTCACAGTGCCCTATCTCAATTCTTCGGACAATTCGTCCCTGTGTGCGCTCGTGCACGGCGCGCATGCGCGTGACGGCGGCCGGCGCGCGCCGCCATCACGACCGCTCTGACGTGCGACTTTTTGACGCAACCGCGCCAAATGCCTAACGTAACACTTACTTTACTTTTGTTCTTTTACTCTAAATGCATAAGTATGCAATAGGAATACTTATGATCTAAAAGATCTTTAGCTCTGTAAGAGACAAGTCTTACAAAGTTTAGCATAAATCTTATGTCGTCATTGATGAAACATCGCAGTCGCAGACGACGATTTTAACACCAGCTTTTTGGTTTCGGTTTCAGAACACTGTCTCGTTACAACAATTTATCAGTACTTGATGAATTTAACTTGGACTGGATGGTAAAAAATATACTTTTCTCTCACTTTATGACCTGATAATAAGTGACATGTGGTCTAAAACGCCGACACCGTCTGTGTAAACGGGTTTCACGTCGCGGAAAAATGTCATCTTCGAGTTGTCCGGGCTAAATTTGAAAAGATACGGAGGGCTTGAATCTACAATACTAGATTTGAGAACCAGTCCTTAACTAGATAATATACTACATTGAAAGATAAAAGGTGTGATGTAATAACGAGTTAATATTAATTGTTTGGATTTTGGATTGCGTTTATCTGTTTTGCGTGTTAAATCCCCTTCGCCGAATTATTTTAAGCTTTTTAGGTTAACTGTTATTTACATATTAAATAACAATTAAGTATCAATTAAAATGTTATGTAATTCATGTAGATTGAATAGGCCTGTGGTAAAGTAAGAGTCTTTGGATACCAGCGAACGGGTTTTAGAGAGCGAAGCCTTTTTCTTTATAATCTTCTTTATTTACATTTTTATACTACGCTCGGATTATGTATAAATAGTTTATTGTAGTTACGATATGATTCGAGTAATAATGATGTTACAGAAAAATGTATAAAAAATGTTTCTTGTTATAAAACTAATGCCTTTTTAAATTATTTAAGATAGATCTAAAGTATATTCATATTTTTAAAAGATAGTCATTGGTATTAACTAATGTCTCTAACAGTCAAAATATTTTCAAGGTTTTGTGCTCAATTCCTTATTTTTTTTAAATTGAAGTACAGTATTTTAAATTTACTTTGAGGCCTGAGCGGTGGATTATTCCACTGATGTTGAAGTCTACTCAACTCTACAATGTCTGATGTGCTCTATTTGACAGAATTGTCTACAGTTTATGTAAATGTTGGTCCCATCTGTCAAACTCCAGTGCACTTACGTTGGTCAACAAAATTGCGATAACATTGCATGGGCCGTTGCATTTTGAAGCTACAAACAAGTTGCTCTCTATTTTTTGTATTTAATAAATAAATTACTTGTAATTATAGCAAACTTCGAAATTATTCATCAACATACACTTTAAATCCAAATTTATTTATTTGTTTATTAACAACAATAACAATTGCATAGCCCTACAACAATTTTTTCATTGAATTTGTCTTCAGTTATTGAAATGTGTGTTTATTCATCAACTCAAATAAATCTTAAATAATGCTCTACCTTAAATTGTTTCATATATGGTTAATTCGCTGTCCATTAACGGCCTATTAAGCAAACTTTAAGTGACAAATATGTCTCAAAAGGATAAGAAAATTACTCAATAATAATTAATTCAGCATTGGCAACATAACACAAGATTTCATCATAAATGTACAAACAAATATGAACCTCGAATATTTCGGTGTTGCCAGCATTCACAACGGTTTAGTATTGAGAGAATGTGTGTTGGAATTCTCGCTCTTGTGGCAGCTACTGTGAGAGAGTATGAAGTTATGAACATTATTGCATGTCGCTCATAGCAAACGTTCTTTCAGAGTAACTGTGGTTTGTTTGATTCGTTTTGTGTGAAGTCTTGTAGAGCTAGTTGTATCGAGACTAAAATTGTTTGATTTCAAATCTTTGTAGCAGTATCAAAGGACCACGCTTAATTTAAATCTCGCTTTGCTCGTGAATCGAGTGCTTTGTAACCATCGAAAAACGTCATGAAGTATTTTTTTCCCCGAAAAAATCCTTATAAAGCGACCGTCGTAGACTACAATCTAAAACCGGGAAGGATACTACAGTTGTATTGTTTTGTAAAAAACATATTACCGTATGTGGACTAAGTACCAAGAAAAATTATAAACATTTTATTTCCATAATTCGGGTGCTCTTATTCCTTCATCAAAAAAAAAAATCCCATCGAGAATTTGACAACATAATGATTATTGCCTACATACCTTTTTTTAATGAAAATAGGCTCTCTACTTGTCCATTGACTTTCTTGCTCTTCATCATCATCTTAATCGGTCCCTCATATCTGAGGATCGTGGTCAGCATCAGGGCCACATTTGGAGCGGATGATTTTCCTCCATCGGTTTCGATCCAGCGCATCTCTCACCACCGCATAGAATTTTGAAGACGATGTGTCTTTTATTTGATCGGTCCATCTGGTTGGAGAACGACCGCGCGATCGTTTGCCTTTCTTGCTACATCTCCTCAAGTTCTTGCTCTACATTGTTTCAATGTAAAAACCCGCTTTTTCTGCTTCCGTTTTTGTTCTAAGTTACCCAAACGGAACTCCGATAAGTCGTCGGTGTCCATCCAAGCTCAGTTTCGCGTGTTTTTTCTAACAATCAATTAAGTCTATTGCTCCGGAGCGAGAGGTCGTCACGTTTTTAATTACTTTTTATTTTTAAAGTCTTAGTGTGAGTGCAATGTTGCGTTTTATGAGTGCAGACAATGTAGATGATTGAAATTGAGATGTTTATCTATACAAATAGAGTAATGTGGAATGAGTCGACTAAATCAATAAAAGTAAAAGCTTCTGTATTTATTTTTTTCTGATTGAAGGTATTGATTCAACCAAATTTGGCCTGCTGCGCGACTGAGGCCTTACGTTAAGTAGCAACAAATAGAAAATATAAATAAACATTCATTTTAAAATGTTCATAAATATTCCACAAACAAATCAAATCAATAGAAAAACATTCGCATTTAAATAAGTATTGTTATAAGAAACAGCACAAAATACAAAACTCTGAACATATCACGTGGGCATAACAAATCGATGAGTTTTAAAGAAAATAATGAATTCTCACAATCTCACGATTACTTCGATAAATAGTTGTAGTTAATTCAACTCATCTTTGCGTATTGCTTCATGTGTGAGTAACCCTTGTAAATAAACAGTTACGGTGTATACAAATTGAGCGTTCATATGTGTGTAATGCACACATATTAAAGATTCCAATATAAACAATAGCTGTCAAGCGCACGCACACATAGAGCCGCGCGCACTGATGAGTTGGACTATCTGTAGTAAGTTATGCATTATTCAGTTGAACTCCTACACACACCCACGGCTCAAATACTTTGAAGTTACCACGAGTTTGTCTCTGTTAAGATTTGAGATGCCTGGTGTGTTTATCTTGTATCAGTAATGGTTTATAGATTTTGATGAGCTATGTTTATCGGTGTTATTTATATTTTTAAGTGTGAGGAATGGTGTGGTAGCTCTACCAAAAAAGTTGCCACCTAAATCAACAACTTATTTTGACTTATATAAAACCATCAATTGGCATACAAATAAAAAACTTTTCCCAGAAATTGATTTCCCAGAGAATAGTTGAAGTTGAAGTAGAACCGATAATGTCCGAATATAATGTCTGCCTTTTTTTTCAATGTCCTCTTTAATATACTTCATATTTTTTCTGGCTGGAAAAAGCTATTTTCCCTTGCTTATTCAACTTTTTGTTGCCAGATTGTACAAATACAACATTTGATAATATCTCTAGACAAAATACCTCCACAATTAAATGACATGTCATAAATACGAATAGTTTTTGAACTCATTTTCGTCGACATTTCCAAACTGCTTGCTCTGTCGTGCCACCGTCTTATGCGTTTGTCTAGGCCCGTTCAAGCCTAGCTATGTTATGTGCAGGTGTTAGACATATAACAATCATCTTATATTGATAAAAATTAAACATTCTTCCACAATTGGTCATTGTACCGTCCAGTCGGTCGGAGATTTAACATTTTCCCACCGAACAGCTTCCAATAACATCCGTATAATCAACACAAAAGACAGGAATTAAATAATAATCATAATAAAATTATAATTATTAATCACCATACAAGACGTGGTAATGTTTTAATGAGCGCAAAGATGGTCGTTTTGCAGAATCATAAAAAATGAGACATTTATTTGGATAATGTTATTCATTTAGGTATTATAATTTGATATATATACAATAATTAAGTTAAAAGTACAGTTACCCTGAATATAACAAAGAAAATGTGTCAGAACATGATTGGTGTACATAAAAGTTTAACTTTTCTCTGAATTCTGCATGGTTTGGAAAAATAGCGCAAAATATGATATCACGGAAACACAATTTTATCGTCCAAGTGTTGTTAATACTACAAACATTATGGAAAGTTAACAATATTGATCGGATCGAGTCATCTGCTATCGAAAGGGTCTTACGTAAACTAGAAGCCGATTCGTAGCGACGGAAAAAAAAACGACTTTTACTTTTTGTTGTTACGCTTTCGGTAAGAGGTTTCGTACTTTTTGGTGTAGGTTTTAGTGTTCCTTAGTAAACAAATAGTTTTCACTAATAACAATAGGTACACTATAGAAATAAAAAAGCAGCATTTAAAGTTTGTTTGTGGTTTTTCTGCATCAGTGTAAGTTTAATATTCAGTTCCATGTACCTCAAAAGTAGAGTCATAAGAAAAGGTGTATTTGCACAATAACTACTCTCTGCGTCTTTATGTCATATTAAGTGATTTAGATTTTAAATAATGTCTCAAGTGAGGCAGTACCTTATTATATAAGCTGGCAGTCAAGAAATATTTGTATATCGAATTGTAAACCACCAAACACAGAAAAGTAGAAATACCTAAATTTTGTTCAATCTATTATAAACTCTTTGTACGGAACTCTTTACTCAAAATAACTTAAACTTTGCTCCGACCATTTATAGGAAGTCATCCATTCAATAACTTATTTTATTGTAATTAAATTGTTGCGAAGTGTTAGAAACGCTCACGCGATCAACTGCACTTGTTTTTTATGACTTATTCAACTTTTTGCAAACAATTCTTGCTTTAGGGGTGAATGTGAATTGCCTAAAGATGGTGGCATTGTTTTCGCAATAAAAGAAGTTTGTAAATGATTTTATTACTTATGTACCGGTTTTTTGCAAAACGACTCTCTTTTTTATCTTTTGCTAGTGTGTTTTGTTCTTAGAAGTGATTAGTAGATATATCGGGTTTCTTTGATATTTCAGAAACAAATGGCTCAATGTGGTTTGCTTGCTAACACGATTCAGGTAGAGACCGATTCTTGTGCACGAGGTATACGGCGGTAGAAAAGATAAGTATGTTTCTACCAATAAGTTTTCATAATTGTCAGGAGTCCAGGTATTCTAATGCGTTGCATACATATATAAATAGAGACGTGGAATCAGTTTAGCTCTAATTTTGTTTGATAATTGTTGTTAACTGTTCATATTGAAATGATATTTCAATGTGAAGATAAAATGAATACATTCAATTAATACAATTGTGCATAAGATATAAGACCTTCTTTATCAATACAACGGATGTGATAAGGCTTAAATATTTTAATAAAAAGAAATACTTGAAACGGATGCGAAGAGCAAAGAATAATTTAATCACTGTCTGCATGATTTCCGATTATTTATATAAATAGTTAAATATGTTTCTCAATCGCGTAATACACGACACGGTTTACTCACGGCAGGTCTTCCTGCTTATTTCGTTAATTATTTAAATTATTTCCTGTCCAGAGATGTATGCGTTTCAAATTATTATAGTAGTCATTATTCTTTTGAATTAAGTATGATAACAAGTATTAATTTATAACTAAAATTAGTTTTTACTCTGCAATACTTCAAAAGTGATTCAAACAAAAACGTTCTTATACTAAAATGGATCTTATATTAAAATATCTTTCATACCAGATTAACAATGAACGACATGTATCAGACTACACAACATTAGCACTAAGCAGATATAAAATTAATTTTAAGATATAAGTGGTCAAACGGCTTACCTACATACAAAGATACATCCTGTGCAAATAACATTCCTGATTTTGAAAAATCGTGAAACAAAACAAAAAGCTCTACCTTAAGAGTTTTAATTATTAACGGTACCTCACTTGCAGCACTGGCTATATCGTTAAAGAAATAATAGGTACTTGAAAGTTAACCGAGTCGATATCAATTAGGGCTAATAATTCGGATTGTAGAGCCGATAATTGTGACCATATTAGTACGGTCCTATGACCTTTACTGTAAATTAATCCTACAGAAACCTGTTGATCTTGTCCGGTACTTTCGATATGCATATTACTATAAAAAAAACTGATTGTTGTTCTGTACCGTTATAGCTACTCGTACTTCGCTACTTTGCAAGCCTTCGAATTCTTCAGTCCATTCATGTGTTAATTTACTTAATCAGTAGTATTGGAAACGTGTTTTTTCTTTGTATTAATATGACTTGTAAATGAAGCTATTTATTTTTAGAAGGATTTTTTATGGAGCGATTTGGTGAAAGCCTTCGGCCTGTAGTACTGTAAATGCTAATTAAGATATGTTTTAATCTTAACTATGAAGATTTATTTAGGCAATTTTGTCTTTAATTGTAAAGCGGTATTTCTGTCTTGAGCACAAACATAATATACTGACATGACACACTGATCTCAAGTCCTATTTAGTACTAGAAAATTGTAGAGTAATAGCTCATCTTTCGATCATAATTGTACGTTATGACGCAAGAAACTGCAGACGGGGGTCATTTTCCCCGCGAGATGTAAACAGGATAAACTAGTCTTGAAGATGGGCCACATGATGTAAATAAAGGAATATCATTCTGTCTACTATCATCCCTTGAAGTAATATTATTAGTTGTGAAAGAGAGACGCTCTACGTCGTGTATATCGCTATCTAGCTTCCACAACTACAATAACATTATTTAAGATGTGTTGGTAAGCCTCCTGGTGTCATTAGATATTGAAAAAAAACATTAATAAGCGTATAAAACTCGATTATATTTGTATTAAAGCAAATTATAGAAAATTAACACGTTTTACTTCTTTCAAACATGCTTTCTAGAGCCACGGGTTTTATTAAGATATAGCTTCGGCTTTAACTTGAAATAGTTTCTACAATGATAGAATAGTAATAAAGATAAAGACAGAACAATAAAAATCAAATTAATTAATTTTAAGTTTTAATAGCTTTGTAGAGTCCGCGACTTGTATAGGTGATCTGTGAATCAAATCACGCATCATTAAATAAAGAATAACTTATGCAATGGTGAAATGGACACTGTATGTCTATTTATAAAAGAGGTTCATATTTAAAAAGTTTGAAGGCACGTCCAGCACCGGTATGTTTAGACTTTTTCTTGCTCACTCAGTAACCTCGCTAGTATTGTCACAGAGAATAGGTACGATCGCAGATGAAAATATTGAACAGTAGGCGTCACCTATTATGGGAGCCATTCTGATTGATACTAGCTGCTAACAATGCGTCAATTGTCGCCTTCAATCAAGATTGTTTAGTTTTTGTAACAATTATTCTCTGATATTATACGCGTCGATTAAGAACACTTTCTATTGCTCGGTTTCATTGAATCATCCGTGTTAACATGCTTAAGTTTAATTCTTTGCTTTTTAGACGTTGTTTGAAATTAGCTGAGATTAAAAACTATTTTGTAGAAATCTTACTTTATTATTCAGCGATTTTGGAGAACACTTAAAATACTAAAATTATTCATAAAGTTAACTAAAAAAAATCAGTTATATTTATTTTGTAGAGCTCCTACAATATTAAACATCTATCAACCTTGTGAAGAGCAATGATTTTAAATGGAATGCATTTAAAATCATTGCTCTTCACAAGGTTACAAATCAAACACATTTCAATTCTGAATACGCGAACAAAAAACGTTCATCGAATCAAAAAATCTGCAAGTATTACGTAACGCAAAATTTTCAGGCATTCAATATCCTATAATACACGTATCGAGTCACGTTCCAAAGCGCTTTAGTATCGAAAAAGACTAGCGTAACTAAATCCCAAATTGCGGCGGTTCGGCGGGTCCATAGTACCTATTTTCACCGGGCGTTTCCCACGGTTGCGCTCACGCAAGCGCGTTCCAATTAGACTGTACCGAACTAATTCTTGAGCGCGCCACTGGGTAGGTGGGCGCAGAAGACCTGTTTTTTATGTTGTGATTATTATTAAAATGAGCTGTAGATAATTAGGTATTAACGTTGAACTTGGTGTTATATATTTTTAACGAACTCCCCTTGTTCAATTCAGATTCACTACAGCATTTTTAATAATGATGTTTTTATGGCATAATTCTAGCAGAGACAGCCATCTCTTACACAGCGTAGTATTAAAAAAAGCTACCTCAATCTTCTCAATTGTACAATTTAGAAATATTTTTACACAATTCTGTATGAAACTTTTGCGCACAATAAATACTTGTATTTATTTACATGCATCAAAAAGATACCGAAATAATTCCCCCGACGCTCACTGAATGCAATTTGCATACAAAATTGCGATATTCACCGCATATTTGCGTAGGAGGAGGCTTATCATTGAGTTAGCCTTCTGAAGCACGTTGTCGTACACCGTGCCACCCGTAATCGCTCCTAAAGGTCTTGATACACGAACAACTTTTTTGGATGCGCTCAACTTGGTCACTAAGATAATTAAAGTACTGTTTGTTTGTGAAGAGCGGTTGCTATGGTGATGGTTTTATTATGATTTTGTGTACTGTTTTCAATTCGTGTTGTTTTTTTTGCAAGTTTAACTCAATCACCGTCAAGAAACTTTTGCATTTTATACTCGCTTATGTGAGTGAAGAAATATCAATTTTTTTATTGAATTAATTTCTTACTCGTGCAAGTAAACTCACAGTTTTTACTTCCAGATTTTTATAAACCATTATTGATCTATTTGAATTATTTTTCACTGTCAATTTATTAAATACTAGCTGTTGTTCGCGACTTCGTTCCCGTGGGTAGAAGAAGATATAAGTTATGATTTATACCCGTCCTGTTTTTTTTCACATTTTCCATTGTATCTTCGCTCCTATTAGTCGCAGCGTGATGGTTTATAGCCTAAAGCCTTCCTCGATTAATGGTCTATTCAACACAAAAATAATTTTTCAATTTGGACCAGTAGTTCCTGAGATTAGCGCGTTCAAACAAACAAACAAACAAACAAACAAACTCTTCAGCTTTATATATTAGTATTAGTATAGAAGTATAGATTAGTCCCAGGCAGATTATATAGCACAGACATTTCTTTTGAACGCGGTATTGAGTCTTTGCTACGTACTACGAAGCTGTGAACATTGTGAGCTGTCTTAGAAGTTGTAAACAAAATAAATCTCTGTTTTTTCTTTTCTTATTTTGTAATTGCTAGAAATAATAGAGTGAGTATGTATAAGTGACTTCTATGCTAAAATGTGACCGGTCAGCGTTCATAATACCGTGTTCGGTAGCGTCATCGATCTTATGATACCCGGTTGAAAGACAACTCTGTATAACTTAATAAATAATATTAATAATATGATAAAGTGTGTGTTAAGGTACAAATTATTATTATTGAAAAATCAGAGCCCTTTATTGTAGCTCTACATTCCCGCGACTCTACATTTTCGAACTGTATCTATTTATCTACTATCTTAGATTTCACTTGATCTTTGACTTTATATTCATCGAATAGACTCAATCTGAACTTTACAGCCGTAGTTAAGCAATAAAATCGAGCGATCGTCGGACAGCGTGTGAACAACCACTTGTAACACAAATAAATTTACATGAATATTTCGTTAAACAAGCACTCCGTTTCATTATAACTATCCTCAGATTTACATCTTTAATGCAATTTAAACCTTACTTATTAAAGCTAAAGATATAATTTTGCTTGATTTTGTAATGCAAATTGTGGTCGTAAGGTGCTTTTGTTTCAATGCAATATCTAATTATGATGAGAATTAAAACTCATTACAAGGAAATGTGGAATAGTACAGCCTTTGTAATTTGTACGTGCATTGTTAATGATCACATTGTTAAAGTGTATGAGTAATTTTGATAAAGTCAATAAATATATAGTTGGTATATAAATAGAATTATGGATAGAATATATTTGTTTTAGGGTTAGTATAAGTGTGAGTGTTAGTTGATAGATGGAACAAAACAAAAGTTGATGCAAACATTGTTTATTATCTTTTTGTCATCTCAATAATCCTACAGTAAACATCCTCTAGGAATCTACTAAACTAGCAGCTCTATAACTCTATCAAAGTCGTATCACAGAATACTTAGGTGCTAACTACACTACGTGGTACTTTAACGTACAATTAAATGCTTTAACCGACGCGGAAGACGTTGAAGTTAGGAATATAAAAATAACAGATTATTACTGAACAAAAAAACCTTAATTTATTAAATTAATAAAAAGTAAAACTTCAACAAGCAAAGCGAGAACAACCCATATCGTTAACACACATCAGTTCTAGGAACGTTAATATAAACAAACAACAACATAAATGATATCACACGTCGTCACAGGGTCCCGAGTCCCGAGCAGTCCCGGGCAGGCAGGAGTGAGGGCCTGGCAGCAGAGAGCGTCACCAGGGCCGCCACATCGACTGGGCGGAGTCGGGCTCGGAGGCGGGGCTGTGCGGCGGTGAGGGCGGCGCGTACGCACGCTTTGCGAGCGCCGCTTCCGAGTCCAGCGGCTCCGCGAGCCTCTTGACTCCTCGCTCCGGCAGCGAGGTCCTCTGCAGCGCCTGCTGCGGGTGCGGTGCCGGAGCAATGGGCTGCAAGGGCGTCGGCCTCGCCACACCATTCGGCGCTATCGGCTGAGGCTGCACCACTTGAGGATTCTCCAACCTCCGTATGCAGTTGCTGAGGTGCTGCAATAAGCGCGCTCCGGCCTGAGGGTCCACTGGGCCTTGTCGCTGCATAGCATTAGCAGCTAACGTAGCATTTGCAATAAACTGAGACACTTCTGTAGCACACTGTGTAAATCCAGCACGAAAACGTTCCGCATAAGACATTTCAGGTTTCAGCACCAACTGGCCTCTCCTCTTGAGGCTGTGCAGATGTCGCACTGTGAGTTCCAGGATGTCAGCTTTTTCCAACTTGGACACATTTTCTCCTTCAGCTTGTAGAGCGGTAACCATCAGGTCTTTGAGTTCGTCTAGGCAGCGATTGATGCGCGCTCTCCTTTTTCTTTCTAGCATTGGTTTCATAACTTTTCTGTATTGGTAGGTCCGGGAGACAGGTTCCTCGTCAGGTTGCGCGTGCGCGGGCGGGTGGAAGGCGCCGTGCGACGGCGACATAGTTCGGGCGGGTAGGATCATTGGTGCGCGCGCGACGGTTTGTGAGCGAATGGCGCGCGCGCCGCCCGCCGCGCTGCTTTTATGCGCCCTACACAGATTGTGGCAAAACGCCCGTGATAAAAGTAGGGGTGCCACTACTGTGATTTTTGGTTTATTTAGAATTTATATATAATAGATTTTAGACTTGAAGCTTATGAGTTAATTATAGATATTAAATAATAAAATTAAATTGTTGATGCTAAATTTTACAAGAAAACAATATTGCACATTTATTGCTGTTCAATGTATCAAAAATAAGATCACAAAAATACCACATTTTTAAATAATCGTTTTTACTAAAAAAAAATTAAGCTAGTCTTTTGAAGAATTATTAAGCATTTACTTAATTCGTAATACGAAATTTACGATTTTAACCTTAAATTAAATTAGATAACATTGAAATTACTGTTTAGATTGGAATTGATTGTTGTACTTGATTTCCTTTCGTATTTGAAATAAATTCTTTATTTTTGTTATTATTATTACTTAAAATCAAATCAAAGCCGGTAAGATCAAACAGCTGTACATCCAATACTTAGGGGATCAGCTGATAGCAGCTGGCTAGCCCAGGTTCCCACGCGCACCCTCCTTACGTCACCCTGCGCACACGCACGGCAAGACGCTCCCCTTAAACGTCACAGAGGCCATTATCTAGACGCTGACTCGTGGCGATGAATTAAATCAATGTCACCTTTTAAGGTATTATTTTTACTTTAACATTCTTTACATTGAAGACTTATTGCTAGTTTTACTTATTGTGTTTACTGCGTCTTGTGTATTTGGTTGGATCCAGTAACTGAGAATGGATAATGATTGTACAATATTCAAAAGAAAGATCTTTTTTATAAAATATGTATTTTATTAGGAATATTTTATTTTCTGTTTTGTGACAGCCCTGCGTCGGCGGCGCGGGCGCAGTTCTACGGCGACATGAGGCGCGTTATCGCCTCCGTCGGTCATACAGACAGAGTGACGAATAGAAATTATTACTGTCGCACCGACTTTTTACTGCTTACGTGTGTTATTAATTATTATTTGTACCTCGTGGCCTACTTCGGGAAATATTGCCGTGACTACCTGCACACCACGACTCTACAATGTCTATTTGTACAAACTAGTAAGTCATATTTAAAAAAAAATTCAAATATTCATAATATTTACTTACATCTACAATATTTCTACTGTCATATACGAAGAAAATAATATCTCTACCGTAACATTAATGTGATTTATCATGATTAATACTTTCTGACAAGCATACAACTTTTAAAAGATGTTTCGGCAGTTTGTAAATTAATAACGCCATCATTCACTGTAATCCTAAACGCGACATAAAATAATCATTAATCATAAACAACATCCTTGAGTAACAAACATCATCCTAATTAGTCAGTCAAAACAATAACATTGACTATCACCTTGCAGAGGTGTGAGTTTGTTCCCAGCACCGCGCACCGCTAGTCGACTCGACACCGACCCATTGTGCGGTCGAAGCCGCCGTGACGCTACTTACTCCAATTCTGTCTTAGGCCGCTAGACGACAGAAGGTCGTAAGTGCCGCCGCCGCCTTCGGGCAAGGCGAAGCGTGCCGCGTGCGCCCGCCGCTCGGTAGTTACGGCCTGTCGCCGCCGAGCCGCGTCGCCATCCACAACGGATAACGACGTAAGCGACGCTCCCGTAACGCAGCCAATGAGACGTTCTTCTTCGGAGCGCGACGTCGTGGGAAAGCCCGTGCCGCGCGCGTTCCCACACACTCGGCCGGCACAAGCCAACCGATAAATTATCATAATTCCATTGTGAGTGAGACGGTACTAAGAAATTTTATACTTCATCAATCGCCGCGTTGAATACATTAGCGCGTGGGCACCGCTTTGTTGATACGGTGACGCAAGGACTAAGGATACGAGCGACCCACCCGCGGGTCCTCCTCTTATTTTTTGTATCACGTATCTATTTTATGACAACGGCTATAAATTCCGTGGAGACGACGTAATATGGTGTTGATATTGTATCTACTTAAAGCTAGAGCGTCACCCCAATGTTGAGATTTTAGTGTGAATTCCACCCACGTCGTTGAGCCTAGATACATTATGTATTAACAAGCTGTGTCGGCAAATATGTGTTGTTCATGTAACATTTACAGAACACATATCGACTAATTCTAGAAATAAAAATCTGTTTTATACATTTGTTAATACCTGTTAGGTTGGCTGTCATAAAAATAAATTCGCTTGATATGATTTTAAAAGATAATATCGTCGCTGGTACAGTTAGGGGAAAAAACTTGATAAAAAGATTTGCGCGTTCTAGGTGTGCGTCTTGAGACATTTGCCAAAGTAGTACAATTTCACTTTTATGTTCTGACTTCAGTCTTGGATTCTATTCATCCTTCTTAAAAAGGTCAGTTCGTGCCACCCCTCACGAGGCCATTTATAACGTTCTGTTATAACAGTCAATAGAGCTACTGATTTGGTTGAAACGATGATTAGTCGTGAAATATATCTTTGTTCATTTGTTTATACATGGACTATTAAATTGGTAAGAGTTATTGGAAACATAATTCAAAAAATCTCACGGTTTTATTCAAACTATTCTTTCAATTGTTAATCAAAAACGTGATTTTTATCTGTCTCTACATTCTGCATGGTGGTAATTGAGACAGTATGACACTTAAGGACAACTTTTGACTAAGCTTTGCTTGTTCATTCGGGTTAAGGTGAAGATGTACTCTATTCTCATAAAATATATACTGTTTGTTTAAATTATGTATGCTATAGACACTTCTTATTTACTTTAGTATACTTTGCTTGGTTTCACTTTACTCTTATTTGCAAGTAGAAACGATTAAAAGAAAGAATCCGTTATTTAAACAATGGACATTTAGAATAGAAATAACCGACTTCTTTATATAAATAAATCTATCAGTTCACGTACACCTAAGGTAACCAGACGTAACATTTTGAAAGGGTTTTTAAATGGGTTAGGTTTTGTTTTGTTTTTTCAATAAGTTTTATTTGAAGAAATGTGACGAAAGCTAAAAAAGGAATGCTAAAGTATCTGCAATGATCCTACGATCGGAACCCTTGGTGGAAGAGTTTGAACATCAGTTCTTCGGATTTCTTTCATAGACTACTATTAGACATAAATAAACCCCTGCAACGTTTGAATCAATGGTATACTGTGACTCCGTATATAGATATGTATAACTATATATAAAATAGAGTAGCGTATAAATATACGATTTCCAGCAATTGATCTCAAATATTTGTCAGTTTCGGGTGTATTGAACTTTATACACCGTTTACATCGTATATCAGTACATAATCTATAAAAATCAACATTAAAACTTATTTAATGTTTACATTGAGCACTTGATATGAAAATATTTTATCGGTAAGCAGTAAGGGACTGAAATAAACAGGTGTGTACGGACACTTAAAAGTGGTATTATCAAATGTAATGTCAAGTCTGGATCGGTATTTGGATACGTAAGCTTTGAGTCATGATTACGTGCTTTTGTGGTAGCTAAAAATACTTCTGATTTTAAAGGAGATTGTGTTCGATGACTGTTGAATGTGAAGAGCGAATTTTAATATGTAGTTTATGATAGATGGTAGATTGGAGGCTTAGATTTAATTCTACGGTTTTCCTAACCCATGTTGGTAACGCGGTCGGCATTTATTTTTAGATGGCTAGAGAGAGAGCTAGCTTTTAGAGAGCCAATTAGATTTAATACAAAATTCAACAAGTACAGAGAATCAATGGAGAAATTACGTCACCTATAAAAACAAAACACCAACGGGACAGTTTCAAAGCAGCCTAAAGATTACGTATTTTTTACATAATTTGATGGTTCATTAACTAGGTAGTACCTAATTTTATAACCGTCACTGTCTTTAAGATAATGTAAGTGTCGACACTGACGTTATTGTAATGCAACCTCGTTTAAAGTGTGACTAAGTAGCTCGTTGATCGTAGATTGATCATCAAAGTATAATTATGTCCGTATATTCAGGTGGATGTAATGCCGTTTGTTGAAATGGAGACTAAATTGTTTGTCTAAATGAGCTCAGATCGACTAATTGACTATTGATAGGCCTGAAGAATGAGTGTATATTACCGTTCGTTTATGTTATAGAATTCCTTTCGTGGCTCGGAGCTGAGTTTTATTTTTCTGAGAACGTAATGGCCTGAAGCGTATGAATTGAATGTGGCTTTTGTAAGATTTAGATTCTTTTACGAATATTTATTGGGAAATAGGTATATTTTTTTCCAGTTTTACGTCTAATTTTCTGAAACCGATAAAAATAGAGAAATACAATACATAACTTTTGAAGTCGGCTAGGAGTGTTAAATATATGAGTTCGATTCGCGACCCTGCCGCATCAACTCATGATTAAGGACTCCGGTTGGGTCTATAACTAGTCGGACAATCTCTATTAATACGAGTGTATAAACCATCGCATCCTTTAATAATGAAGTGTCCTTACAAAAGTTACTATAAAAATACGATTTTTTAATTAATTTATGAATGAAATGAATGAAAGTTTCTTGATTATTTTTTCAGTAGCCGCTACTTTTTCTTATAAACTCCGCATGATCTTCAGATCGTCCGATGTTCACACGATGCTCGTGTTTGCTCTCGGCGCGGCGGTACAGTCGAGTGAACAACTTAATTACTTAGCTGATGCATGAACAGATTGTTTACGCTAAATATTGACCATAAATATTGTTCGTCCGCTTTTCATTTACGTACTTGTTTGTTTTCTATATTGAGTTACGTATGTGATGCGTTTACTTGTTTTACTTTCTGATGTCTTCATTTAAAGATTTTGATGTTTGATCGATAGACTTTTAAGAATTTCTCTTGCTTATGTAAATCTTTTCGTTCTATTAAGAGTTTTGCGGACTGAAGTCAGAAATTTAACCGTGCTGTTTGAAAAAGAAAAATGTGAGTTAAACAACTATAGGAACAACTAATTTCACGAATTAGATCTGATAATAAAAGTTAAGTTGTTCATACAAATTTGGCCATCAGAATACGTCTGACACAGTAAACTTTCGCAATAGCAAAACAAAAACCGAACACCTCTCTTTTCCGTCTAATTATCTGAAAAACAGCACGATACAATACAACATACAATTTCTACAAATCACCTTGTATATCAAACATACGGTGCCTCCACCGGGTACAAGTCGCCGCCTCCGACCACGCCTGCGCAAACATACAGTGCAAACAGCAACTGTTTACATCCACCTCTGGGGGCCTACCAACTCGACAAGTACGACTACTATAGAAGAGCAAGCGAGACAGCACGCTACAAGAAGTATAGCAGCCTCTCTTTCCCACAACCACGACGCTCTTACAGTTTGTGGTAAGCCTTTCTGTTTAATATACTTCAGAGATGTAAGTGGTAGATCACTAGCTTTTTTTAGTAGATTTTTTGTGTAAGCGAATAAGTGAGTAGGATTATAATATGTTGTACTGTTAGGTTTTCGTTAAGAATGGTGGACGAAGTGTTTTTGTTTGTTAATGTCAAGGGCGTGAAAACTTGATAAGAAGAGTTGCTTTGGTTCTTAAGCGTAAATGTTCTGTCATAAACTTTGAGAATTATGAACACTGAATAAGGTCAGTTGGTCTATTTATTTAACCCAATGAACTTTAATCTATTAAATAAAACATATGTAGCTACCATACATATGAGAAAAACCAAAAGCAAAAATTGTCAAATTAATAATACATGTGTGAAATCTGTAGAACATCGACATTAGCAAGAAAGTATAATAAATAAATAAAAAAGCCGATACATTTTGTACTGATTACTGTAAACTGGTTTGTTGACGCAACACCGTGAGAAGGTTATCAACGAATTATAATAAACAACTTATTATTCCTTTGTATAAATCATAGTTTACGATTTTGCATAATGCGATCGTAAAGCTGCGAGGTACCACTCGCTTACTATGACGCCGCAAAACAGGAGTCTTGCCGTTGTCAAAAAGAGATGCTGTTAGCATATTGTAGAGCACCATCTCGCTCCTACAAAGGCCACGGTCAAGTTTTAAGGCCTCATAGTACGGAACTATGAGGTTTTCTGCGTGAAAACGTAAGTAATAAATACAAATAATTTATTTAAGAGTAAATTTAATGCTAATTAAAAAAAAAATACATAGTTACAACTAATAATAAAGAAGTTACATTTCTGAGAACAATTTTACAATTATTTGTTGACCATAATTGACGCTGTCTACACTATTATAGAAAATAACAATTAAATTACACAGTAAGATATTACTAATTCACTGAAAAATGGGGTTCTCCTTTACGTTTCTCGTTTCGTGTCATATTTGCCTTGTATTCAAATATGCCTCTCTTATTTATCTCATTTAAAAACGATCTTTAATTTACTTACTTATTTTCAAAGTCTAAGTTAATATGTGTCTAAGCATCTAGCCAATTACAGTAATATTAGCAAATGTTCACACTTTTCTGCACTTTATAGTAAGTAGGTGTCATTTTTGCCATCGTGGTCCGTTAAGCGACATTCAAGCCGGGGTTCCCGGCCGGTAACATAAAACTCTGAATGGGTACCTACTCACTAAACAAATTTAATCTCACCCATCGTAAACTGTTAATAAACTCCGTTTAGTCCATTTTCACTCGCTCAAAATTTAATAGCCGAACTTTTTTCGCCATCTTTGTTTACTGACCAGTCCCGTTAGGTAACAAAAGGTTCTAAATTTGAATAGTTCATACAAACAATAATGTGCTAAAGATTTCGGCCTGTTTGTTGTCAGAATGACGTTTTATTTTTTTATGACCACAGAATTACAATTTCTAGCACGTGGCCAGCTCTATCCAAATTATGTAACGTCGGCAATAAAACAAAGAGTTTTTACTATATTCATTCTTTAAAAGGTTTATTTTAATGAACTTGTTACGTATATCTGAAGAGGTTACAAGATGCTTTTTGATAATATGAATATTTATATCGATAAAGGTTGTTTGATGTTAACAATCTAAAGGCTTCTAATTAGTAGATAGTAGATACTAGTAGTCGATCTATATGAAGGTTTCATTACGTAAAAGGGTCAAGAGGTAGATAATATTGTGGAAAGTGTTATTCTCACTTTCTATTCACCGACAATTTTTCTTATTTATTTATTTAGTTGTATCGTTAACAGTTAGACCTTTTTTTTACGTTTATTTGTCGGCTAATGATTAAAGGACCGGGTAATTGTTTTACGACGTTGAATATTGGCAAACAAAAAATTCATGTTACATTTTTAGGACATTTTAAAATATTATCTTACTTGTTTATAATCCGTTACTGATAGGAGGTATTTGCAACTTTGAAATAAGGTGCCTGTAACCAAGTCACTTAGAGAAATCACGAAAAAAAAACAGTTTGAAAAAGAAATTTATAGAAGGGAAATGATAAAAGATTTAATTCGACAGACCAACTGGCATTAATAATAAACTTTCAAGCATAATCTAAAGACGACATCAACACATAATTTCGAGTTCCTATAGTAATTACTTTACAGGATGTTGCTCTCACGTTATTGGCGTTCACTTAACTTGCCCGTGTGAAATTGGACACGTTAGAAAAAACAACCGGTTGTAGGTCCGGCTGGCTTCGCTAAAACACGGGAGCCACACAAATTGATGCGCGGTTCGAGAAATTGTTTGATTTAAGAAGTCGTGTGCCACAGAGGAGTGAGCAAATGGAGTTATAGTGTCTGAGAAGCGCTAGCTGTAACAAGGGTTGGTAGCGACAGTACTTAGTGTTTACGTGGATATCAAATATTATGTGCTCTAAATTCGAAAAAAATATATTAATATTGTAAGTTTGTTAGTTAAAACCAAAAGAAAATAATATTTGTTTGTGTTTTGGTTAATATATATTCTTATAGCCGAACGGATTTGGTTTTTTTTTCATTGTTGGATTTGATAATAAATGTTCTAAAAACAATACCACAACCAAAATAATTAGAACTTAAATATTCTATTAACAAAATAATCCGTGAAAAGAGTCGATTGAAATGTAATTAACACTCCCCATTATTAATGATCAGTACCGCTTGTTGCGATTTCACGGCGATTTATCGATATACAAATTGTGATTCGATATGTGCTACATGGAGGTTTTAATGTGCTGAGTATTGACCTCACGTGTGACGTTTTTTTTATAATTATACTGTCATGGTGTCAGTAGCTATTTGCCCTTCTTTTATGGTTAATCGCAATCTAAATGATGTCGATTCAAAATTTTGCAAAGGGAACTGCGAATCCTTTTCTGGAAATAGATGCACACTTTAACGAGTGCAGGTTAAAAAAAAACATTTTATTCTTAACAATAAAAAATAATATATTCAATCATACAAGGTTGGCAGTCGAAGGCTCGTGGCTAAGCTATAACCGCATAAGTGATTCGATCACAGGTCAAGCTATGCTTGACGCGGTTGGTCCGTGGATGGGTGACCATCTTTACGTCATAACGAGCTCCTCCGTGTTTTGGAAGGCACGTTAAATTGTGGGTCCCGGCTGTTATTCCTACATCTTTGACAGTCGTTACAGATAGTCAGAAGCTGAAAAAGTCTGACAGCCAGTCTAACCAAGGGGTATCGTGTTGCCCAGGTAACTGGGTTGAGGAGGTCAGATAGGCATTTGCTCCTTGTAAAACACTGGTACTTAGCTAAAACCGGTTGGACTGGTAGCCGACCCCAACATAGTTGGGAAAAGGCTAGGCAGATGATGACAAGGTTGGAAGTCGATGCTATCGCAAGAAGCTCTTTCTAAAACAAAATGGCCATCGCAATTCGTATTGATTCAAACTAAAATGAGTGCAATAATGGTAGAGTCGTCGACCTTTCAAGAATCAATCTGTTTAAAATACCAAAGCACATCGCATATCGATTTTTGAGTTGTTTTGATTAATACACAGTTCATCAATACCGTGTCTTGTTACATAAATTTCTTTTATATTTGGCAACATTGAAACACGTGCGCTTCGTATGTATAATGTTTGAGTTTAATGCACATGCATATTAAGCAAAGCAACACGTGCCTTGACGACTTATAAAATAACCTACCAAACAATTTTATCTGGGTGAATAATTATTGCTCACACCGAAGTTTTTCTGTATTGAAATATGCTGAATTAAAATTTTATATTTCGATTAATCGATTAAAATTAAATATGTTATAATATGATTTGGAGTTTATTGGCCTTTCGTCAACAGGTTTTATTTGCTGACTGTCAATTAATCTAGACTAATATTTTATGTAATTTAATATGTTCGAAAAATAAGTCAGAATATGCATTAAATTTATTTGGAATTTGCTTAATTTCTTAGTAAATCTATTTTAAAATCTATTCATAAGATTTATTCTTTTGGAATCTCATTCTCAAAAAGCTAGACTCTAGACTAAAAAAGGCAATTCAGCCAGTAATTATGTGATAAAGGAAACGGTCAAATGCCCATAGGGTTCGAGAAAACTTTAAATAAATAAACAATAACCGATACAAAAGTCAAGTGTAATTGGTGCCTTAAGCGACTCTACATATTGCTCGAAAAATAAAAGCGAACAATATTATAATAAATAAAATTACAATTGCTAACGATCCTTATCGATACAGTCATATTTACGAGGTAAGCAATGGACATAATTACGCGTACGGACAATAACATAATGAGCCTTTAAATGTTATTGTTAAAGCACTCTTCGCAAACATATAAAAGTGACATTCGATTTTAAAATTAGAACAAATTTTGTTTCCCTATTTAACAATTATCATGAAAATGAATTATGTACAGTGGCGTTCTTCTTTAAATTGTTTCTATTTATTATTATTTTTAATCCAATTGGCAATCTCTGTTATTATTTGTATAAGAAAAAATCTTTGCTCTACCCCTTTAATTACACAATAATTTAAGGCCAATGTTAATTCATAATAACAACATTCCTTATATTTCTTAGAAAAAAGGTTTTGCTTAGTTTTTATTCCGAACCATAAGTTCCAGTCCATTTTTATTACATATTCAAACATGTTATTACTTATAAAATGGCGTAGCTATTACTAACAAAGGAAATTGCCCGGCATGCCTGTGCCATACAGTGTTAATAGTATTATTTGTTGCGCTAATGGCAACCCTCTTTATTGGACAATTTGCTTGGGGCAGGGCACCAGCACTAACATTTAAATCAGACTTAATGTGCAGCCATTTCCATAAGTAATGCGAATATGTTCTATTTTAAGAGGTGAGAAGGTTCTGGATGCGGTAAACTAGAGGTTAACAGTGAATTTTGCGGTAAAACAGCATGCCATTTTTTAAATTCAATGCATTAAATTAATCCTAATCCCTACTAATATTATAAATCCGAAAATAACTCCCTGTCTGTCTATTACGCTTTCACGTCTAAACCACTGAACTGATTTTAATGAAATTTGGTACAGAGATAGAGTTGACCTTGGGAAAGAACATAGGATAGTTTTTATCCCGGACTTTTAAAGAGTTGTCTTGGAAACGCGATATAACCGACCTCGACGCGGGCGAAGCCGCGGGCGAAAAGCTAGTTTTGTAAATAAAAAAAAAGCGATCAGATTAAATTTTTACTTCAGACATTGCGTTAGATTTGTCCACCTGGTCAGGCTAATATATTTTGTGTGTCATTTCCTAGTGTCTGACCTGATCTTTCATTTGAAATTAAATGCATACGGCTGTTGGCCTCTTTAGAGATTTCTGGGACTTATTATTAAAAGAGTTTCAAAAACCGATACTTAATGAATGCCGCATCTCATTCATATTAGATCTATGTACCAAAATTACAGATTCATAGCTCTGAAGGCATATACTGCGTACAATTGAGTTATCAAGTTAATGCGATTTAAATTGGCCCTCGGGCTGTTTGACACCTGCGCTTGCCGCCCGACCTATGGGAACGATGGGGTGGCCAACTATCAGCGTTTTATAGGATAACTTATGAGGACACTTTCTACTAATGACATAAAAGATTAGGTAAATTTTCCTTATGCATCCTATAACTAAGCAGTATCTTTGTTTTAAGATATTATTATATTGTTTCACTGCAGTGTTCCTTACCCTTATCTTTTGAAACAACTCTATATCTGATTGTTCCAAACACTACTTGTTATGTTCAGTAAAAAAGTATTCCAAATGTACGACTGATTCAATGGTAAATTTAAAGCTTACGAACTGTTTTTAAAAGCCAAAAGCTTGACTGTCTTGTTTTCCTACTGTCAAAGCATATGCCCCTGTGTCTGTTTTGAAATTGGTCAACAGCCACCATGCTACATGCATGCATGCATGCACAGTGCTACAAAACAGATAACAATAGTTACTACGTTACAGCAATGTGCAGCTTTAGATTTTGTAATAAAGTTTTCTTTTCCGTAAATGCAACAACATTTTTACCACATTTTATCCAGGATTTATCCTCAACTATCAAGAACTCACAGTGTCCCTACCGACGTGTGACTTATTGTGGTCAAATCAAGTGATCCACGCGTATCCGTGCATAATTTTCTCGCAAAGCACATTGCGTTTTTGCATACATCTATACACAAATAGGTATTACGAATTATTTCGTATTTTTTTGTGACGCTAATGTGATCATTAGACGTATTGGATTTCGATATGGATATCGTCGTATCATTTGACTTGAATTAAGATTTTATCTCGAAATTCGTCGAGGAAAATTATGGTTTTGTATTCTTAAGTCTCCATATAAAAACGTAGTGTCCATTGTGGTTTGAAATTCGAGTGATTTAAAATATAAAATTAAGTGTGCATTCCGCTTTTTACGCCAGGAATAGAATTGTCCATGATTTTATGTAAATACTTGGTAAACTGTAGAAGACAATTATGAAAAGGCTTTCTGATAAAAGAATACTATCAATAAAAAGACACTAAGACTTTAATTCTATCTTTAGAAAGAATCACAGAAAGTAGAAACCTGCAAACACTTTCCTAAAGCAAGTTAGCTTAAGTAAACATGAATAAAGCCAATACAGCTTATACAAGATTATTGAAAAGAAACAACTAGGAGCTAACTCATAAACACTTTCTGTCTATTTATACACCACATTTACAGCCACGTACATATTCTTAAACTTTAATTAACGCATTAAATAAAAGATTTTATACAGTATTTTCTTAGTCATAAAATTCTATTTAAAACTGGCAAATAAGACCCGTGTGAACTTCCTGTGACGTCATCAGGAGTTTGGATCTCCCCCGCTAGCTTATCACAAGTTATCACTTATTATAGCCAGTTTAACGATCACACGACGACTTGTTTTACGAGGTTTCATTTGTTTCAATGCACTAACCATCTATCGTGCAACGCTGACAATTGTCGTGATTGCAGGATGGTGATGACTGTGTCAGTAGGGTTACCTAATTTTAAAAATAGTGAATGAATCAAAGTTTTTATTTGAGATTTTATAAATTGTTTCTTGTTGTTTCTGCCTGAATTACTCTGTGTGTTTTTCTTTTGATTGTTATTACTTTAGTACCAATAGGTTTTGAAAGTAGCTGTCACCCTTAATGGTGACAGCTACTTTCAAAACCAACTACCATCATTTGAAGAAATATTCGATAATTATTATTTAAAAGTTTGTAAGAAAATACTGCTTTCACCAAATGGTACTAAGTAGGATGGCTATTTATATCGCTTTAAAATTCTTATAACAAAACAGCTAAAATCCCTCACATGACTTTTTAAAAAGTTAGATAATATATAGTGCGAAATAAAAAATCCTAATGGGTATATTACGTATCGAAACAGAAGAAGAACAATTAACCCTTGTCTTTTCCAAACATTCTCGAAAACGCCAACCCTACCAAACAGTTATAATTCAATGATTTGCAGACGCAATTGAAGCAAAATTGTAATTGCAATTAAATTGTTCGCGACGTTCGATGTACGTATTAACTGTCAACGTTACCCTGGGACCGAACTTGTTTGAAATAACATTCATTTTTATAACTGTAAGCCATAAATAAAGCAGAACCATCACTTTTTGTTGATTTTTTGGGTGGTTGTGAGCTTAATAACATGATTGGATAACCCGAACGTGCTTCTGAGGTAGTTTGTGATTTAAATGCAGTAATAAAATTAAATAATGAAATTTTGTTTTCTGAAGAATTTTTTGGCAGATTTATGATGGACAGAATGTGATCAAAAGCTATAAAATTTAGTATAACAAATATTATAATAAACATCTGTATAAATTATTTTAATTTAAGAAAACTCATTATATGACAGAAGAATTGCGGCTTTCGAGTGTACTTTCTATAGATAAGAACCAGCACGAGACAATTTGAAAAAAAATCAATAGGCAGAACAGCGATAGTATATTTTGGTTTACTTTAGCGTTATATACGATGAAATTAATTAAAACCGGAAGATCTAATTTTTAATAAAAATTATAAATTTATGTACAATGAATAATTATAATGTATACCAATTAACACTTTCTTATCTCATATTTTCCGTTTAAATCATTCTGCGGTTGATATTAGATGGTCTAATCGGTTGTTTAGTTGTTTTTTTTTCTTTTGTAATTATAAAAGGAGAAACTGCTTAGACAGATATTTGATGATCGTAGTCCGTTTGTTTTATTATTTTGTTTATTCAGTACTCAGAAGTGATTTGTCTTGTTTGTGTATGTTTCAATCCGCAGACGATGTAAGTACAAACAATTTTTTTAGTCATTTATTTAATGAGTTATCTTTCGCAAACGACTAAACAATTCTACGCTTTTCCAATCTGTAAAGCTAACAAAAATTTGCAATCAGTAAAACAATCAAATGTTAAATACCCCGGTTCTGCGGTTTGTAACAGAGTTCAGTTTTCGACCGGGGATAGAACCCTAGAAGTCTTAGTAGATCAAAATCAAAATTCATTTATTCAAATTAGGCTACTAAGTAGCACTTTTTGAAGGTCAGATTACATTGGACAGCACCCAGTTTCGCCCACCCTTCACGACTTCAGATCTCCAGACTTTCATTAAAGCAGTTATAAATTAATACTTAATTAACTAAAGTTAACTTGTCTTCTCATCCCGACCCGCGGCGGTGTCGGCTCCGCTTTCTGTTAACCTTTACAATTTGTGTCGCCGGTAGCCATATTTCACTTTTTAATACCACCTTTAATTACCCAAACTTTTTATAGGTTGGTCTTTCATTACACGTAAAATGAATTTGCTATTCACAGTGACAATAAAATGTATTGAAAATAAAGCGTGTTTTTAATTTAAAGTTCGCATCTGTAAGTTGGTGGGCTATTAAATTTAACGTGATCTTAATTATGTCTAGTTTCAATAATCATCAGACACTTTTTTTCTGAACCCAAGTCTTGCGGTAGTCAATTTGTCTATTGGGTTAAAATCCCTAAACAAAAATAAAGTCTCATGTCATGCTTATTCTGAAATCAAATTACAAAACCTCCTGATCACATCTATGAGAATAACCGCATAGCCGAATGGTTGAGGTGACCACGCCACACCATTGTGCGCGACGTGCCGCGGGTTCAATCTCCGCGTAGGACAAGCCTTTTTATGATCCATGAATGCTTACCCTGAGTATCTTTGTGCATGTGACTTGAATGTTTGTTAAACCCCCCGCGACACAAGGATTCAATCCTTAGTGCGGGAGTAGTTTTTTTAATACAAAAAAAAAACAGTGCAAAAAGTCACACCTGTAATTTAACACTTAAAAATGCTTCTGTTTTAATTGCATTAATATTTTACCATAAAAATGCGACTAAATATGTGCGCACTTACGGAGGTACAAATAATTGTACCGAAGTTAATGCTCATCATTTATTTTAACATTATAATGAATGATCTTGGTTTAATTGAGCAAAGGCACGGGCCGTTGACGTCGCTATTAAAAACGAGTTTAGGTCAAATCTTATTGATTACTATCGTTAACTTACAAAAAGATACATCAAAAATACTGATTTACTTTTTGTTTTTACGTTGATAAAGTGCAACAAATCGTACCAAGAATAACCATGTCTGCTTGATAGTGCATTTGAAATTACTAAAACAGCAAGAATATAAAACATTTATCTTATAATGATTATCTTCGAAAACATAAACAATTCTACGCTTTTCCAATCTGTAAAGCTAACAAAAATTTGCAATCAGTAAAACAATCAAATGTTAAATACCCCGGTTCTGCGGTTTGTAACAGAGTTCAGTTTTCGACCGGGGATAGAACCCTAGAAGTCTTAGTAGATCAAAATCAAAATTCATTTATTCAAATTAGGCTACTAAGTAGCACTTTTTGAAGGTCAGATTACATTGGACAGCACCCAGTTTCGCCCACCCTTCACGACTTCAGATCTCCAGACTTTCATTAAAGCAGTTATAAATTAATACTTAATTAACTAAAGTTAACTTGTCTTCTCATCCCGACCCGCGGCGGTGTCGGCTCCGCTTTCTGTTAACCTTTACAATTTGTGTCGCCGGTAGCCATATTTCACTTTTTAATACCACCTTTAATTACCCAAACTTTTTATAGGTTGGTCTTTCATTACACGTAAAATGAATTTGCTATTCACAGTGACAATAAAATGTATTGAAAATAAAGCGTGTTTTTAATTTAAAGTTCGCATCTGTAAGTTGGTGGGCTATTAAATTTAACGTGATCTTAATTATGTCTAGTTTCAATAATCATCAGACACTTTTTTTCTGAACCCAAGTCTTGCGGTAGTCAATTTGTCTATTGGGTTAAAATCCCTAAACAAAAATAAAGTCTCATGTCATGCTTATTCTGAAATCAAATTACAAAAACCTCCTGATCACATCTATGAGAATAACCGCATAGCCGAATGGTTGAGGTGACCACGCCACACCCATTGTGCGCGACGTGCCGCGGGTTCAATCTCCGCGTAGGACAAGCCTTTTTATGATCCATGAATGCTTACCCTGAGTATCTTTGTGCATGTGACTTGAATGTTTGTTAAACCCCCCGCGACACAAGGATTCAATCCTTAGTGCGGGAGTAGTTTTTTTAATACAAAAAAAAAAACAGTGCAAAAAGTCACACCTGTAATTTAACACTTAAAAATGCTTCTGTTTTAATTGCATTAATATTTTACCATAAAAATGCGACTAAAATATGTGCGCACTTACGGAGGTACAAATAATTGTACCGAAGTTAATGCTCATCATTTATTTTAACATTATAATGAATGATCTTGGTTTAATTGAGCAAAGGCACGGGGCCGTTGACGTCGCTATTAAAAACGAGTTTAGGTCAAATCTTATTGATTACTATCGTTAACTTACAAAAAGATACATCAAAAATACTGATTTACTTTTTTGTTTTTACGTCTGATAAAGTGCAACAAAATCGTACCAAGAAATAACCATGTCTGCTGACTAGTGCATTTGAAATTACTAAAACAGCCAAGAATATAAAACTTACTGACAATGTTGGTCTAATGAAAAAATATAATGCTCAATCCTTAGCTTTCAATTAGAGTGCTACAACAAGGCGAATATTTTTTTGATAGCGGACCTTGCATATACTTTTTAGAGGCTATTGATCCTGTAGAAAAGTTAAATTTCTTTCAGCACTAATCCTCGTGACACGCTTGAATGTACTAAACTGATAAGTCAAATATTACTTAGGTATCAAAAAGTCAGTCTTTGCCAGAGATTTAACTTTTCTCTTCCTTATCTATTCTAAAGCCATATTACAAGACCAGTCTTCCATACATCCAATAAACCACTCGAAGCATTTTGCATGATGTACATCATGTTGTACTATCAACACAACTCATACCTAATCTATGACTAAACAAATAACACAATTACATACAATAAATGCATTTCATTTAACGCTAACGTAGGTGTTCCGAGACGTTCGTATATGTTTTCAGATAACTTGACAGGCGACATCCGTTTGCCTGTGGGAAAAGCAGACAGGTGTTGTCACGAATCACGTCCTAACAAACAAAAAACGATGTAACAACCACTACCATACAATCTATATCAAACCCTATTCTGTTAAAGTCAAGGTTGCATTTTGAGTGAGGGATCTGTGGAGATATTGTCGTGTGTGTCGTATTGCATTGAAGTCAAATGAAAGACTAAGTGCAATGAGGTATCAATACAGTCATAAACAGCATTGAAATGAAGATAGTACTTCAATTTGAACGTTTTTTTTATGACGACGAAGTTTGATGGCGATGTATTAATTTTGTTGATGGCCAGTCATTTTCACACAATTTTTTAAATGTTTGTTTGCAACAGTAATTTTATAGACGTAGCTTTTAGATCTTTATTTTTTTTTAATACTGTATTCAATATTTTTGGTCTGTTTTCGTCATTCAAAAATATATTGTGCCACCCATCATGGAATAAAAATGGGTTAATTAAAATGATTATAAACTTTTTAATGTCTTAAATAGTGAATAACCCTGTAGCTATAAATGCTGTTTAAGTGTGCAATAATATGACAATATTATTGCATTGATCTCATGATATTCATGTAGTTAAATTTATTGCCTATAAATTTTTCATTTCAATTGAAATGTTCATGCAGTGCAGTAGTTATGTTATTTTTATTGGTAAAATAAATTTAGCTTTCTTCTTTGCCAAGTCGAGCGTCTTAAGAAAATCTTTGGTAGAAAGAAAATTCTAGGAAATTAATGATCCTTCTTCCCTTCTTTGATCTTATTAAATGGCTTAAGTCGTAATTTTATTTATTCTGAACTTTCACCAGAATCTTATAATGTATAACAGCCACACAAAACTGTTTGCACAATTTTTCAGTGAGTGAATATGTGTAAGTATAACTTATTACTGATCTTACTTAATATGTACATGGACGGCTTAAGGTAACATTAGAAAACTGACGTCTGTATTCCGTTAAACGGCTACCAAAGCTTAACCAACTGAATCCATTCAACTAAATCATATCCTTTCTCCAATTTTTTTTGCGTGTGAAAGAATCCTTATAAGACTAACAATATCATATCAAACCACTTCCATACCGGCCTTGAAATCACTCGAAACTGCAAAAAAATGCACAATTTGTATTAAGTTACGTAAAGCCAAATAAATGCTCAAAAAACCGTTCAGAGATTTTGAATGGTAATGCAGTAGGTAGGTGGTAGTGAATGAACTTGTAAAGGGCATTTGCTGTTTCAGGAACAGAAGAAAGAAAGAAAATACGTTTATTCACGCACGCGTGTGACACAGCCTTACAATCAATAAACATAAATAATAAAAAAAAATAGCAGTCGTTAGAAATAAGAAAAGACGAGTTATACGACGAACAAATAGTTTGTTGAATAGTTTTATTTAGTTTGAAAAATACTGGGGATGCCGACTAAAAATATCATTAGGAAAGAGGGATAACAAGTCAGATATCTTAATAATCCGTCAGATAGATACCTAGATACGTAACGAGTTCGCTTTTATACATAGAAGTGACAGCACTCGTAAGTTCTATTACCGTAACTTATCAATTTATGTTGGTAGGACAATAATAAATAAATCGTATCTATCATTAAGCTACTTGGCGAACATTGAAAAAAGGTCTCATCATACCTAAGAAATTTATAGAAAGATAGTTAATTGCCTAATATGGATATGTGTCTTTTTTGAGCAAAATAGCACTTCTCTACACATGTAAACGACAATTATATCTCATTAGACCAGTACTTACTACTAAAAAAAACAGTAATTACCAAGAAAAGCGACATTAAACACACTCATCCATCCGACATTACTTAGAAGATCTAAATTAACCGAACTATTCTCAAGAATCGTGGTAATAAACCCCCAATCTTCAACTGGCTTCATAGAGATTCGAATCATAGACATAAGGAGCCGTTATCTCGATGCTGCGACGCAATAAAAAAGAAACTTCAGATATTATCGTTCACACTTCCTACAGAGTCTAATTAGGTAGCTGAAGAACGAACTGTATTTAATAAGTCTGGATATTATTAGGAGTTCTTATTTGCAATGGCAAGTAAATGGACTTTGTAGAACGGTTTGACTGGATTCCGTAAATAAATGTCTATCAGCTACATTATTTGATTTGATTTGTAATATCAAGTCCCAGGCTGTGTATTTGAAATTTAATTAATATTAGGGAAGATCTGACATATTAAAAATATATGATAAAGCTCTACCTAAACCCATGTTTATAAACAGTACAATTTTCCGTAACTTAACAAGAGTTGTCTGTCGTTAGGGAAAAAGTTTTGGAAATTGAAACTCTACATTTCGAGGAACACCATGAAAGCTGTATTTTTTCCAAAAAAGCAGAAATCTACAATCGTCCATAACACACAATCATGACAAACAAATTATAGTCAAACCATTATCAAACTCTACCTATTTAGATTTACCTAGTCTTGATGAATAGAGGCGTTGTCCAACGACCATATCTTCAATACTTAACTGGTTTACCCCTTTCGTATTACATTCTCCAACACAAATAAATACCCACATATCAGAAGTGTGTATTATTCTTAACCTGTATACATATACTTAGTAATTAGGTGTGATATGTCGGTGCCACGTGTGCGCCGGGCGTGGGAACCGCTCCCTCGGGATCTTTCGTGCTAGGGATATTGTTTCTTGAGCACATGCCGGTTTATAGTAAGGTGTAGGGTGGATAAGACGTTGTTTAATCAAACTGAAGACTTAACAATTTCTTAAAGTTATATTATTGCACATGTACAAAAACGGCGCTTTACGAAAATTAGTATGGAGTCATTCTTCCCCAACTTTAATAATCTATACTAATATTATATAGAAGAAAGATTTGATTGTTTATATAACGACAGATAGTGGTGGATTGTTAAATGTCTATTGGTATTAAGTAATTAGACGTTGGTAGTACAATACCCTTATACACTTCTGTATAAAACTTTAAAACTTTATAGAGCTTTAGGTTTAAATTTTAAAAGGAACTCCCGTCTCAATCTTTAACAAAATACGTGATCTGTGTGTAAGGGCATATATTTGTCACAACTATGTGTGTGCTGGTTATTAAAATTAAAATGATCGGCTTATTATTATTTGACACGTTTATAAGCTACACTTAAAAGTTTATTAACTTAAATAAAAGTAAGAGTTCTCATATATTACAAGGAACATTTACATAAAATACCAACATCTTATCCACACTATTCCACCATCGCTCCCGTCTGATTGAATAAGTCCCGCATAAAAGGATGATTCGCCATCTGCCGCGTCTCCGCACTCAATCATAAACACAACACTATACAGCCAACCGCACAGGATCAACATCGTATTTAAAAAAAACAACCTTAAGACTCATGTAATAAAGTTGTTTGTCAATTTCAACATGTTGGTTGAGTAGGTATACACGAAATTAAGATTTTTAAAACTTAGTGTTTGGCCTAAAATGTGAATGTAAACAGGACAAATTTTATGAGTAATTAAATAGGTTTTTGATGTCTTCATTAAGTAAGGATTTTTAAATATTATTAAATGTTATAAAGAGTTCTTTGTAGTGTATGACCTAAATGATTCATGTGTTTATAGAAAATATGGAGTAGTGATTGTTTCGACTTCTTTTGAGAGATTTTTTATCCGTTTTTTTTCAAATCCACAAGCGTCTTCAACATCAAATCACGTGTTCCTAAGTAATTATGGAGAAGAAGAAAAAAATTATCATCGTATAGTTAAAAAAAACACTTATACCCTCAACACACTTACACTTATAACTCAATATTTCTGAGAAATATTTGAGTAGTTGGACATCTACGTAATCATAATAAACCCTATTAAATTAAAATTTCTTTCATTTACGCAGATTTGTTCACCAAATAAGGTGTGCTTTGTTAAATAAGTCTAAACTGTGTCGCTACAGAAGGTTCAATAACCGAAATCCTAATACATATGTATTTTGCACTTAACTAACTTTATCTACTGAAAATATATTAAAAAACAAAGACCAAGTAGGTATTTATTCGCCGAAAAACAGCACGATAACCTAAGCTGCGCCAATAATCAGCACCACAGTTAAAAAACTTCAAAGACAAAATGTTAAAACCAACAGAAAACTAACATGTTCAAAACTTGTTATAAAATCCTGTAATCGGTTCTCAAGCACCAATACAAATATAATAAGAAATAAATTACAGGATTTAAAAAGTATAAAACTTTATTGCACATTGTATGATCTAATTGCAATACATTCTTAATTAAAAACTCTTTCCGCAAAAGCTACGAAACGCTACGAAAAAAAACCAGCTACACGTAACCGTAGACCATTAATATTCCCATTAGTCCGCACCCAAATCTATAAGTACGTAATGTAATTCTTTGTATGATATCAACCGAAAAATGAGTGTCTGTACAATAATAATGCCAGAGTCCGAGCCGCGGACCACGTGTCCCGTATAAAGAACTATTATTACCGTCAAGTCGTGTAGGTAGCAGCGTGCGCGATCATAATTGTATTAATCATTCAGCGCGACCGGCAGACGTCGATTTTCTTCAACAAAGTGCTCTTGTTTGTTTTTTTCGTAAGGAAGTCGGCCGAAGGTGAACCGTGGGAACGCCGGGCGGGTGCACTTCCCAAAACATCGACGCACGGCAGCGAGTCCGACATGCGCCGGACGAAACGAGACGCAACATCCTCTTACCGACGTCTCAGAACGAGACGGGGAATGTGACGTGTGCGCGCCAAGCGACAGCTCACAATCGCGTGATCATCTACAAGAAATAATAAAACGGCAATAAAAGAAACACGAGACAACGGTAACGATGTCCCGCGCGTGTGAGCGGGACGGAACTCGGTGGCCGAAGGCCTGCGCGCGCGCCGCTCGAGTTACCGCATTCGAATTTCAAAGATCAATGATCGATGCGATAGGAGCGAGACGCGCGACAAGCGCTCTAATACCGTTGAGTAAGAGAGAGGCAAATACGAAAACGCTCTGAGTAAAGAGGGACGGCATGATCAGTTTGGCTCGTGGCGGTTTCAGCACGGGCCGACTCGGTTTCGACGCTTACTCGACAGAGGGCGCTGTTTACATTTCAGTGGCCATATTGAAAGGTTTTATGCTATTGTAATCGCCGAGTTTAATAACAAATCGATTTCAATGGCGTTAAAGTGAAATTTGCAAACAGTCATGAGTTTAGTATATACAAAGACGTTTGTCCGTAAACGTCAGTTCCTTTGCCATTTTTTTTAACAAAAGTAGGTTTTATGAGTTTCTCGTGACGCTTTTATGTAATAACTTAGCGGTGCGTGGTAGATGCTTTAAGTAATTGAATTATGAATGCCGCCCAAGATACCTAATGCTTATTTGTCATGGTTCAAAATAGATCATTTAATCTAACCTGAATTAAGTCACGAGCATAACTTATTGAAAAACAGACCGTTGACAAAACAGGTAAAATCTTAAGATTAATCGTGAAATTAACAATTTCCGTTATAACTTTTGCATGATGTTTGCTGGATCGAAATGATAATGCGACGCCAGCGCTCGCGGGCGTTTCACAAAACTATTAGTTCCACAACTTTCGTATAGATGGCGGAGTAAGCTCAACTTTGAAAGCTCAGTTTTAAAACTATGAATAATGCTTTAAAATTATTATTATTCATGCATATCATTTATCTAAAATTTTATTTTACCATTTTAGGAACACGAGGTCACTTTGAAGTGCTTATTTATTTTAATTGAAATGCTATCGTTTATAACACATATGCCGCCTTTTCCTTACCTAATGCTGGTTTTAAACTTATACAGTTGGAATCATTTTTAAGACAATCAAACGGACCTAAAGAAATTTCTCTTTTTCCTGCAATCCGCGGATTGTTTAACAAATAAGAGCGTGTTATAACGCCAGCACGGGTTTCACGCAGCGGTTGTTTTGAAAAACTTATAAGAAATATTATTGTTTGATTGATAAACCGACGGACAAGGCTGACATGGGAATGGCTAAGTTATCTAATTACTGATCATATATTACTTAAAATAGCTCTTTCAAAAGCCTATTTTACGACGTATTCTAATAATCTTTAATTTAAAAATCTGTAGGTACAGTAGGTACAAACAAAAAAGGTTGATTCAAACTTCGAGTTAAAGAAATATTGCCATCATATTTTTCTTTTTAATTTTCACTTCCAACCACATAATAAGATTAAAGACATACATTTTGCTTCTTTTTGCCGCGCAACACATTCGTATTTGTCGAAAACTCGCGTGATGTAACGCCGACACTTATCATATCCGCACTTAAATAAATTGTACTTGAACACGAAACGATTTTATATTCGATGTTCGTTATTAAATATTAAAATTTAAGAATCACGCAGATTGCAGTGATGCCTAATGGTAGGTATATTTCATCTACATTTTAAACAGTTAAAGGGAATGTGTAACTATGCATGTTACAATAGAATAGTATACATAACTTTTTCTTAATTTCATGTTCCAATTTTAAATTTTAGTCTTTTATAACCGAAGAGGTCGTTATAGTTTAACTTTCTCGGGTTCCAAATTTAGATTCAAATCTGTCAGACGCTTTGAGGTTTTTGTTTTCTTCATAAAATATTCCTTCACTGATAATAACGCGCGTCGTGTCGTGTAACGGCCAGTCACATTTTAATTACAAGCTACATCATAATTTCCAGAATAAAGGTGTTCGTCAGCGCTTCAAGGAACAAACAATATACAAGAAATATGTAAAAAATATGCAAATTAGACAAGAGCGTCAAAAATCATCGGAATGATTTACGAAACGGTTCGCACGAACATCGGAGATTAAAATTCATGTGGATGCGTGTATCAAGTATCAAGATTTCGGAATCGTTGGACTGACGATAACACGTCGACGCTTGATGTTAATTTCCGTTCCTGTTGATTTATCAGCGCGAGTTAATTAATCGTTACGTATAAAGTGATGCTTCGATATCTTTAAAATGTTAATTTGAATGATTTGAGTGTAGCGTGATTGTAAATTGTTGTATTTTGATTTAACGATGGGGATTTTCGGCTTATCGTTTTTTGTTTAGTTAACGAAATTAGTTTTTTTTCTCGTATTTATTAAATATTAATTGACAAAATAAACTTGGTATTTAGAAGTCGATTTGTCTTCGACTCTTTACTTAACATTGAAAGCAACAACTATGAAAGCAAATCTACGTATACATATAAAACTTATTTATGAAATTAATGTAAATGATATCGGGCATAAATAAACAATTACAACTGAATTAGAAAATAATAGGTAGGGGAAAAGAGATCCAATTCAGGTCAAAACAATCTCAATAGTATCAACAGTCAAATACAACCATATTACATCAAATAACGGTCACAAATTAGAACGTTCTAAACAAAATCTATTTGAATTCAAAAATAGAAGTTAGGAAGGCGTGCGCGCTTAACGCCCGTGGGCCGAAACAAGCGTTACTATTGGCCAGAGGTGAGCCAATCACAGCCCGAGTTTCGCCTAGGCGTGATGAGATTTTCCGTGCAAATTGTTTTAATGTTTGGGGGAAAACTGCGCAAATAGATTCTTATTGGAATTCGACAGCAATTTATGATAATAATGAATGCGGGACGTGTCTGTTTATTAAATCATATACGTGACGTTTATAACGTATGAAGAATAGGTATACGTATAGATTTGTTATGATAGTTTTATGCCATTATTGATATTGAAAAATAATTTGATGTCGATAATATCTGTTTTTAATTTTACAGTTCTTAATTAAATTAAATCATTAGCTTTAATTAAGTACCCTTACTGCTGATTATCTCGAGTACCTATTGGAGACAGTTTTTTTTTCATTTTTATTTTCACAAACATTTATTTTGACCCGTGCCGGGATATGTCGAATACGAAGGCGGGAAGGGTCTTCCCTTTGCTTAGAAAGAAAAATCTCTTTAAATTGAGTATTTACTAGTACCTACATAAAAATATTCAAATCAGAGTTAAAGAATCAAACTCAACTTATTTGGCGTAAGGTATAAGATAACATTCGTAAAAGAAATGTTCTAGAGAGCTTAAGAAATGCCCACCGAAAAGCTTTCTTTTAAATACTATTTCTCGCTCTCTTCTCTCGCTTCCTTAAAACATTTTTATCTTCAAACAAACAATATAAAATTACCACCAAAAGCTTACATTGAACAAAAGACGCAACTGACAAAATCCAAGCACAAAAACCTAACCAAATCTCCATCAAGGCTTGCCCTAATGCCCTCGAAGTTAACAATATGGTATAACAATACAAGGACCATGCTTTTTGAACAATAACAATACCGCACCTGTTATATAGATTTGCTAGTATTGTTTTCATCGCATGACTTTTTTTGCTAATCTGTATTTTTTCCCGGCTAACAAGTACGCTTGATCAGGTGCCTAGTATTGCCGAGACGAATATTTTTTTATAACGGATTGAAATTTTGTCAGTCAGTCAGTAAAATTATTATCAAATTCATTTTCAGTGTACATAATATATAAGGTACCTAGAATCGTAAAGATCTCAAAAAATGAATTGTAGTTATCTAATCAAGCTTAGAAAAAAAATGTATTAATAAAAAAATACGCAATCATGAACCACTTTATTTAACATATTAAATAAACATAAAAAAACCATTGAACTAAATTGAAGTCCCATCCCATTTCTCCCTCATATTTAATCGTATTACCAATTTCCTTAACCAATACGTTCCCGATAACACCGTAATATAAAAAAAACTATCAAGACCTAGCACAACTAAACAAGCACATCAAAAGACAAAAAATCATGCAAAAATATTGATCGTTAACTGGCACTCATAAACGCACCATAAAATGAGACACGAGGTGTGCTTGCACGAAAATTGCAAAATTGGAAGGAAAGTAGTAATTTTAAATGCAAAAAGGTCTTTTAAAAAAAGTTGTGTGTTACACCGTGGGAGAACTGGCAGGTGTGAGCTAGCGGCCTCAGTCGACATCGTATGAATACATTTTTTGCAACTGATTATATTGATTTTTAATTAATGCGACTCGTATTAAGTTTTTTTAATAAATGTGCATTTTCGGCGTATGATTTTGTTTTGTAATTCCATTTTTGATTGGCCATTTTCGATATTTTATGGCGAATCTCTAAACATGTTTTATAATTAAGGCAATTATTTTTTTTAAATGATTATTCATACATTATGATATTTACAGCACGATCATTTTAAATTAAAATTCATTTCCCCATTTCTAATCCAAACTGGTACCTAATCAGGCTACGATCCATATTCAACCATAGTACACCGAGAGACGAGCAAAAAGGCCGCACGCTTTTAATTGGGTCCAATAAAATAAGGCAAGAGCGAGTCCCTGACTTTCATAGCTCCAATGATTTGTCACAATATTGTCCTCGCACCGGTACACATAACGGTGCGATCGTCATTTATTTATTTTATTTATCCCACTCATTTATTCTACAAACAGTGTACGCCAGGCAGGTTTTGCAACCTTTTTTTTAACCTTAACAGGACAGTATGACTATTTTTGTCTCCATATTTGTTTTCGTTTTAATGGTAACGGATCGGACTTTAAAAATAGTACTGTACATTAGATTTTTTTTAATGAGCCCCTTTACGGCAAGCAACGGTGTGTTTGTTTTGTTGAGCTGTTTTTATTTTGCACTTATAATGGAGAGGTATATTTTTAACTTACTGTAATTATATTCATACCGTATCGTAGTCTAATCTGCTTGAATATAATGTATCATTTAATAGACGGCGTGTCAAACTACTGGTCTTGATTTCATATCTTCTAGTGATGCTAATAAATCTTATTAAAGCGACATATTTCTTTAATCTTTTTACCCGATATACATTGCTACACGAATATTTTACTCAGAGAAATAATTCACGCATCTTGCTCGTTTCATCCTGATATCAACACATAAATCTGTTGTTGAGCTTTATCTTGTGTCTATAAATCTCAGAACGTAATGTTAGTCAACGGTCACTGAGGTAATTAGATAACGTATGTTAAACTAAACTTAATAAATGAATATTATTCATGAGCACGTCATGTCATATTTATAAGGCATTAGGGACGCGCCACACAGATTTCGTCGCGTGACAAGATAAGCGCGTGTTTCTATCAGTGTAAGCGACGCCCGCGCACCCGAGCGGGGCCGAGCGAAGCCGAAGACGTCCGAGCGCTGTCGTGGGAAAACGCGGCAGGTGTTACCGATCCGTGGCACTTCTTACTGAGTAAACATTCAGCGTATACAAAATTATAACCGCCTTGAAGCGTCTGTGTAAATGGAAAACATATTTTGTGTGCTTAATGATACTGCTTACTTTTTTGGTGCGGCGCGGTTATCGGGCGACAATGTTTTTTTGCGATGGTTTTGAGGGGCTCGTATGTTCCACGTTTTTATTTTAGTTAAATTTATCGAGGCACCCTTAATTGGTATGGGTAAATGAAGTGGGTAGTTAAGTGTGCACGTGACCTTTCTTATACATTGTAAGGTTCCATGAGTTTAATGGTCGCGCAATGTAAATAAATGTATACATTTTGTGACCTATCTTATTTGTGTAACCACGTGTGCGATATGCTTGTCTTGCCCTTTACTTAAAGCAAATAAATGTCACCGTAAACTAAAAAGTCAATTTATTTATGCGCCCTTAAGTTCGATACGAAAATTGAATTTTTGATGTTTATTGATTTTACGACCATATACTTACTTGAATAATTAAACATTTTATTAAATATAACGGGATTTTGTTGTTTTACTGTTTCATTGTAATTGTTCTTTAGGACTATATGTTTAGTAAATGTGTTTTTTTTTATTATTATTTTTCTTTTTAAACAGTGTGTGTTTATTTTTTTATATAATAGATATCCTTTGTCGTACATTCATTAACAAATTGGCTTATTTTTACAATTTGGCTGTCATTAGTTTCGTGTCCTGTTGTTGCTGTAATTTTCCCATAAGCAGTCGTTACATCTGTCAATATCGGCTTCAGTCTATCACTCATATAAGAATGTCTTAGACATGATAAACGGTACTGGATATAAAATTCCGTCATGTCTTCGGTCCGAGATAGCGCGACCTAAGTAATCTTCTAAAAAAATTCAGAAGGCCGTTACATAGCAGTCGGGCACATCAGCTAAATAGAATTTTACTAACAATCGGCATCACTAATACATTAAAACTACCCATAGTTACTTTAGTAGCCTCTATTAAAAATAGACACCTAGTATCAACCTATAGCCCACAGGTGGCCATAATTGAACTACTACGGTCCTACAGGTAACTCAACTTGGAGAGTAAATGATACAAAAGTTGTCTTCTGTGCAACTAATAACCTATTATTTGGTACTGAGCACGAGAGAACTAATGATTCTAGATTGTATAGCTTTACGGCGCACGCGATTTTGTTGTTTTATTTATTTTTTGATGTAGTTTTGATTTCGTTCGAACAAAATAAAACCTATTTTAAATAAAAAACTTACCTAAAAATTTATATATTCTTTTTTTATCTAGCCCACTGTGTCCCACTGCTGGGCAATGGCCAATCCAAAAATACTTCTACGATTTTCAGTCCTGAGCCACAGGGAACCAGCCCACGCGGTAAGCTTTTAGATTTTTTACATCGAAAAAATATAATTTTTACTTAATCCTTAAACACCTTTTGGTGGAGACAAAGTAATGACAATTTAGTCTTTATTGTTCTTAATTATCTGGCTAGATGAATCCGCATTATTATGATTTATTCAAAACAAGTTATTTAAGGGGTTGAACGGACTACAAGGAAAGGAACATTCAGATAGCAATCGAACTCCATTATAAAAATAATTAACCCTAATCTTAAAGATCTAGATTCGTAGCATGTTTAAAAATTACTTACATTAAATGTCACATTCTTAAAAGCACACAACCATAAATTATTTAACAACTTTGTTGCTTCAATTTGATCTCAAATGATATCCTTGCTCTCCTAAAAAGAGAATCAAACTCATAACAGATCATTACATGCAAGAATTCACCTTTTTTACGATATACGGAGAAGACAGATTTTAAAAATATACCATAATGACCTAACTACGTACATATTACGGGGCACACCCCATAATACAAGTAAGTGTTTAAAATTATTGCCTATGAAGGCAAATAGTAAGGAAAAATGAATGCACGCAATTTGACTTCTCAAACTGGCTGTTGTCTTACAGAAATAAATGTAATTACCTACTGTCATATTTCAGGGTTCGCTAGAACAAATAATTGCGGTTTAAGTCCATACTATGAATGATTTGTTATTATTTTAGAATGACCCTCCAAATGCTTATTTTTGTATTTGTGTCCATCGCTGGCTAAAGGTTTCCATGTTCAAGGGAGTTCTTAAAAATATTTATATATTTTTTTCCATGTATTATTTTGTTTATATTAAGATGCTTTAAAGCCATCTACGTACTTAATTAATTACATTTTCTTACGAAGTTTTCCTAGTCCACGTTCATGCAGCAGAGTACCTACTTACATTTTTAATTACCACATTTAATCTTCCTACAAATAGCTTCAATATACAATCGTGACATGATCCAAGTACGGCTAAGCCTCGATTTATCTACTCGATAAGAATTAAGTTCAACATTAATAATTAAGCTCACAGTTACCACATAAATGGAGATGCATCTGTAGCAATTATCAAGAAGGATTAATGTGAGGTGATGAACAGAGACTCTACCGCTATATCTTAAGAAACTACTTTTATATTTGTGGGAGCAAGATAGCGCTCTACATAATGTAGAGCGGCATCTCTTTTACACAATGACTATATTACGCCTGTTAGGTGTTGTGGTAGGTGGTCGGAGTGTTTGATGTTATCGTTAATCACGTACGGAACCCTATTAACCTAATGTACGCTACAATGTTACGAAGAATCCCGAGTGTGTGGGCGTTTCTCATTTTCTAAGAATTCTCGCCTTCATCTCTATTATTATAACAAGTTGTATTCTAATTATTTTCAGTGTAGTATATGATTTTTGTGTTCTAATTACATTTAGAGACTGTCTTTACGGTAATTAACATTCATTTTACTACAGGGAGGTCCAGTAAATGGTCTTACACTGGTCAATGCTCTGGCATTTCTCATCGATGGCATATAGTTTTGTATGTACGTAACTGCAAATTAAGTTAAATACACGCAAGGAAACGTTCATAACCTTGGAAAATTTGTATGGTCCTTTTTGATATAGGAAGGCGTTAAGAAAGTGTACGTAAAAAATCAAATAGAAAAAGGTCAAAACATAAAAAAATACGCCACAAAAGTTTCCACGCTCATTTCAATAAAAAAAAAACTCTTTAAAACCTTGAAGAACGTTACCTACAGGTCTGCCTACATAATTAGCTGCTGGTCCCAAACGGTAGCCAAGTATGACAGGCGAAGCGATGATTACGGCCTGAGGCTGTAACACCACATAATTACATTTCTGGTACGTTCATAATCACAGGGGAAAATGTCACTAAAATCCAGTTTCCAGATCCCTTATCAATTAACAGTGAAGTAAGAATATGTTTCTGTATAGATCTTAATAATATGACGTTCTTGGTATTCGTCAAAGTTTATCTTTTGGGGACAACGAGCCAGTTTTGATTTGATTAAGAGGGCTTGAAATATCCGATGAGAATTTGTTTGCTGTTTGGTGAAGGTTGGTAAGTTATTTTAGGGTATCAGTGGAAAAAAAATGATTTGAATAATCCTTTGAGGTGATTGCTGATTGAGGCTGTGATGCTTTTTAAATCCTTCAATTGTTTCTAAGTACACTGTTCATGACGTGCATTACACTAATTCTTTCTTACATATGTTTTTATTACCCATTACCTTTATGTCTAGAATTTTCTTTCTCTGACCTACCCTTTAAAACACGCAAATAGCACACGCCACAAACAAAAAAATATCAAAGAACAATTACCCTTTGATAAATACACAATTAGGGGTGGCATTAACGGACATAGAGCACGAGCCGGAACGATTACCGGTCCGGAAAGAATACCGGAACAGGTGTCAAAGGTCAAGTGGCGATGCTAATGCAACGGCAAACGGGGGAAGCTATTGTTATGGATATGAATTGGGGTAAATGAATCGATTGTTATCGATTTCTGGGGCAATTTTGATAAATCGGTGAACGTATTATGTTGTAGAGTTTTGTGAGGGGTAGTGTTGGTCATTGATGATTATGTTCATTCATATAACTCTACATTTGTATAAACGATTTGTAATAGGTGTATGGAATCGTCAGTCGACAATATATGTATTTATCAATTATTTGTCCGTTTTACCGTTTTAAAGTCGGTTGACCGAACTCTCCAAATAAGTAAAGAAATGTAGATTAAAAGATTGACATGTTTCTTTGCAGTTAAGAAATGTTTCACCGCTTCTTAATTATTAGCCTTTAGATATTGCCGCTTCATGTAAGCATAATGATATGCAGTCGCAATAAAAATGGAAGACTTATTGCCAACGTAGTGTGGAAAAGTCTAGTCTGATGATGATAAGATAATTTAGTCGATAAACACGAACCGGGATAAAGAAACTAGTTTGTAAACTTATAGATAAGCAGACGCAATTAACTGATTAATCTGAAGAAATGAAAGCAATCTCGTCGCAGTAACCTTCTACGGTTGAAGCCTTGTTATGGTGCGTCTATTTTTATTCTACCAGCATATATTAAACTATACAGATTGAGTCCTTGATAAGCTACTCGTATACAGAATGAGAACTAATTAAGTACTTACTGTTTGCGGGAGTTACTGGACTTTCTTCGGGGTCATTACGGCCACTAAGCATACAAACTGGACATCGACAAAAACCATTATGAGTTTTCTGTAGCACGAAATTATTGACGCAATCGATTAACTCGGAGAAATCTTCATCGACACACCCCCGTCTCGATCGCATCAGCTCCGGTATCATTAAGATAAAATTAATTGGGCTCCACCGGTCTTCCGCGTCCTCGCTGAGATGAAAAAACTGGGCACACGTGGTCACTACCGTTCATTTACGAACGCGAATTATGCGTAGTACGGCAGGTGGCAGGTGGCGGAGCATGGGAACCCGGGGTTGAGGCGAGTTCCCACGGCCGCGTCATTCACCACGCCACACCTGCGCCCCTTAACGGGGATGCTACACACACGCCTGCCACGCGAAGGAAAGCGCCGATTAGAAGTGCCACGCGTGTGTGCGCGCGCGCTCCGTACGCGTCGCCACGCGTGCGTGTGTGCGTGTGTGTGCTGCGCACGGGCAGCTCGAGTTACACGATTTATTCAAGTAAGTGCCCGTAGAAGGGCTGTTTACGTTATGCTCTACGTCGTTCGCGCGTATGTGTTTTTACAGGTGCCCATGTGTGTGTTGGCGTTTGATTTATTCGCTTATGTTAGCTTTATGATAACGACGGTCATGTTACATTTTCTTTTGCTCCTGTAGTTTATTTTTATAGAGTGATCTGTATGATAAGTACCCGCACAATGTTTTAAAATTTTAATACAATCCACGTCGGCTGTCACATAAAGTCTTCAGGGGACGACAATCTGATGTTGTTGATGTCGTCAGGCCGAGAAGAAGCCATTATGTTAATGTAATTTTCATTGAAAGCCTTACCTCAAATGCGTTTTATTAATGCCACGATATTCTCATATACGTAGTATAATGTAAATTAAAGACTGGCAGTATTTAATTTACACTTTCTTTAAAGGGTAAATCAGTCGATACCTATTCAACGAAGAGTATATCATTAAAAATCCGATGCATTTATGTATGAAGTGTTTTATAAAAGTCCAGTGTGAACATACCTTTGCGAGGGCTTAAAAAAGTGTCAATGTCCTAAATGAGATAGCATCGTTATTTTATTGGCGTCCGTTTTATTAATAACCAATATGATTTTGAGGCCTATCATAGGCATGCATACAAATGGGCGGCCCTTACGTTGACAATGGGCCACGCGATCTAAATGAACGGCGCGCGTCACTCGTTCATGATCGCCCTTACTAATACGATAGCATAGAGGCGCGTGTGTTGTTATCGACACACTTATAATTTAAGCAACTCACAATGTTACTATTTTAGCAAATATCACTATTTAAATCACTTTTTAAATTCCTTATGTTAAACTGTATTTTTCATCTTCCCAGATAAGTTTTATTTTTTTCTCATTTTGTAAATTATTTTTCATTTTTTTAACCCTGGTCTGAAGATCCTAATTTACCAATATTGTGCAGCAATAAAAACAACATCACAATTAACTTTTCTGTTTATCCATCTTGGTAGGGTAACAATAAAGTGACCCCATATTGTGCGTCTTTTGTCACGCGATGAGAAGCGTGGCGTGCGTACGCGCACTTTTTGAGCCTGTCAACTTCTTACAATGTATTGTGTGGACCAATATTAATATGTTTTACATAATGTTGGTAAATTATAACGTGCTTACATTGTTTCTTTTCGTTAGTTTTTATGTTTTTGGAAATGGCGAAAGTCTTAAATAAGGTTTTTAGGGATTTTTTATGCGAAAACAGAAGTTTTAGTACTTATCATCTTTCGTATCAATTTCTGACCTTGCAGAGTACTTGTTGCATGTTTAATTAAAGTCCTTAAACCGAAAACTGAAGTCGTATATTTTCTTGTAGTTTCAGACTCTACATTTATAAATCAGCTCACAAATAAATTAAAAAAAACTCCTTTCTAGAACTTCCCCAAATACCCCCAATTGTCGTTACTATCTACAACACGTCACTGTCAGCCCGCATCACTGTAGGAATGTGATTGTGGACGCGGGTGACGCGTGCAACGCACTTATCTAACAAACGTGATTGTTTTATTGACGCCTCTGCCTTTTGAATAATTATAGCCTCTAATATGACTATTGGATGCTTGAGGAAAATATGCTTAAGGTCATCAATCTTGAATAGGTGTTTTAACCAATACGGTTTCTTGCGATAAGATTGAAGTTAGTAAATTAGATACGTTTAAGTGCTATTGTTGAGAATTTCCGTTGATTTTGAAATTCTTGTTGCTTTATTTGGAAAATGAAAATCTTATAAGAGGAAATCTTTTAATGGAAACGTTACCCTCCGTCTGATGCATTCGCGTCAATAGAAATGCAATGAAAACTTTTTAGTAAATTATTTCGATTAGATATTGTATTTATTATACCTATTGTGTTTTCTAATCGCTTCGGACGTCACTCGGTTCTGACGGTAACTTTGTTCATTGGTATTGAATTTCTGATCATGATCATCAACTTTTGATTTTTACCTAAATATTACTTAGAAACTATAGTCATTAACAGAGATTATGTTAATCTTGTGCAGATAAGAATATAAAGTAATTTATACAACTGAAGATGGATTGACGTTACTTAAGTTAAACAAAAAATGGCACTTCAATCTCGAAGTCACCTCTAACACAATTAAGTCCAACATCAAAATCACACTCGTCACACTAAAAAAAACAACAGACCCTCATAAACTGTCACAATTAACAACACGAAATCCCTTAAACTAAATCAACAAGACACGATACACACATACACAACACAATACCTCACACACACTAAGAAACGACCCTATACTATACACACACATCTATATACATATTCCTATAGTTACTAAATACAAAGTTCCATTTTGTAACCCTAGCCGTTAAGAAGGGAGAAAAAGAAAAAAGAAACAATCTCTGCACGTGGTCGGGTTGTGGTCGACTGTGTTTTTTTTCTTTTAACGAAAGTATTACGTTGTGAAATTCTTGTACCGAGGTATCGGTTACCCTTTAGGCGCTGGATCTTGTTCTAGCTGGTTTTAGTGTGGTTGATTTCGTGCCTATTTGGTAACTTGAGTTTGAAAATTAGTCAGTTTTTCTTTAACGTCTTGGTCATTATTTCGAGCAGTGTTAATTGATTTTTTAGTGATGTATGCAGTTAGTTTACGTTTAGGCTTTCGGTACTTGACGGGACTATTTTTTCTTTGTATGTTACTATTGATTGAGCTTATGTTGATTTTGTAGGAAAATACTTATTAGACGTTCCGGGGATCTTCGAAGTCTAGTTAGAAACGGTGTCAAGAAATTTTCTCTTTCATATTCCAAAACTCACTACAGAAATTATATTAATTTATAATTTTTATTTTTATTATTCTTCTAAAACAAAATTTAATTACGTATAAAGTTTTATACAAAGACAGTTTTTTAATTATCGAGTATAAAATGATTTTTTTTAACCTCTTAAAAAAGTCGTTACAATAAATTTGTTAAATTAGCTCATTTAATAGGATAATTTTGGCGAATGTCTTAATTAAGGCACGCAATATAAGTATTATTTTTTATACGATGCCTGTATAAAACCAAAATGGCCCTTAAGTGTCAGTTTTGCGATAAAATGACCCTATAAATGTTTGTGACTTGAAATTAAGATCCAAAACTTTCATTTACTCCAGAGAGAACTTACTATTTTCTTATGTAAAAATATTAAAATGGATCTAATATTTGAATAACGCCAATCTGTACTAAAAACTGAATATGCCTTTGCACACATGTGGAAATAGTTAATAATATTTTTTTGAAAAATATTACATTCACATAGAACTAATTCCATGATAAAAAAGTATTTTCAATTACACCTGAAAATAATAAAGAATCTCGTCTCAAAACATCTCATTTTAAAAGTACTTACAATAAACGTCACCCAGTTATTTATGAATGCATTATATTTATTATATCCCTCTCAAATTAAATAATAAAATAAATAGGCAACAGATATGACCTTCATTTCTACATTTAATATTAAGTTTAATAATAAACATGTTAAAGTATAAAATATTGAATACTTTAAGAATAAAATACTTGGTCTTATTGTAAACATACTATTTATAGATAGCGTATTCCAATTGATATTTAATGGCCTTTTATGATAAATTTAAGTACCGTAGGCTTTAACAATAATAAGATATTTTAAGAGTATAACTGATCTACTTTAATAGATTTTTTATTATATTATATTATATTACAAAAATGTGCGACAGTTCTTCGTTGCGGCGATAAAATTGGTTTTAGTGCGACAGTGTGCACTTTTTAAGTAAGATTATAAGGTGCCTTTATTATATCAACATCACGATAAAAACAACTCCCCGCAGTTCAATACTTAATTGGTCAGCCATTAATAGTTTTATTAACTTTTATCTTGCATATTATTATAATCCTTTGGATGCGTATAAGAGATTTTCTCCATCATTTTCTTATCTCTACACCTATAGTATGAAATACTTACGTTTTCAAATTCCCGTAAGTCTTAAAAAGTCATTATCAATTGCTGAAAATGGTTCAGGAAAACATCGTGAGGAAATAAGCACGTCCAAGATTTTTCAAGGGTGTGTTAAACTGCGTTGGGCAGTTTAAAACGTCTAACACTAGGTTAAAAATCAACCAAATGAAAAAGAGATGAAGAAATCTATTTAAACTAAAACTACAATTTAAATTGTGATATCTGAACAGGTTATCAATTTGTCATTGTGAAACACTAGTCTAGTTCACATTTCAACCAATTTTATTTAGATCCCATTCCTCTTATAAGACCTCTCAAAAGTCTGATTATAAAATGTATCGGACTTAAGTCCATTCCTGCATTCCATAGTATTTTATTATATTAATTTTAAACGCAAAATATTTACAAACTAAACCGGATTAAGTAGCGAGTTAATAGTCTGTTTTTATTGTTTCTTGTAAATATATTCAATAGTTATAATTATTATAGTTATAAATACGATACATCGGTCGAAGTATATTGTGTTTTTGTGTTAAAATTCGCTTTCTCTACAAAATAGAATGGCGTCTATATACGCCCACATTTAATAACACCTGCATAATTTGCTAATAGACTTAATTAAATTGTTTTCGTTAACTTTTAAACTACAAACTTTAAAAACTATTCCAAAACTAATGTAGTTGATTATCATACAAAGCGACAAGTTTGTGTTTGTTTAAAAAACGTATCTTATTACAGAATGGAGTTTGAATATAATTTACATATTATATACTAGCTGGTGAGCGCGGCCTCGCCTGCGTGGAGGTCGATTTATGTGGTAAAATGTTGTATTTTCTTAGAGTTTAAGCTGCTACTACCAAGAGGAATAAATTTCGGCAATTTTTTTAAAGCAATTCAGCCTGAAACCTAACAGAAATCCAAAAAACGAAAGTAATTTCAAGTCTATGATATAATATTAGAATAAATTATATAACATTATAATATTGTTTAAACAACATCATTTGCATATTACATATATCAGGTATTTAGTAAAATAATCGGTAATGATACACTTATGTCCGATAAGAATCTCGACGAGAATATTTCAACATCTTGTAAACGGTAGCCTGTTGAATATTAATTTTAATGTTGCTGAGGTTGTTTTAATAATTTTGTTACAAACATTAATTTGTTTAAATATTTTTTTGAGAATAATTTGAGGATAGGATTTAGACAGGAAAGCGATAAAGTCTAGCTGTTTAATATCTTACAATTTAAGCCATAGAAATAAATTAATAACTAAACACTATTAACAATTAATATTTAAAATAAATACCTACCAGTGATTAATTTAGTATTCAACGTATAAGTCAGCCATTAAAACAGATCGTTAAACCTAAAGCATTATATTTAATTAAATCATAGTCTACACTAATTTGTGCTACGAGAATGCTACGGTTGCGTAGCACTTGATTACGTTTTTTTTTATGAAATCCTTTAGCTATATGTGGCATCAGTTACTAGGTATATTATACTATTTAGACTAGCACATACGTCTATTATTTTAGTAAAATTGTAACATTTTAGGTTTAACAATTTACTTTTTAGCAAATATGTAGGCAGTATTTTTTCAAATGTTTCGGTTTGTCATTGCTATTTCCAAGTATATCGCATAGCAATATCTCACGTACCTATTAAACCGTCGCGTACAATGGACAACCCGTAACGGTCGTTTCTTTGTAAGCGTAACTTGGCTCTACATTGAAAAACCGAAAAAGCCCTCTACATTGAGTAAAAAATGTGAAATATTTGACTACCTCATTTTGTTAAGATAGAGACAACAGTCCATTGCGGCTAAATTGCAAAATCATAGTCAGCAGTAGACACCTTATTCTACAACCACGCCCTTTCAGATACTCTAGATTTACGAACTCAGATAACATAAATATGTTCAGCACAGGTCCATAAATGTCCACACTGTAACTTGACTTGCAGTCAAACAAACACACATTCAAGTGTTAGTTGTTACTTCTAACATTAATATAATTTAGCCTTCGCTCAACTGACCGGGGGAAATGATTTATCAGTGTTGTGTACGTGATTTGCGAGCGCGGGCGCAGGCGATTTAATCACAGGAAGCAACACCGGCGTGCCGTGATAAATCTGCGCAGGAACTTATCTATCCGATGGCCAGCTGCACACCGTGATTCATAATGCTGCGATACTGCTGTTTATTTTCCTAGGAACCGCCTTAGGTGACAGCTAGAACTAGTATGGACTATCGTGGCTGCCTACAGCCATGCAAAACATCGGCCCCTTTGTACGTCGTATTTTATTGTAGAGTCGGAAAATTTATAGCTAGAAAGTTTATTTTGAATTAATTCAATGGCTTTTTTAATTGCTTTTTCTTTGTGACTGTAAAATCTATTTGGTCCATCAACTGAATTTTGGTTAACTTACGAAACGACAACAAAGTTATCAGAACCTAAATCAAAATCATATTTCATTATGTCATAGAAAAACAAGATATATAAAACAACACAATTTTAAAGACGACCATATCAGTCCCAGTTAGTCATCAATAAAGCTTTACAAGCACAGCCTACTCTGTAACTATTCCAAGTCGCGGCACGTCAAAGCCTCTATTCGTAGAAGTTGTTCGTAAAAACCAGTCTGTAGGCGCGCGCTACCGCTCGCGTGCTGCGCGCGCGTCGCGCGTCGCGCGCTGCCCCGCTCCCGGCACACGCGCATGCGCGCGCGCCACTGCGGCCCTGCTATATAAACCCCGCGCCCTTCCTGATTCAATCATTCCCTGCTGACGCATCGTGCGCGCATGACGCTCTGTATTTAATCGTAGCTCTGTAAATACGTAGTCGTAACTTGTTTAGTTAAGTTCGTAGTATAACAGTAGTACATAAATAGTTAAAATGTGTTTGGCTAAGGATGACACACAATCGCCGCAGAAGGAGGTCCCGTCACCTCGCTCGCCGTGGGCAAAGCTTCTAAACCGTCAGGTAAGATTCTAAACATTGCCGTCTCGCCCTTCAACGACTATCTTAACGGCGCCCTCCCTTATCAAACTGTGAGAGTTCAATGACATGTGTACTTATGGTTGTTTCCTTCTTTACAGAACTCCAAACCACGGCTTCCCCGAAAAGTGACGTCCTCTACGCGGGTTAATCTTAATAAGTGCTGGTCCAAGTTAGGAGAGTTGATCTCGAACTCGGGCCCCCGCACTGACCTACCATCGCACAAGACTGCCTACCCCGAGGAACCTGTTGTGGTGCCTTTCTCGGAGTTCTTCTACCCGGTGGACCCGGTCAAACCGGTGCCCGTCGAGGAAAACGACAACGCTGAGAACCAGAACATTGTAAACAATCGCTTCGAGCTCATCAACGAGGACATGGAGATCAGCGACAACATGGCCAATGAAGTGAGAGAGATCTGCTACTCGGCCGCTAAAGACTGCTTCGTATGTAAACTTTGTTACTAGTAATAACGACCTTCGCTTCGATTTCTTCCTTCGGTTCTTAAATTCAGTGAAAACAAAATCTCGTCTTCCAACAGTAGTTGTAAACGTGCTCAGCAGCACAGATCCAATGTCTTCCATTAGACTTAGTGATGTGATGTGCAGCGCCTCAGCCTTTGTGATTTAGCGAGTAATGTTTGTGATCTCTAGTAGATATACCTGGGGCGCTGCGTCGTCGTTTAAAATTAGTGTAACAGTAAATTGTCACAAGTTTTGGTAGACAGCTTTAATGAACTGCACTGTAATTATCATTGCACCAACCTGGCTCTAACCTAAACTTCTATTGCGTAACAATTTTGCTTTTATTTCTGTTTCTAAATCGAATGTCTTCCATTAGAGTTAAGTTTTGTCTGTGATACCAGAGTTTATATATCGGTTGAAAGCTTTAACTAGATGTAAGGAGAATCTATTAGTTTAAGCAGAGTTTATTAGAATTAGTTTAGTTGTTCACTAGGTCTTTTAAAATCACTGTTTATCGTTAAGGATCTTTAGTGTCTGATTTCTTTTTAATTGTATTTCATGTGATATTTAGAATTCTAAGTGAACTTTATTAGGTTAGGTGTTGATATGAACACAACATATCAATGTATCGAAGCTTTAATAGTTTTTAAGGTTTTAAATTTAAGTAAAATCATCGAACTTCCATTTGGTTTAATTTTGTATTTTAAGTTTTTTTTGGCTAAATTCTTTCTCATTTGTAAGTTTCGCAGAAGTAGGCCGAACGTGCCAATCTTAATAAGTTAAGTGTAGTTATAACTTAGTTAAGTTTAAGTTAAGTTACTTTGTCTAATTTGATGAATTCTTCCTTTTGTGTCAATTTTTAAGGTTTTTTTTTGTATTTTGTGTTTACTTTTTATCCTTTAGTTAAGTAATTTAGTTAGTAAAGCACTCGTATCTTACTAATATCGTTAAGAATTCAAGACTTTCGTTTGATCTCCGATTCTTAATAAACATTAATTTGTAATAATTCAACACTTTTATTTTGCCCCTTACAACCATAAACTACCTATTACCAACATAATAAACCTACATTTTACACCTCTATAATTAAAAGTGTGAAGCACAGGCATATAAACCCATATTATTCATTTTATAATGACAGATAAAAATAAAACAAAGTTATCAAACAAGTTCGAAATACAAACTCCTTCGAACCGGTAAATAAAAAAAAAGTAAAACAAGTACTGTAAGTCTAGTTGACGAGTAAATTGCGCGGGAAAATAAGGTTCCCGCGCTTTGTGGAATTACAATAATGATGGAGATACAGAACACAGACAACAAACTTGTTTATAAATGATACGTACTTACGTCTTAGCAATCTTAACATGAACACTGTCGATTAAGCAACATATAGATTACTAGCTTTTCGTCCGCCTCGAGGTTGGGTATATTGCGTTTCCAAGAGAACTCTTCAAAAGTCCGGGATAAAAACTAACTTATCCTATGTTCTTTCTCTAGGTCAACTCTATCTCTGCACCAAATTTCATTAAAATCAGTTCATTGGTTTAGACGTGAAAGCGTAACAGACAGACAGACAGAGTTACTTTCGCATTAAATTTGTTCAATAATTTCGAAAATAGTATCCTAACTCTTTTTCATACAAATTATGACGTTTCTGTAGGATTCCTTGTCGATAACATTCTTGATACGGATTTATATTCTAAATTCAAATAGACACAGTTATCGAAAAAGGTCACATATTCTAAAAAGTTCGTAGCGTAAATTCATTTTAACATGTTCAAAAAAAATTTCTTCATTTACAGTACGTGTTAATAATTGTTTAGGTTTGAGTCTGAGTTCCTCCCACATGTGTATCGTACTGTAACAAAACAGTAATGAAAACAGTATCTTCTCTATTATAGGTAAAATGAGCTCGTGAGCTTGATAAGGTATGGTATAATTGAAAAGATCCGTCAAACTCTTATATGGACTCTCTAGCTATACAGCGATATTGATAATTAGAAAGCATTTGTTTGTACTTGTTTACAGTCATAATGTTAATAGGTTGAGAATTATTGCAGATTCATTTGGCTGCAAAGCCGTCAATATTACCCTAAAGCTCTTCTTTTCTCTCAATTAGTATTTGTGTAAAAGCCAGTTTTCGAAATTCTTAAATTTCTATAATCAAAATTGAAAAGTATATAACAAACACTTTTATAAAGGAAAGTAATTTTAATCTTCTCTCTCCTCAATAAAGCTGTCTGTCACTTCCTTGATAGAGAATAATTTCGAAGGCTTCCTAAACGTAGCAACTTGCACGAAAATATCCATAAAACTTAATTTGCAACAACACTGTACTGTTGAAACCCTCATGAAACGTGATACGAGTAGCGACCCGTACCAACAGGTTGTGACAAGTTGAAAATCGAACGCCTACTCGCTTATACCTGTCAGTTACCACTTTGAAAAAAGAATACTTGCAATGACAGCCGTTAAGAATAGTTTATTTAAAAATCATAATTCAAACTTCTTTTTTAATTCAACCGTTTTGTTCCTTATTCAAGTTTTTTTGCATATTGACAGACATATACAGTTGAATGCTTAAATATTTTTATTAATTAAAAAATTTAAACTTTTTAATTCAACCATTTCAAAAAGTAATTATTTTAATGACTTGAATCATTTAAATTATACTTAATGAAATTTAATTAAAACGACTGCTGTTTTGAAATAAAACTAAATATAATAATACAGGCAATTATGAATCTTCTGACTCTTGGGACATTTCACATAGATAGAATGTTTGTTTAGTCTGGCCGTACGTCGAAGTCAAAACAATATACTAGGAGTACTAGGAATCTTATAGTTATTATCACCATTTGATACAATAATAATAGCAGTCTTTATGTACCTTATAAGTACAGTGTATCTTACATAAATATAAAAACAGCAAGTAATTGGAAATAATTTATTTGTCTCATAAGTTACAAACAGTTGTTTGAAGTCCTAGACCTCACACTAGGATTCCCTGTGTCGTGAGATCTAGGCTCATTTGTTCCGCTTACACATTGTTATTGTTAAGTTACCTTAAGTTAGGTTACATACATTTATAGGTGTGTGTGAACTTTTACAAAAAGAGAAAAATAAAATAAAAACAATTGTAAGTGTGTAGTGTGAGTGTGTAGTGTAAGTGTGTAGTGTGTATGTGTCAACTATGCAAGGTGATTGTAGTTGTTAATTAATAAAATTTCGAAAACTAATCTTTGTCAAAACAAAAGAACACCGTTACACTAGTATCACCGATACCATAGCAGTACACATATTTATACGAAATAAATGCCTATCTAGACAAATATCCATACCATTTTAGATATTTTGTAGCCAAAACATATATTCCCTTTGTCCCTCTTCTTAATGCATCGTTATCTAAATGAAGGTGTAATTTCTATTCAAAGCTTTACACGATTTATTAAGTTTTCTAATCTTAGGTACCTTAATAAATAAATTTAATAACAATAAAAATAAAGATAAAATACATCAGCTATTATTTAAATTAAAGTCTTGGACAAGTCCCACCTATCTTCCTCTTAAGTTTAACTTACAGCTTATAAATCGTAGACATAAAAAACAATGGGTGTCATCAAATTTTACAACCAAATAATTATGTTTTTAAGCCCATTTGCCTATCAGGAACAAGAAGAGTTTTTAAAATAACCATTCACAACAGTACAAGAAGGTTTAAAAGGTGTTTTTGAATTCCTCACGACCACACGTGGGCTAGAAAATTCATAAAAAAAACATGTCTGTAATGTATGGTAAATAAAATGTAAGGATATTTTGTTTACGTAAATAGCAAGAAACAAACATTAAATCAATAGGATGTTTAATTTGGCTAACTTTTGTAGAATGAATAAATAAAATCTATTAATTAAATTATTACGTAAAAATAAAATGATAAAAAAACAACAGAATAATGAATGAAATACAAAAAAAAGCAACTTCCAAATCAGTGAGAACGGCATTAAATTTAAAAAGAAAAAAGATTGAATGAATGTGGGAAACACACTTACAACTTCACCCCACACCCCAACATTATAAACAAACTTACATACATAATAAGAAACCTGTTGAATGATTTGTAATTGTGTTACAAATGTACGGGGTTCAACACCGGTGCGACTGTGGGGTGAGACTGTTCAATGGAAAGGTCGTGACCTCTCTGACTCGTGGCACTTACACTTAGAAGGGTTAAAGAAAGAGCATTGTTCATTATTTGCATTCTTTGGGAATAACGATCAATAGTACTCATTCGTTTTTTTATATATTTCGATCAAATGTTAGTGGTTCTTTTTTTGTCCCCTCCTTTTTTGAAATCTGTCTCTAATTATTTAATAACGTAAATATTCTACTTAACGTTTAGAATTGTTATTCTAGTCGCCCACGCTCACTTGTTATCCCATATGAATCATTTTTCCATGATCCAAATATGATATCCAGAAAACCCGGAAGAAAAGCACGTGCCGTGATTAAATGTAGGTAAGAATGACCGACTTAGAAAAATTTCATAATCAAAAATCAATTGCAACAACAACCAACAATAACGTGCAATTGTTTTAAAAATAATAATCACAAAAGTAGTTTAAAATATCGTTTAATTACTTTTTCAAATACACTTACTTTTTCTGAAGACTTAACTGTCTCTACCAGTTCTTAAGAAGTTCGGTTAAAAGTATTATGTTAATTATTGAATTTAAAAAGTCTTTAAGAGCGCTTTAATCCATAAACCTTTTCCGCGTATCTGATACACAATTTCGAGGAATCATTATTTCGGTAGAGCACGGTGTGATCTTATTCAGTCATTAACTGTAAATAACGCCTTTATGCAAGATTTAAGATGAAATTGAGAACCTCTTTCATGATTTCTTTCGAGTAATAATGCACTGAAAAAAGCATGGTTACGGGTTTAGGGACATTTTCTTTTGTACATTAATTTGTAAAGAGGTTAATGAGAAAAAAATGTTGTTGTTTTCATTGTAAGTCTGTGCAGTTTCTTTTCTGGGTTTTCTGATACATTATTAATATCCCTGCTTTTGCTGACAGAATTTTAAAATCGCTATTGATATCACGTTTCAGCCGAACAAATAAACCTTTAATTATCAGATCGGCGTTGATACCCAATACAAAAACTTATCAATAATCTTAATTATCGTTTTAATTACGTATCCTTTCAACACACTGCCGTTTCTTTTCTCCTTACGAGATTCCAATCATCAATTTACTATAACTTAAAAATATTCCTTTAAAATATTCACATTATTCGGCGATAAAATTAAAATTTACTATCTTAAAAACATTTTTAAAATATATTTATATTATTCTGTGATAAAATTAAAATGTGTTTTCTTATAGTTTCAATAATATACATTCGTTATTAAATATCAATACACCAGATCAATTTTTTTAATAGCTCTTGCAATAAAACCCTTATATTAAACGGTGTTTGCGAATTACATCGGCCTCTTTACTAATTTCCTTCTTAATTAGTTCAAATTAAAGCTGTCGTAAAAATTCGGTAAAACATGATATCCCTTTTATCCCAGACTTTTAATATTTTGAAGCTTCAAATAATCTTAAAATTGATCTTATCATTAAGTTATATCTACTATTTATTTCATTACAGCTATTAAAATAAACTTAATTATAATTACCTAATTAAAAATTATATTAGTTTCAACACATTTAGAGTTAAACAGCTGACACTTAACTAGCTTAGCTCAATATCTAGCTTATCTAGCACTAACTGTCACATATCTTGGTTCTGTACGAAATACTTTATTTCACTCCACAATGTATCTGGATCCTAAAAATATTAAAGTGTCTGTCGGGCACAAATATCTTTGGATGGGAGGATTAAAACTATTTATAAATTAATGATAATTTCATTTCAAGAGAAACATTATTTTAGTCTAAGAAACTAATAATAATGGGTAAACGCAATAGCTTGTGACGTAAAGGAAAAATAAGTAAGGATCTGAGAATTCTTTATCACACCAAAAATATTATTAACATTAGGCCTTTGTGTAATTGTGTTCCAGGTTTTTCACAATCACGGGGGGTCACCAGTCTGTATCACGTACGTAATAAAACCGGGACCTACGTGTCAAGGTATCGTTAAGAATACAAGAAAACGTGACATTTGCAAGAATCGAGGGATGTCCATTTAGTTCACAAAGACGGCCAGCGTTTAAGGATGATAAATCGGTCGCCATTCTGTTTGCGATTCGTTCCGTAGCGCGGACGGCACACAAAGTGCGACACCTTCGGAAACTAGGCAGGGGTTTTGAACCATTGGTTGCTAGCAGACCAAGTGCTCGCATTAAAAACGTTTCATTTAAAAACAAAAGTATTTTTGTGCTTCCATTAAAAAAAACAGATGCTTATAATTTAATTCAAAATAAATTAAAGTTTATCACTTTTAAATTATTTGTTATGAGATATATTTTCAGGATTTTTATATTACACAGAAAATTGTACATTGTTTAATTTGCTGGCTTGTATTGTCGAAATCAGTAATCATTAAGAAAAGGGGGTCATACTATGTGATAACTATATTTTAGTCTATTATTTTTATTTATCTATATTGATATTTATCATATTACCCTTACATTACTGGGTCTAATTCTTGCAACTTTAGTGTCACAAAGATTTCACATTAGAAAAATGTTGACGATCCCCACCCAACACCGTCAAAGCAGTCAAAGGTTTTATATCGCAGGATACAGTAATAGGGCACCGTGAAATCGCGTGCGGAACGAATTGCTGAAAAATTTCGGTTTTTCGGTTATTTCTTAGAGATTTGTACGGGCTTTCTTCGTTGATTCGTCATACTGAACGGGTGTCAGTATTACAAACACATGTCTTTTGATTCCGCGTTAGACTTCTATTCAGTGATGTGACACGGCTTTTCGATTTTCGCGCGATTTTACGGTTTTGCGAGCCGTTACATTGATGTTGACTTACCTTCCGTCACAGCTGCTAGTAATGAATCTTGACACTGGCAGCTTACAGCATTCTGTAATCCTCAGAATCTTACAATGTAGAGTTTTTGCTTGATCTGTCATCATTCATGTTAACTGCATATGTCTCATAAAATGTTACATATAGGCTTGGGAGGTATCTAGTAATAATTGTGTACCAGGAACATCATATGCGATGTCGCAAGACCATCACTACTACTGCTCTCATAAACTTTTATATTTGAAAATTGTCTTGCCTACCGTGTAGTGGAAGCACTCTACACCCCTGAATTAGGAAATTACATGACAATTAAAGTAAATTTCCTTTAAAACTAGTCATTACAATTGTTAAAACTGGATGACTGTTTAGAAGATAGACGATTCAATCAGTAAACAATACACTACTTGATAATTTACTTACTAGTACCTACTAGTTACTTTTCAATACGTCGGATGTTTTATCAGTTACGCATAAAACAACAGAATCAGAGTACATAAACCTCCAAATGACATAATTTTCAAATAAAACGACAAGGTATAATTATTTTTGTAATATTATGACTCCTACAATAAGTACTTCAATCTATCTGTCGCGGGAGGTTCACCAAGTCACTCGCACGATGGTATTCAGACTGCTGATGCTTGTCTTACGCAAGGTTCGAACCCGCAACACTTCACTCGAAGACCGTTTGGCTGTAAGATATCAAAAACACCAAATCAAATGAGATCAATGTGCAGTCAAATCAAAATATTGTAACCAAGGTAAAGGTAAAAAGGTTAAATCCATTGACGATATCATATGTACATATTATATACGAAAAGCAGTGAAAAAATCTATAAGTACTGCATGATTACAAGATGGAAAATAAAATGACTCGTTTAGTTGAACCTATTTTATGAACTCTATGTATCGCATATTTTTGTCGTTGATTAATTTATATTAACAAAGGCCAACTTCATAATTAAGTAAACCGATATGACGCTAGCATAACGCATTCTTGAATCCCACGCACACATTAGACCAGCCTTATCAGCTTCCAGTTCTACACGCTTCACAATAAATATGTAACAATATCTTATATAAACCAGTCCTGTTAAGATAAGAACAAACCAAATGTTCACGTGTGGGATGGTCAACTTGTTCGTACCGTCTAGATTACCCGAAATTTATTTATTCAATTATTAAGCACATAAGTTTTAAATAATGATGCTTTTGTCAGTTACAGATGCAGGAGCCGTATGACTGATATAAGGTCGCTGTGTTGTCGGCCAATCTCCAGTACGACAACATATCAACGCTAACAAAAAAAATACCTAGATTATTTGATTTATTGAAAGTTATAGATTGACTCTACTTCCTGCTCTACCATACCATTTCTATGATACATAGGAGGAATTAATAACTACCAATTTGTTACAGACAGCGATACGTCTTGTCTTTTGTTTAAAATTCAATTTAATTCAAACTCTGCTGAAATATCGGTGATTAGTCTAAAGAAGATGAATTGTGATCGCCCAGATTGCCAGATTGCCCGGGTTGCCTGTATTGCCGGTGACTGTTTGTGACCACTGTTTGAGAAGTGCCGCCTTTGTCGGCATTTGTGTCATGCCGGCGAGATGCCTTGTTATTTACTGACATTTTTTTGTAGAGTCAGGAAAAAAGTTATGCTTATATGCTACTATTAGAATTGGTAGGTAATATTAGTAATAAATCTTTCCTTGGTACTTTGTCCGTACTTGTATGAAAGAATTATAGTACATATACTATTATAAATAAAGACACAGATAGACTATAAGTCTAAGTGTGTAATTGAGTTATTAGTTTAACATTTTGTCGTGCTCAGTCTTATGATATGCAGTTTTTTCTCAAAAACCATCGACAAAAATGTTTGTGATCCGTACGCTTGGAACTGGAACATTTAAGATAAACAAAGTAAGTTCATCTTCATAAACTTATAATGTGTTAATAATATCTGCAACCATTATTAAAACGTTTTATATGCTACCACTACAGGCATCAGGACGCAACTAATGCCCACATCAATAGAATCAAAATGAGACCAAAATATCAGTTGAAAGTCACGCGTCCGTGATAACCGATAGCCGACACTTACCTTGTTAAAATTCACGACTCTACACAATTCCTTTGGAAACAACCTCATCTAAAACAAATAATTCTTGCGTGAAATTCGGATAATGTAAGGTAAAACTGATAAAATACCAACTTAAACGTCGCGCATTGAAAAACTAAAAACGAAAGATTTTGAACTCTATGTAGAGCTGATAAAGTCGTTACCATTTAAAGCTGGCTTGCAATCTGGATTGGGTTTACCTGTTCACGCTTCAGTATATCAACAAGGGAATCAAAGCCGAAGTGGCGTATTTAACAACTCCAAGGTTTGAGGGTGCGAATGAGAGTTTCACGGCTCTCTGGTTTATTAAAAAGTCCAATATTGATTCATGGTCAGTCAAACCGTGAATTTTCTCAAAGGAAACCGGTGGTTATCGGAATAATTCTGTAAATACAGCTTTTATGTAAAGGACAAAAGATTAGATAAAGGAAACATGTTTTAATATAATTTAAGACCAGCGATTCGAATAAAGCGGCTGTTAAAATATCCAGTATAGCAGAAATACCTCTACTATATTGTTATTATATCAAGAACAAGGTACTCTATTTTTTCATTTAGCGACAAACATCTTCTGAGATCTGAACAAACCTTTTACTCCACAACAAAATACTAAGGCTGGAATTTCATATAACTTCCTTCATAAAGCAATATAAACATTTCTGTAATTCCCACGAGATTAGCTCCAAAACACTTAAATGCTTAAGAGGCCATAAAAATATTTATTTTTTAGTAAACTCCACTCCAACCATTAGCACTTCATACAATAGTTGAAAACAAAAAAGGCGTATTTTCTAACACTGAACCATAATTGAAGGGACAATGGGCTCTTGAACCATTGACACGACAATCGCATTAGTACCGAAAGAGGCTTGTTTTGCAAAACGTGCAGGAAACGATGATAGAACATAATTAGGTGCTTCGTGTAACACTTAGTCGCTTCCGATTGAGTAGGGTGACTGTGAAATTGAAGTAAAGAGGATAGAGGATTAGAGGTCTAGTGCTTTTTGTATTTTGGTAATATATTTGTGAAATTGATATTTATATTGTAATAAATCTTTGCGTGAATTAAAATTGTGAAAAGTGCGTTTTTACTTACATGTATTTTATTCTTACATCAGGATTCGCAATTCTGACTGACACAAAATTAGATCGAGGAAGAAATGGTCTCTAGGTTAATATGGCAACTCAATTATTTCATGCAACTTTGATTTATGTATGCTGCTTATATTATAAGCTAACAATTCTTGTTCAAAGGAAACATTCAAACAATTCGAGTTACAGCAACAAAAATGAATAAAACAAGCGACTGTCGGATATCTCAGATCTAACCCAAATTCCTGGCCACACAACGAACAAGGCGCCTAAGCCGCAATATTTGACGCAATCAGCGAGAGGAAACGCGGCGACAACACGAGCCCATTAGCCCCAACACACAAATCAGAAACACGTGACAAACGACACATAAAAACACAAATAATTCCCAACTTAGTTCCTTTTTGTAACTTTAACTTTTTTGTTACAGTTGCATATTTTTTTAATGGTTACAAGTGGAATTTTTAACTGCACGTGTGTAGCGGTGATTACGTGCGGTTTTAAATTACTCCGCATTCCCTTTTTTTACCGGAAGCTGTAGATTTTTGGTGCGTCCACGAAAAAAGTGGCGAAATTTCTTACAGACTATTCGTGTCAACGTTTTTTGGATTTGCAATGAAAGTCCGGACTACCGGGATGTACATATGCCATGGGTGTTTTTAAATATTTTGATTGTTTAAATTATACTTTTAAGTTTATCACTACATTAATTGTAAATTATTTTAAAATATGAATAAAAAGCCTTTTCGGGTTATATAAGAAGGTTAAACTATATTGAATTAGCATAGATTGAATGGACACATTAGACTTATGGGAAACAAGCCTCTAAAACATCTAAATAACATCCGTTTGAAAAAAAAAAATATAGACCAATTAATGAAAACATATTTTACTTAGTTAATGGAAAAACTCTAAAGAAATAACATAAGAAAAATCAAACTTACATATAAAGACCCTGAGAAACCTTATTTATATAAAGACATAAGCATCTACTGTCTACATTTTTTTATACTCGGCTCATAGCGTGTTCTAATGTAATTTGATGATAGCACATAAAAGGCAGGTGCAACGTTACTTAAGGCTACAACTGAGATGTCCAATAAAAACCGTGGCTACTTATCTATCACAAAACGCAACCTACCAAAAGATTTCTAAAAAAATCGCCAAAGAAACCCCAAAAACTCACGTATTGCAAACGGTTTTTATCCAAAAAACTATTTTATCTAAGATCTGTAACTTAATACTTACCGACTGACCGAAAAAAGGAAAAAAAACTACAAAAAAGTTTAATTGTTCTCGCAAAAATTTTGGTCGAAATCCATGCCTCGGGCACAGGAAATGACGGGGCGGCAACTCAATAGAAGCCTTCGAAATGTCTTCGATTTGATGGATCGCCGTAACACAATCATTTTACGAGAGAACTTAGAAGAGCCTTAAAGTGCCCCTTAAAAATCAAGAGATATTCTTCACTTTTATTGCTGTGGTAAATAGACTTTATCTATGACTGTACCGAACTAAAATCGACCATATCTTACACATATAGAGTTGAGTTTCTAATATTTACTGACTTTCATTTATAACGTTTTGTAAAAAAATATTTCAAAAGCGTGTCTAATGTTTTCAAAGGATATTCAGCTCTATCTTTTTAGAGTCAAGGTTTATTATTATTTGTTAATGTATCAATGTTGTGGCTATTGATTAAAGTAACAATGCAGTCTGAACACGTGTTAGATGGCCACTAGAGGGGCATTCGAGCTTGTTTGCGTGTATCTATGCGATAATGGGAGTCGTTATCACAAGTAAAGGACGGATGCTACTGACAATACAAGTTACCTAAGGAAAATGGGTATTGTGAATAGTTTGAGAGCGAAAGATCTAGACTTATTTTAAGACCATATTGAGTATTACTAAGGCTTTGTTAAACAAATAGGTGACAGACACAGTCACATAGAAAGATTCAGTTTTCATAATTTGTTAATAGGTAGTTAATATACATTTATTAAACAAAATACTTTTCAATAAATTTGTGTTGGCGGAACGTTTTCTTTAATGAAAATTTTTCATTTTACACCCTCATAACTGTTGTCTAGTTTCATCACACATACATAGAAACTAGACAACAATGACATTGCATGAAATATAATAAAAGTGATACATAATGCAATATACCTATTACCGAGACCTTAGCGAGCTTCGACAAAAACGGTAACCATAAACTTATTCTATAATCTTTAAAAACTTTTGAAGACATCACAAAAAGGATCTAAAAAGTGGGCGTAACTTTTACTGTCATTTCTGTTCTAGCACATAATAGGCGACGGCCTCAGCTCGCGCCGGCCTATTATCTCCTAACAAAAAATCTACCCCGCCTTATACAATCGAAAAATTCAAAAACGAAGCGTAGCCTTTGCGAATCTGGGCAATAAATTCCTATTGATTGAATTTCGGACCCATGCTGAGTATAGGGGCTCATTATAGTCCCAATAATTTTAGATATTTTTTATTGGATCGTTTTTTGTTTAATTTTATGATTCATAACGATCTTTTGGCGACTCTCCCAATTTTGTGAAGCGCGTTGAAGTCTTTTGTATTAGTCATTTTCGAAATGAGTTCAACTGCAGCAGTCCTTGTTCATACCAATATTATAACTGTTATTGGGTTCGTACTTTATGCACTCTTTTTCATAGTTTTTGTGTACTATTATGGGCTAAGTTTACCATTTGAGCAATGTGTTACGAACCCATGAAGTAAAAGCTAACTTAATATTTATTAGCCATAGGATTTTCCCAACTGTGACTGGATTATGTTAGTTTTCTCAAAATATAACACAGTGCATTGTCGCTGTACAAAGGATATTAAAGAAGCCTTAGAACCTACATTGGCTCATAACAGAAATTGATTTGGCACCCCACTGTGCCTGTAAATCCGGTTCAAACAAGTGTCATCGGAGTCATCGCTTGAGTCCCAGCACTATTACTCGAATAAATAGTCAAGGTTTATTACTATTGTGATCATATGTATTAGTAAATATGTTTTGCAATATTCCTCTTAGTGTGCTGAACTTACATAACAGTTTTACCCGAAACGCTCTTTGTTATTGTTGAAATCAATAGAATTTACACTTAATAGTAGAAACTCGAGTCCCTTTAAGTATAGCCTCCTTACTTGACCATTACGTAACGTCACATAAACGACCCGTTCATTCATACTTAAGGATCTTTGCATCGTTATGAATGGGCTGCGCACGCGCAATCGATTTCACAACGGTCGCCAGTGAATGGCGGAAACAGCCTTAGAAGGCTTCACGCGATTTCGTGTGAACCGAGAGAAATTGCTTGAAATTGCTACTTTTTTGCTTCTTCAGAAATTCCATTTATTTAAAGCGTGTAATCGGTATTTCCTTATTAACTCCAAGTATGTATGTATCCTAATTATGTACGCCTCGGATGGTTTGGGAAGTTCATGAATGAGTTTAGGAGGCAGTGTTAATTTGATACGCCTAAGCACTTTCATACATACTCATTGGTGAAGTATCTCCATGTTTCTTTGTCTGGTTTGGAAGTGATGCACGGCACTTCGCTTTGTCGGCGAAGAGATTTCAAACTGTTAAGACCGACATTCATTGATAATAAATTATTCTTGAATACTACCCATTCAGTGCGTTCTTAAGTGTATTTCAGTTCGAGCAAAAAAATTAAGTCAATTTAAATTACTCTGTAGTTTGTAATACTCTGCTACTACCGTGCAACTAGAGTCAGTAATATAACGTTTTAAAAGTGCCTGAGATATGGCCTATTTGAAATAAAAACTTTTTGATTTTGATTTTGATTCTGCTTTCAATTTCAGCATACGAAGACAAAAATGTAAGAAAAATCATTGTTTCAATTTAGAAAATAATCTTTATTAAAATGATCAAAATCTGGCAAAAATTTGAATAGTCTTATCCTCTTTAATCTTACCGATGTATGTATATAGCTTAAAATAAATTCTCTCACGTAAAGCTGGTCTTACGTGTAAGGACAGAAATGTAACTGATATATTCCTAGTTTCTAGTCTAGGCCCGGATGAACACATTCTTTACATTACGGCGAATTTAATATGGAAATAAAACTTATTTACTTTTATGCTCATGTCTGTACCACTGGTTTCTATTTAAATTAATTAGTAAACCAAGCAAAGGCCGAACTCCTTCTATTAATAAATAAGCAGTACCATTTCATTTTTATTTTCTCTTTGTATGTTGTGTGTAAATAAATAAATAAATGTCGGAAATAATTTTACTTTTCATGCAGCTGTTTTAATGTGACTTATTAATAGTATTATTTTTTGGATTATTGTCTATGCTCTCATTTCGATATCCAGCTATATTCGGTGAATAGCAGACCAAAATAAAAAGTCAAAAAATATCATGGCATTCAACAAGTAATATACATTTAATCGTGATAGATCTAGTCTTTTAATACTGATTAAACCAGAATCATAAGTCAAGTTTTAGAACCGCCCTAAGTGATGTTTAGCTACCACATTTATCAAAACAACTTCTTCCAAAAATTCAACAAAATAAACAACTAGCTATCGTAAACCTTTTTGGAGCAAACCTACACAAACATTCAGTCATATCACCGCCATTTTGGACATTCAAACCAGCCCCCGCACTTGTTTGCAAAGATAACACGACTCAGTCCTGAGACCAAAACAAATATGTGCTCAGCACTCAAGGACGACAGTATTTAGACTAGGATATACCACCCAGTTAAAATAGACCAAAATACTGTAATAAGCACGGGGTGATGGGAGGTCTGCGGAAATTGGATGTTAGATGTTTTTGTAATTATAAAAATATCAAGTCTAGGAATGCGATTACTTGTTTGCAGTGGTTTGAACTGAAAATAAAATAAAATGCTTCATAGGTAGTCGTTTTAAAAAATGAAAATTTAGTGGATAGTTTTGAATTAATAAAATTGGTTTAGCAATGAAAAATAAATAGTTAAAAAATTACTAAATTAAGTTTGGATATATTGATTAGACGAATAAGGTTAAAATCTTGCGCTGTGGTATTTATAAAAGTATGTCCAAATTATCAATACCCGAACACACTGACAAATGAACACAACTATTTTATCCATTTACGCAAACATTAACCGATCAAGATTAAGTATAAGCCCGCATTCAACCACGAGTATTACCATAACAGACCAAGCATTCAGTCTATTCACAACACAACACTAATTACAAAATCAGATTACTATCGCCCTCATAAGGCCGCGCCCTAATTCAATTAGGCGTCAAACATAAATAGGGTTGTCAAATCTAAGATACCTTCTGAGGGCCCATTCATAGCGCACGTGTGCCAACAATGAGCGGCTAACCCGACATGCGCTGCGGGTCGCCAACGCCGAAGTGAGAAATTTCACAATAGTGTCAAAGTATTGAAGTTTTTAGAAGTTGTATAATAGCCCAGTATGTGGTTATTGGACGTCTCTTGATTTGTGCCACGATTTGCCTTATTGCTGAGGGTCTTGTACGCGGTGAATCTATTTAGCACACAATGGTGGGATGTTGAGATGTGTGTACTCCTTTAAGATGGTTCCGCGAAGATTTTTTGAAGTATATCGAATCAATTTATTTTAAAGTTGGGTTAGCAGTTGAAGTGACAAGAATCATCTCAGCCGTCAAAGTTCCGTATACGAATTAAAGCTATTTTAAAATACTGTTTTTTTTAGTATCCTTAACAGTTCTCAGTCTAGCGTTACTTAATCAACCATTCACTTAAGAAACATTAAATATTGGTCCTTTACACTAATATTGGGTGACAAGCGCTCTCAGCGAAGGGTTAAAACTTATCTATAACTCCCTGCATACTTTCAACCCTAAACCTAATGACACAGAGTTGATTTTCGTAAATCAATTATGTAAATTAAGATGACATTCCTAGCCCGAGTCAAGTATTGTTTAAGTAAACCGACAGTATCTACACAGGATGCAAGGTCGTTAGCAGGTTTTATCACTTCCTTCTAAGTATTCAAATGGAGTACCTTCTTATTATAAACAATTATGTGCATATGTGATAACGTCGTGTTATGGGTACGGACGCCCACACAACTACAATAAAAACACACGAAAATGAACCTTATATCTTGTGTCATAAGACTGTTATGAATCACCTTGTGTGTTTGACTGTACTTGGTCACGACTTGGTGTGGAATTTCATGATGCTTTAAAAGATAAGGAAAGAAGCAACGTAATACGTAACATATGCATGCACGCATACTGTATTGATTACAAAGTTATATTGATTATAATAATTATGTAATTATATTTCAATAGAGGCTAATGAGAGATGATTACGAAATTAAGATAGCGAAAGTCTTCAGTCATACTTTGTCTATACAAATTTAATTTTAGCTGGTCATCTTAATTCAGATCTCAAAGAACTCTCCTAACTAAAACTAAAAATCTTTATTACTCCTATCGAAACCAAGACAAAGGGTTATGCTAATTAATTTTTAATTTGCAGACCTATCGAATGGAAATAAAATCATTTCTGTATATAAAACAGTTGAATTATTCTATCCAATCAATAAATTAAGTATCAATCAATCTTCAGATCCACTGCTGAACATAAGCCTTCCCCAAGTTGCTCCACAACGCCAGGTCCTATGCCTTGCGCAACATCAATCAAATTGCTTATATGCATAAAACACATGTTTAAAGAGAACCGATAAAAGTATTTTTTTCGATAGCCAATTGCACTTGGTCATTTAGTAGCTCTATGTAGAGTACCTACGTAACTATACGTATATACGACCCACGAAAATTATAAAAAAAAAATCTTGAAACAGAACAACCTTCTCCAAAATAATACTGAAAGCATAACAAAACGATTGCATTTAAACAGCTTATTTCGCTAAGAAAAATTTAAATTCGAATCCAGCTAATGAAACATTCACATCCAAATTCACGAAAGAGATTTCACGAAACAATTAATTCTAATTCACGTACGTCCCTAAAAATAACAAAAGGAGACTTAAGGAGACAAATGCGTGACATTTCATTGCAAATCATGCTCGTGCTGTTTAAGAATGACTTTGTTAAGAGCATTTAAAAGTAAGATGGGCAAATAGAGGCACAATAAATGCTCGGTGGTCGGAACCTCCCGCGGCGAGCGTCGCGGACGTGCAAACATAGTCGCCAAAATGTTTGTTAAGGTGCGGTTTCGGTGATGCGTTTTGTCACTGTAGATGCAGAGAAATTGTTAGATGGTAAGTTCGAAGTATGATTGGGGATTATAGAATATATTTTTATCGTTTTTAGTGTAATGTTTATTTCTAGACGAGTACATTTAAATAATAGTTTTATTTTAGACCGAATACTTTAACAGAATCCTTTAACCGTTTACACCTAAAACTTGATACAAGACTGAGCTCTTAGGTATCTTAGCTTATTACGTCTAATTGCAAAATAAAACAATTTTTTTTAATTTTGTTTAACATTATTTTAGCCCTATAATTTGCTTAAGCAACAAACAAGTTTCAATACAAAATCGCAACAGAGGAACAGCCCCTTAACATTGTCCCGTATCTCACAAGAAAACGCTAACTGTCCCACCGGAGGCATTGTTTCTTTCATTCCTAAGGCAAATATTGGTCGAGGCTTATTCAGGCCGTTTGCAAACATTGGCCTACTGGGTGGTGGCCAACAATGAGCTTCTTAGAAACTGCGTGACAACACTTCAAATACAGTGATTATGTTCTAATTGTGGGAAAACACCTGGACTGTTATATAGTTTTTAACTTGAACGACATATTTTGTTAAATAGAGCTGTCGTTGTTTAATTGATGGCCACTCATTGTACTTGTAATACAAGTCGCGAACTAGGAAAACATCTGCTAGTGTTAAGAAAATGAATGTAACTCTTCCCTAGAAATGTGGTTGGAGACGTGTCAAAATGTTTCTGTTATTATGCGTGGACTTGATTTGTATCCCGATGAGCGAAACAATTGATTGGACGCCGCATGTTCTTCTAAAGCATTTTCTTTTATTATAACACAGCCGTATAGATCGTATCCGTTCGGATCTTCATTCGTCAATTTCTGACTGACTAAGATAGTCATTACAGCAATACACAGATTCAGTCGTCAAGCAATGACTATACCGTAACATAAGATGATATAAAATCAGTCGAGTTCGATAAGGCTAGGAATATACTAAAACACAGCTTGAAGAAGACTTAGATGTAATAAACTATGATTACAAGACTATTATAAACTCAGGTCCAAGTTTCATCCTAGCAAATCCAAATTAGCGAATATACAATCTGCTGTAAAAATCTATTTCTTAAAAAAGTGTGGTCACTGGTAAGTTAGCACGTGCCGAATGGACCGTGAAGTTAATTTTAATGTGTAAAGCTAATAGTATTTTATAGTCTGTAAAAGAGCAGTTGTTTCAGTAGTTTAGTTGTGTTCAGAAGAGATAATTTTCAGAATATTTTGAACTTCAAATTATGTCTTGATTAGTACAACCAGAGAGTATGACATTTTTCAAAATACAGACACCAAAAAACTAAATGCAAACTCTTATGTTTACTTTTAATACAACCATATTTACTTTTAAAACAAAATGAAATGCAAAATTGCCTTATTTATTTATCCAATCGTACCTAATAACATAAATATAAAAATATTCATACATAATATTTGTTACTGTACCTCACAATAAATACAAACCTTTTGTAAAATCGACTTTTCATATTTCTATAAACTACAGGGTCTTAACAATGACAACGGACGGACCTTTTTGGCCAATGTTTGGTTAGGTGCGCGTGCATTGTCGACGCCGAAATCAATTTACGATAATTGTCATTTATTATGAAATAAATATGATGCTTTATCCTGTAGCCCATTGTAAGAATCCTTCGAAGATTTGCCCCATTCACTTGAATTGAGCGCATTATATTTCGCGCAGAAATTCATTGGTGCGCGAGAGTTAGATGGCATTTGACAATAATTATATTAAAGCGACCGTAACTTGGGAGATATTAGGCGGAACGTGGAGTTTTGAAGAACATGACAAGGAATGTTTTCTCAGCTTATAAGCAGATGTTGAGAATATTTGTATTGTTATCAAATGAAGTGATGTCTATGAACATGTTTGTGGATTTAATTAAGCGGATGGACAGCATGTGTATATCAGTAAGGAAATGATGACGGTCGCTATGATCCAGAGACATTATATATGATGCAATAGATACAATTTTTTTGTGTAATTTAAAAGATGACAGCCATACATTCACAGTGTATCCTATTAGTAGAAAATGTCTAAATTAGTACACATCAAGTACTTTGTTACAAGAATTCATCGTCACATGGTCCACGTTACAAATTGCATAATAAACTAGCATTCTGAAATGCTGCTTTCATTTTTACAATAAGACTTGTTCATCAGAAAAAACGTACCTTGTACCACTTCAACCCCAGTGTTTCCTAGGAAATCTATGACTTTCTTGAAACTGAACACTTGCGTCGTGAAAAGAGCGACTTTTCTAATTCAAGTAATTCGCTGTTTCGTTTTACTGCAGCCCTACTTCGAAAGGTATAAGGTAAAAGGTAAAGGCATCAACTAGATTCAACAACAATTTAATAAGAGAGATAAAAAAATATATATTTCATAACGCATACTTTTTCATATATTGGATTACCTAAACATCTTCTAAAACAGCACTTAAATCAAATCAAAATAAAAAAAAGAATCTCAAAACACATTCAAACAATAATTTCAAAAACAAAATATAAACACAAAATTCCAAACAGATTTTTACGCAATAACTTAACAAAAAGCGTTAATAATTTAGCATTTATGTGTTTTATTGCTAATTAATTTTCATATCTGATAGCCGAATACCCATTTACATTCAATGGTTCATAAAAACTCTTTTATATTTTGTATGTGACAAACAATATTATCGTTTTCGAATCCCGTGATATTTATCACTTTAGTGAAGTTGAAAACACATTACAATTGGCTTTTAAAGTGAATTTGTCTCGTTTTTGACTACTAAAAGGTCCATTAAATCGCCTTTTGTTGTCTATTGATTTGTAGATACGACACAAGCCTTGAAATATATATAGGTTGTTTCATTTTTGTATTGTTTACAATAAAAAAGAAAAAAATGTTAACATTTTATGACAAATAAATGTGTATTCATTAGAATTACTTTAAGTAGAATTTAGATTGGTTTTGGCTTGAATTTTATTTGGTTTAAAAACAGACGAATTAAGTCGTCAACAATTCAACAGAAAGTATTGAATTGTTGACGACTTTAATACATTCTTCATGAAAATACGTAAGTATGGTTTGAGATTAGGCTCAAAAATAAGTATATTTTTTTAACCAGCTTACAAAACACCCTGTACTACAAAAACCGTTTAGTAAAAACTTGAAGCATCTAATATGACAAAAGCGGACTATTAACATCAATAACTGACTCGTATAATGATCGGAATTCTTTCGGTTGGCCGAATCCTTTGCTTAGACATAATATGCGATCTCACAAATACATATTAATAAATTTTAACACACCTTTTAAATGTTACAATGATTTTAAATTTGGCGACAATGAAGACAAATGTCTTGTTCGTTTGAGCGAGAAAATTTAAAGTTATTCAGATGTTGATGTAAAAGCGTGCCATTAAAATTATTATTTAAGAATAAATATTAGATGTGCTTTTAAGAGATATTCTCGGAAATTCCTGTGGATATTGCTAATTGTGTCTTTATTCAGTTTCACGAATAGTTGAAATGCGGATCGTTGAGTTTTCTTGAAGACGTTATGAGAAAGATTTTTTTGGTTTAATTTAAAATTTTAGCTCAGTGTGTAAGTAAGTATAGCTAGATAGCTATCATGCTGTTTTTACATATGGATTTTCTAGCCAGTTCTTCTCCATGGCAATGGCATTTTGGTACAGCGTACCCGAGTCACAAATTATGCCATATTAAGTTTCCTAAGCGCAATTTTTAAACCTACTAGAAAATTACCATTATGGGTTTGAATCGCGATTTTATTTAGATTGATACATTAGATTGAATCGAGAGCAAGAATACTACCTGTTATTTTATAGTTGTAATTAAATAAGTGCAGTTGTGATGACTCTTTTACTACTAACTGAGAAAATCCCTGCACTACAGAAAAACAGAGTTAACAAATTTCCAATCCCCTACCCCGCAAAAACATACAAAAAACAACAAAAAAAGAAACTCAATACGTCACTGTCCTAAAAACAATACTTTTATTCTTGAACAATAAAAAACACAACCATAATGCCCAATTTGTCTGGAGCGGTCCACGTGTCGCGATGATTCCAGGCCATTGTCTGGGCCCGTATTCGGATTAAGGCCCGAGGCCCGCCGATAACATCTTGGCCCTTTCATACGAAACACGTAGATGCTGAGATAAGAACATCGAACACTCATTGTTTGGCACAAAGAAAACCTGAAAAACAGCCACTGTTGGTCGTCTCACTTTTTTGTGTAACTGTACTTATGTATTATGAGCGACAGTCATTTATTCTTATTTCCATAAGTCTAGAGAACTGGCGCCTGATTAAAAAAAATATGCGTGGTCACTTAACACTTGAGTGACGAGCACTTTTGTCTGTGATTGTATTGTCTAGTACAATGATGTTCATAATCAGTAAATGTTCGCTCCTTATGTATTTGTTGTGAACAATATCCAATGATTAGTTGGTCACGGTTAATGTGGTTGTCGGGTGTTGATTGAAAGTCGGTATTTACAAATAAACCTCCAAACAGACTGTAATTTATATCAAAAAGGTTGTATTTGTTAATGAGGGTTAATGACTGTAGCGTCTGATTGGTGTAGTATCAGCTAACAAATACGTTTTTTTATTACATTCTATGATCTCTTCACCCTCTCTCTGCTTTGTCCTCAGATTAGATGTGGTTTCATTTGCGGATTTCACAAAAGAAAAAAAGTTACGAATATACATGATTCAGTAAAATAGATTGATATGATTCCTTCAAGGTTTAAAATCGGTGTAAATATGATATAACAATTAGTTATTCTTCTTATGTTTGGAATTTAAGTTTTTAATAAACTAATAGGCGATCGTTTTTTAATCTGCATAAAAATAATTTAATTAGTTGCTCGATTTAATAATTTTCAAGATATAGTGCTATGTTGTTGTATCCCGAGTAATTTTTACATTAGACATACAAATAAATGTGGCTTAAAAACTAGCTCATATTACAATCACAAATTGCGTTCTGTGAAATTTTACAAGACCTTATTATCACTCAAAAATTTATAAACTCTGACTCAGCATTTCGTTGCAGCTTGCGTCGGCGTTTTAAAGTGTAGACATAAAATTAATTTTCACAAATTGGCGTTTTCGGAGAATTCTGAGTTCAAATAGTGGAGTTTGGTTCCCCGCCCTAGATACGTGAGCCCCGCCCTATCACGCCTCGAGACTCGAGCCTTTGGACTTAGTTACGTTGTTAGCCCAACACTTGGAATAAGGCAGGGTGTACAACTATACACCTTTGTATTAAAGGCGGTTCTTTCGTAAAGGTTTATAAGGCTTGGTATACACTTACCGTTCGGGGCGGTTCTCCTTTACATCTTGACATGTAAATTGTTTGGTCAAGATTGCTTCCTTTGTTGCGTGATCCGAAGCTTTGGACTTTTGTGTCTGAAGTGTAATGTCGCCACTTTATTTAAGGGTTCGATTGATTGTGTTATTGAATTTGTTTTCTTAGAAATTCTCAATACCATTCTACATACGTATGTGTGAATACATATATTTCATATAGGAATATACATATTTTCTCATTATATACAGAAGGTACAATTTTTATAACTTAACTTTATTGTTTTCCGGAGCGCTATTAATATGCTAAAAGTAGAGAAAGGTGGTATAAATACTCATTTTTAAATCAAATACATGGACTATCCATGTATTAAATTTAAAGTCTTTTCAGCATAAAACAATAACGAAAAAAGTAAATAATACAAAAAAGGTAAAAAGACATAATGTTGAAAAAAGCAATTCATATGTATCAATATTCGTTTAATCAAACAACACAAAACAAATTCAAGAACACACAATTTCAGCAAAATTGGTAACAAAAACTGTCCGTAACATTAACAATTAACGTTAATAGATTCCCCAACAAACAGACCAGCCTATTTCGCAGGCAACTTGTTATATCAGACCGGGGGCGTTCTGGGCGGAGAGCGATGCTCGCCGAGGTGATCACAGACCCACTTATACCTCAACATTACTAACGCTTCGTATTATTAATTTCAGAAGGCGTGGTAAGCAGCTGAATCTTTTTAATCACGATTGTTTAAATAAGGTCTCTAAAGAGGTTGCTTAGTAAGCAGGTATTTATGTTTAAATTGATATTCGATTTATTTTTTTATGGATGATCAACAGTCTTGCTTTATCTGAAATAGAATCAAATTTAAAGGAGTTGGAGAATTTATAAATGCTGGGTACGATAACAGATAGTATACAGGATAAATTGTCCGTAGGAGACCGAGATCTGAAAATTTTTAGCCAGGTCAGACTCCTACTTGCAATTTTAAAACCTAAAACCTTCTTTTTTAAACCTTCTATCAACTATACTATAAGAAAGAGAGGAAATACGTGTATTAAATCTTCAAGCAATTTGTAAAGTAATCGTTTGCGTAGTATTATGGAGAAATCGCAAACATGCAACCAATTTACCAAACTACAAACATTTGAATAACTAAACCTCTAATTCTTAATAACAATTACTCCAAGCATCCTCGAGCCATCGTCTAAATATTGAAATAGTATTAAAGGCATTATTTTCATACAATATCTTCGGAACAAAATAAAATCTCCACACAAAAGAAGCCTATTTACCGTAACTCATATTATAAATGTGTAAAACCATTTAAATAGCAAAGTATCAATAGATGAATGTTTCTTTGTATGGTGAACCATCTTGGCCGTGATATTCACGCACATTTTATTTGAAGATTTTATTGAATTCTTCTAATACGAATCACAGAAAAAAGTACTCTATTATTACACAGTATAAAATACAAAATCTTGTGTCCACATCTCAAATGCAGTTACAAGAAGATGCACTGGAATTTAGTTCTAAGTTTAAAAGATTTAAAGTTTGAATTCAATTGTGAGTTTGGTTTCAAATTTACTTTTATTGGAAGGCCATTCTGAGGCAGCTAAAGGTATACGTATTGTCGATAATCACTGAAGCAAACACTTGTTATTTTAAGAGATCATCCACCCTTAAAGCTTCGCATTGAGTTTGTAACAATGAGGTGTATAATGTATTATTTATAGGACACAGTCGGTAGGCACATACGGGGCACTGAATACGCATTGTTGGGAGACTCGACAGTGCTAAATTGTACGTCTACTGTATCATCAATCAGGTTTTATTTCTTCACAATTGAGCTACAATATTGTTTGGGATGTTATAAGTTAGGTTTACTCGCCTTTGGTGGACGATCAATAAAGGCTACGATTTGCATCGGTTTCCTTACATAACACCGATTGTTGAATTGAACTTCGTACATTTAAATAATATAAGAATTTATTTATCTAAATGATTGATCTCAAGGTTTGAGATTTCCTTTCTTTACAAAACCAAATTGCTTATAAATGCTAAAATAGTTTTTCTAAATTGAATTCATGACAGCAAAAAGGGACGTCGCCATTATAAAAATATTAATATACAACATTTTTTAGTCCTATTTGTTATTTATTAATGTCGCTGTCACGAATGTTAAAAAAACGTTCCAAAAAGATGACTCACAATGCGGACGCTAATCTTTTCGAGGCACGAAAGAAGCATGTCAAACGAAAAAGGGTCCAATTTTGATACTTAGTAACCATTAAATAAATTCAGATCACAAAAAGATTGAGAAAAAATTGTCCGTAGGCAAACCGCTTTTAAATATTTGTGCGCATATGGCTTCCGGCTATTTCGAGTGGGTTATGCTAAAAAATGCATTAGACCGACTACCCTGAGTTTTTGTCAGATCATATTGAATGTCCTACGATTTCTTTTCTTTTGGTACAGCGTAGAGCCCGGGACTTTTAATCCAAATATATGACTGTCCTTCAAATAACAAGCGTTTTTTTTCTAGGGTTAAAAGTTTTCGTGTGTATGAAAGGGCTCATATTTTATGTAATTTCACGTTATTCTTTATGGTGATGCTGAGTGTTGGGTTTAAAATTATCTTTGTCGTGGTTGTCTGAAGAACGACATGTCTTTTACTAAGGCTTAGCGTTAAGACCGTGAAATGTAGAGAGGGGAAACTAATTGAGCAAGTTATATGTAGACTTGTTGATCTATTTTTGAAATTGAGGCCTCAATAATCAAACTAATTTCGAAAACGGTTCAAAGTCCTATGAATACTATTCCGAATTTACACTCTATAATAATTTCTCGCCTGCTGAATGACGACGGATGAAGAGATTAACAACATAATTAGATATAATTACTTTTCATGAGCGTTTTATTCCATAATTTTAAAGCTTTTAGCAACTAAGAATATGAGGGGTAAATAGGACAAAATTTTACGATTTTTTTATTATACTCTGCGTTCATCACTATAATATATTTGCATCGCAGGTAGCTTTGGCGGTGCAGTGTGAAATATCATAGACCTACTCTAACAACTTACTGCCTTTCGTAACACAGTGAAAAATATTGCATGGTAGTTTGAAATACTTTACCTCTGCAGTATATACCGTGATTATTTAGTCGTCTTACAAAAGCAGCCCAGTTCATGTATCCAATGACTAGAACACGTTCATGATAAAAAAAATAGGTATTAATGAGATTTGAAAAAAAAATGCACTTTTTATTCAATATTTTTAATTTTTTAATTTTCTTCGTACTTATTATCTTAGTTGATGATAAAAAAATAATAATCGCGCCTAGGGGAATTTTACGTCGGATACATGAACAGGGCTGCTTTTGTAAGACGACTAAAAAATCACCGTGTATACATAATATCTGTATAATCATCATGTCGAAGACTACAAAATGATATTATTTTCCATGGTCAATTATGCAGCTAACTATACTAATGCCTATTGAGAGTTTAATGCAGGTTCCACAGGTATTTTATTATTTGGGGATGGTCTGGCTGTCAGTAGAGCAGATATTATTGATTGTATTGATCTAATGTTACAACTTTGTGAAAAAAAGAAATGTAAATTCATTTTCTGTGCTCTGCCCTACTCTAATTCATTAACTTATGAGCAGAATATGCATATATACAATTTAAACTTATTAATCTATAATATTACTTGTTATAACAAAAATTCAATTATGTACTTTGATATAAATAAATTTTCTAGGTCATTTAAACTGACACAATACAGTATGTATTTGTCAAGTGCATGTAAGCGACGAATTGCTAAATTTTTAGCATATAATATACCAGATTCAGGTACTAATGTACCCAAGGGTTTTGATAATGTTAGTAATTGTACTAACAATTTATATACATCTAGCTGTTTAAACAGCAAGGCGGGACAACGGGGAGGCTGCATGGATTGAATGTTGTTCATCAAAATATGCAAGGCCTCTCCGGCAAAGAATTAGAATTAAGTTTATTTATTGAAAATCACGATGTTCAGGTGTTATGTTTAACTGAACACTGGTTAAGAGACTTTGAGGTGGCGGTATTTAATAGCGTCCATTATTCCATACAGAGTGCGTTTGTAAGAAAGAGTGCTATTCGCGGAGGGTCACTTATTATTGTTTCAAACGAAATTAAATGTAAAGAACGTCCTGATATTGCTAACCTTTCTATCGAGCGCACTATTGAACTGTCCTGTGTGGAACTAGAGCAATACATTATAATTTGTGTGTACAGACCCCCTTCAAGCGATTTTAATTTATTTGAATCTGTTATGGAAGATTCATTAGCGAAAGTTAAATGTAATAATAAGCAAGTTATAGTTTGTGGGGATTTCAATGTAAATATTTTAGAATTAGCTCCAATTTCTATCCGACTGCTGAATTTGTTCAAGTCGTTTAATTTAAATAACCTTTTTTGCGAACCAACTAGGTTTACGGCCTCTTCTGCAACTTGCATAGATAATATATTTAGTAGTTGTGAAGCAAATAAAACATTACTTTTAACTAATATTACTTCTGACCATTGTGGCCAACTTGCTAGTTTTTCTCAATTACTATCTAATAAAACCATTAAGGTAGTCAGTAGGCCTTACACAGCGCATCGTTGCTCTCGTTTTAAAATCAACATCAAGTCAAAATTACGGCCATCGCTTTTGGACTCGACTAACCCTAATGAGGCTTATGAATCGGTTTTTAATGTAGTTAAAAGCGAGTTCGAAACAACTTTTAAGTGTAAAACTAGACAAGTCAAGAGCAGTTCTGCTGCCTCGTTTAACCAATGGGCCACTACTGGCATATACAAAAGTCGAAGCAGGTTATATGAGTTATATGGCATGAAAAAATATAAATTTGACACAGATTTTATACATTATGTTAGAAATTATTCAAAAATTTTTAAGAAGGTTTGTAACTCGGCCAAGTCTAAGTATATCAGCGAAAAAATAAAAAACTCTTTAAATAAAGTAAAAGCCACGTGGAATATTATTAATCAAGAAACTGGTAAGGCTACGAAACGCGACAACAACTTCGATATTTTATACAACAATGAATTAGTCACTGAAGCTAATAAAATTGCCTCTATTTTTAATAACTTTTTCGCAGATATACCATTAACTACAACGAGTTCCTTAAAATCATCATCACTTGATGCAGAAAACTTATTACGTAATTGCGTGCCCAGTTGTGATTCTACTTTCAGTTTCGAATATGTGACTCCATTAGATATAAACAATGCTTTCAAATCACTCAGTCAAAAAAAAACAGAAGATCTTTGGGGCTTTTCTGTAAAACTCCTAAGTAATATAATAAACATTGTAGCACCCTCTTTAGCTGTCATCTTTAATAAATGCGTAGACGTAGGTGTCTTTCCGGACTTGATGAAGCACAGTAAAGTCATACCGTTATTTAAGGCAGGTAGTAGAAGTGACGTTGGTAATTTTAGACCGATATCAATTTTACCTGCGTTTAGCAAGATTTTTGAAAAATTGATTTTAAAACAACTTCTGCATTATTTTAATCACAAGACCCTCTTACATAGCGAGCAATACGGTTTTACAAAGGGACGTTCAACTACCGACGCGGGTGTAGCTTTACTGAAACACATCTACGACGCTTGGGAAAGCTCTCAGAATGCTATTGGCGTTTTCTGTGACCTCTCAAAGGCGTTCGATTGCGTCCGGCATGACACACTGTTATGCAAACTCAAACATTACGGTGTCAAAAATAAATCACTGGATTTAATTAATTCCTATTTGAGTGATAGGGTCCAATGTGTAGATGTCAATGGTAGCAAGTCCACCGGACTACCTGTGAAACTAGGGGTACCCCAGGGTTCAATACTCGGCCCATTTTTGTTTCTAGTTTATATTAATGACTTACCATTCTTTTTAAAAGGCATGTGTGACGTTGTGCTGTTTGCAGACGACACTTCTTTAATATTTAAAGTCAACAGAAATAGAAATGATTTTAATGAAATAAATAATACACTCACTCGCGTCACACATTGGTTTTCAATTAACAATTTAGTATTAAATGCCAAGAAAACCAAATGTATTAAATTCGCGACGCCTAATGTTAAGAATCTTGGGCCGAATATTGTTATAAATAATGAAGTGCTAGAGACTGTAGAATCAACGGTTTTTCTCGGTGTTACGGTTGATGCAAAACTAAAGTGGTCGGCGCATATTGCATACCTAGCGAATAAACTCAGCTCTGCCGCTTACGCAGTTAGAAAAGTTAGGCAGATTACTGACGTGGTCACAGCTCGTCTTGTTTATTTCAGCTACTTCCACAGCGTTATGTCCTATAGCATACTTCTGTGGGGTAAGGCGGCTGATATCGAAGCGATATTCGTCTTACAAAAGCGAGCTGTCAGATCCATTTATCAGCTAGGCTCTAGAGTTTCTCTTAGGGAGCGGTTTAAAGAGATAGGCATTTTAACTGTAGCATCCCAATTTATTTTAGATAATATACTATGGATACGACAAAATCTTCACTTATACCATAAAAAGAGTGATATACATAGTATAAATACACGGAACAAACATAAGCTAATTGGTACATCGCACCGTTTACATAGGGTACACAACTCATTTGTAGGGCTTAGTGTTCGCCTCTACAATAAACTACCTCCTAGTTTATTGGAATTGCCATTCAACTCGTTTAAATCAACGGTTAAAGATAAACTATGCAAGAAGGCTTACTATACAATAAATGATTACTTGAATGATAAAAATAGTTGGTCGCCGTGATTAACACAGGACGGTTTTAGTGTGGATTAATGTATGACGTGTTATTACGATTATTATGTTATTTGATAGGCATACTTTATGTATGTAACATTGTGTTACCTATTTTGTTTTATTTTTAGTATGATTATACGCATAAACGTATATGTTCTTTATTAGAAATTTTGACATGTATAATTTTATTAATTATAAGATTGAATGACGTAGCAATTTATGCCGCCTCCGTGTTCGGGGCTGTGCCAGGTAAATCAACGTTTGGGGTATTTCTTTCTTTGAGTTTTATTTTATTAGCCGGCAGCAGATACGTCATGCTCCCTTAGTCGTCACTGCCTGCGGTGGCGTCTTGGGTCGGGTCACCTCCTTCCCTCAAATATGGCGAGGGAGGTGATGGCTGACCCTTGCGTCATACTCGTGAACGGGTGCTGCTTGCGGTGGCTGGTCGGTCTGCTGACCTTGGCCGAGTAGTTGACAGTTTAAGTTCATAGTGGCTTAGGTACCATGACCTCAAATTTTTGTTTATTTGGCACGGCACCTACACACTTATTTTGATATATTTTTTAATAATTATATTGTAAATGGAAAGACAGCGTGCTGCTGGGGAGTTTGTTGCGCCGTTTCTTCTCTCACAGCAAAAGCACTTAGGAAGCGGTGACGGGTGGGCAAAACTGGGTGCTGTCAATGTAATTTGACCTTCAAAAAGTGCTACTTAGTAGCCTAATTTGAATAAATGACTTTTGATTTTGATTTTGATTGATTGTATATATGGAACCAGCGCAAATTGGATTCATGACACAGAGGATTCCGTACAAATACCAAGTAATAGGGCTCCGGCTTTACCCTTAGGTACGGGACCCTAAAAAGAAAAAGTAAGCCTTTTCTGAGACAGCTAGTTAATCCTTGTATGAATCAAGACATTTTACAAGTAACTGATATTATGTATTACCTATTACTTACCTTATTATGAGGCCTATTCCTAGGCCCGTATTTTATAGCTAAGAAAATAGTTTATAGTAAACGAGTCTCTTGTTATTACTTGTCCGAGTATGTACCGACTAACATATACATACAAATCACTTCTAATCAAATCCAATTAAATATATGTAAATAATATCGTGCATATCGTTTGCAATAAAGAGTATATATTCTCTAACCCGTTGAACATAAGGTCTCTTATACAAATTACAACTTCGTAGCGAGTCGGCAATCATTTGATGCGCAATTTACAAAGATGGTATCACCACAGCTACCTGCCAACTTGACACTGTATTAAGATGTTATCTCGCATCTGATAAACTAAGGGAACTCTGTGTAATCGTACCTGGAAAATGGAAATTACTTTAACGTCAATTCTGCTTATTTTAGTGAGTAAAAATGCAGGAAGGAAACCTTTTAAATGTATGAATGAGTGCTTGATTATAAGGAAATACAGTAATTAATTTATTCCTTTGGAGTTATAGAGTAAGATATTGGGATTTAGGTAAAAAGTTTTTGCATCCCCAAAAATCCCATTCTCCTTTTCCTTTCCCTAATCTTTAGAAGACTTGATAAATCCTTGCGATACTATGTCCGGCCATTCACGCGAACAGACACAAATAATTCGTACTAACAAGAAAACGCTCAAAAGTATTGAAAAACCCTATCAATGCTCTAAAAGTTCCTATGAATGGCAGCGGAACTTGAAAGCGCTTTCAGCCTATTGAGGACTCAAGGCATGAAACAGAAACAAGCCCATTCACGATCACGTAGGTTCTGCGTCAAAGGATACAAGGGCCATACACCATACAGAACCCATTCAACAACCGTAAAATGGGTGCGTCTATCCCGCATAACACCGTCTGAGTTATATCGTAATTCCGCAAACCGACAAAGGGTTCTAAAGCTGTAAAAACAATCTTGCTAAAGACCCGAACTTAATCCCGCTCAAAGTGCGCCGGCGCACCGAAGTATTTTCAAAACAGTAGAAAATCCCTTTCGGTATCAATTTGCCGCCTGAGTTACTTCTCTCGTTCCTTTTTTGGAAGCGTGTTTTAAAACATATTTTTTTATAATTTCCTCTTTGCTTTGTTGAAGAGTGAACTGTTTGCAAAAAAATTTGGATAATAAAATATGGCGGTAAATCGTGTACACAGGTCTATTATAGCTTTTTGTGCTTGTGTTGTAATGTGCCGATGATAAGGTAAATATTGAACAATGGGAACAAAAATATTATCAAATATTAGCAAAAGCTTCGCTTGGATTTAGCAAATAAGTTTAATATAAAACTGTTTCAGTACATTCTTGCTGTAAAGTCACTATGGGAGTAATTTTTGCTTACAATTTAATAATTAATATAGATGGGTATCTATATTATTTGAACACGTGATATGATGAAGAAAAGAATTTCTTAAACAAAACTACAGATAAAATTCCGCCATAAGTTAACAAAACACATCCTCATATTACCTACTTACGTACTCAAATACGGAACAGTAGATGCACAGTTATCCGCCCACTACAGTTTTTATCGACGCAATATTTATTGCGGAACTGAACAAAACATGAAAACATTATTCTTTACGTTATACGATATAATACGTTGGAATCGGACCTAAATTCTGCACGAGCCACGCCCACAGTGCACTATAGAAATTTACAATTTGTGATGGAATTTCGCATCTGTGGGTGCTATGGGCACAATGAGTTTCCTGTTCGGATTACTAGATTCGTATCTTGTCGCCTCGGGCTATACGGTGCCTTTACACAATTTACTTTATACCTTTGCAAGTGCGGTGATTGATGATCCGCTACCGAATTGCGACCATTGTTATTTGGCCTATTGTGCTAAATGAGTTTGAAATAACAATGTATGTACAATGAGGTTCCGATAAGGATCGCAAGGAGTTGTCAATCACAGGTTATTTGTGTTATTGTTTTCTTGGAGTAAATTCCACTTTGAACTATTAATCTATAATATTAATTTAATACAGCCAATATGAATAGTAGATTGTTTCTTAGAAACTGGATTTTAGTGAATTTGTGATTTAAGAATATAGAGTTTCAAAAATTAATCAAAAACCAAGCAAGTGTTAAAGAAATTGGGCTTATTTTAATTAAAAAGGTCCCAACCATTTATAAAGCGTACGTTCTCGTAACATCTAATAACACCAATTAATATTAATAATTAAAAGCGCAAAGGAATTCCTTCGGTATTCTGACAGTTCCTGCACGAAATACCGACCACCCTGATTCGTTCCGCTCTCGAAATAGATCCTCGCACAAAACTTCACAGTCTAATTATGAAATAAGACATAGTTTACAATTCTCTTAGTTAACACGTGCTAAATTTTTTCCTCAAAATTCCTCTAAAAATTAATTTCGGACGAAATAGTCGCGCAAAAAATACTAATTGCTTTTTGTATCGGAACGTCATAGGTTTTTGCGTTTGTATGTCTGTCTGTCTCGCAGCAAATGTGGGCTTTGTCAAGGAAAAGTGTCAAATTACGTGGCACGAGATGGCAGATAAACATTAGGGCTGCCACTCGTATGATTTATTTTTAGTATGATTTAATTAAATTTAAATATCAAATATTTAAGTTTTATATACAAAACAAAACTCATTTTTCTGAACGACAGCCTCAAAAAAATAAAATTTATCTAATTGAACGTTTTAAATAGAAAGCAAAACTTCATCTATGTATTAGCTTATCATTGAACCTCGACTTTAGCAATTTTGTTAACATAAAAAAATGAAGCAAGATACTTATACATAGACCATAAATAAAAATTGGACGAGCTATAAATTATTGCTTAAGCTTTACCATTAATTTATTAAATAACGATATAATTAAATTAAATTTATTTAACAACCCTGTACCCCTAAACTGGCATCTTACTTTTTGCGCGCACCCATTTTACTTTTTCGGAAAGATTTTGCTGCAGATAATAATTTGTTGCCAATAGCACAACATCTTAACCGCAACACTTTTGTTAATTTAAATTGTAACTTATGCACATGAAGCTAAAGTTTAGTTTCAAGTGAATGGGTGTGTCGGTTATACAATTTTGTGTATGCGAAGTAGTAACGATGCAATAGGCAGCTAAACGAATAGGAGCGGTAGATAAAACGGCGACAAGTTGGAGAAATATTTTGGAAATATTTGTAAGTGAAGCCGGGGACCGCCCGGGGGCGGGCGAGGCAGGACGCACTAGATACCGGAATTCATTCTTCATGAATATGATGAACTTGAAACCGATTTTCTGGAAGACACAAAAAATATTCTGATTCACTTTGTAAATGCCGTCGGGATATATTTTTTGGGGCTATATCTTCGTGGTTATGTAATGATAAGTTCAAAAATCTTGTAGCTTAGGAATGTAATAAAAGCACTTATCGTTTATGGAAACTACAAGTGCTACAATTTAATACTATTACCTTAATTTTTGTTCAAAAGTTCAGTTATAGAATTTATTAAAGGTAAATAGTGTCCGAAAAGTGTACGTTACTATAATATAATTAAAAGTATATACTAACAAATTAACCTTAGTAACATCCCTTATAACTACATAGTAAATAATAGGATATATCCCTACGTCATCATAAAAAACCTTTATTAAGCCATCTCACAGTAAAAACCTAATTATAGATTATAAATCGCAGACCCGAGTAAGAAACGCAACTACAACCAGTAAAAAGTCGTCTCACGAAAAAACATAATTGAATGAGAAAATCATCGGAGCGTCGCGTGATGTCTTAAACTTATAAGCAAATAATTACAACATATCATAAAAACTTATAAACATTATAAGCAACAAAACTTTGAGATTATACCATCAGAATAGCGACAACAGATAAAACGATGAGAATCGTTGCGTTCGAATTAATTCAGGCGGAAATTTAGCAATGGCCGCACAAAATAGGAGGGTTTTCTTAAGGTTTATATTGTATTGGCAGTTAGTAGAATGTCTCATTGTAACACGACACGGAATAGAGATGGTGTCCACGAGATAAGGAAGGATTTAGGACGCGCCTGCGCGGCGGCTGCGGCAGATTTACACCGCGTTTCTATAAACTATTATTTGTTAGGTTTAATGTTTGTGTTACATATCGGTGGTGAGGTATTGATTATGTATTTGGATATGTATGTGGAAATGTAACCCATTTTATTTATATTATGTTATCACGTGAATAAAGTAAACATTCAATAAAGTAAATAGGAACAAACATAAATTTAATTTCGATCAATAATTGTTCAACCAAATGTTGCTAAATGACAGCAAAATTTATACACACGTTCATGTAAATAAACTAATTCTACTTCTGTTTTAACTTTTGCCGAAGTGAGAAAGCTAAAGAGATATAACTCTTACTCCCTATAGCAAAAAAATACGCCATTCACTTTTTGGTATCCACCTTTTTTGTAACCCATTTCCAATCCTCGTAGTTGTTCTTCGTTCTGAAGAAAGTAAAGAAAACTTCAACAGAGATTTCACATCTACATAACCTTATCTTCAATATTTTCAATAACAGCATACAATACCAAACAAGCAAGTAAAAAAGCCATCACTACATACTGAACACATCACCCCCACATATTTGCACAATGCTATAATCTTGTCACGCTACACTTGACACCAATAAGGCATCCATTGATCGAGGATTACCACCAAGATGCTTATCAATATTTCCTTCACAAATATTTACCTTTTACCTTTGAGGATACCTTTATAAACCTATGTGTCGAACATCTTATGACAATGACAAAATATTTGTATAGATACATAATCTTAGCATTGTGTAACGAATGCGCAAAATTTTGCATGACATTCCATTTTTCGAAGATTAATGAAAAAAGAGATGGGATAATGCAATAGATAAGAAATCTATTTTATTTTGTAGTGTAAACAGGGAGAAGAATATTTCTTGGAAGATGAAGAAATTATGAACTAAAATGATTTGAATAAGTTAGTATAGTTGGTTTCCCCTCTGATATAGCGTAAAACAAATTATATTTAATTTTAAAGTCGACCGAACGAAATAAAAAGATAAATTAGATTTTTACTTCTCTGAATGATGACTAATATTAGCCTATTTCCACCGGATTTGAACACGGCATGTAAGTTTTATTTTCAGCCTTCTCAAATAATTGTCTGCATGCGTTATAAAATTGTGGAGAATAAAATGTTTATACATTTCATGAAAGCACATAATCATAACATCATGAGTGTATTTATCATGAATCATAATATATGTATTCCGCTTCTTGGACCTATGAAAAAACCACTATAACCTGTTTAGCTGTAAATATCTTAACAAATCGTAATCAATGTCACAAGATTACAAATCATAAAACGCACTTTACGCTCATAAATAAACTCAGAAAAACAAAAGAAGGCTTTATTCAACAGCCCAATAAACTTGAAAGAAACAAAATAGCCCACACAAATACAATTAAAGAGCTCTCGATAAAAACTGGTCGGGGGTATTTGGAGTCATTGGGACCAGTTTTAATGCAATCAAACCAAATCCCCAGTTCAGTGGAGCAGAAATCACTCAGTACCGATAACACGTCTTCGAAGATAAGTTGTCCGCACAGAGTGGTGATCAGGGGATCAGATAAGCAATCACCAATGATCTTATGGGTCTGCCTTCGCCTTCAGTGTAACCAACACCACAGATATGGATTTGAGATAATTGAAAAAATGGACCGAGTATTCGTTTGTTTGTGTTTTTGTTATTCGACATTTTGGAACTATTTAAAGTAATAGCTTCAATTATAAAAGATAGATTACAAGGACTGATTTTCCCATGACCAACTCACCTTTACGTTTTTAGCAATGAGATGTTACGATTAAAGCTTAATAATAACAAATTCACCTATCCACTAAACTAATGAGTTAACGACCCAAGATTACTCACCAACATCAAACTCCTCTCCATCACACGAACCAATTAAAAACCTATTCACATCAGCTTAATTTAAAAACAAAAGCCAAAAGGCAATCATGTATTATTAATAGATGCAACAAAAACAAAACTTACCCCAGGGGAGACGGGGAACCAGGGTTGAACCAATCAAATTAGAATGAACGAAGTGAAGATCTGTCATCGTTGTGTTGAACATTCCCTGTGCAGGATAATATATCACAGGGTAATGACAGGAAATCAGGGTTAGGAAGATCGGGATCGGAGGTGTCAGGGATGCTTTGACATATGACTTCGAGGTAGGAGATGGTTTGATCTGAACTGTGTCTGTTATTTGTAAAAATATGTCAGTCGCATTTGGCATAGACGGTGATTTAGTTTAGTCAGATTGAAGATACGTTGTGATCCTATTTAACAAAATTTGGAGGTTATCTTCATGCTACTGTGTTTTTCAGTTACAAAATTTAAATAAGCACTGGAGCTCAAATTGGACAGAAGAAATCAAAGTAGGTATTTTGTACTTTTTATCAATCCTGTTCTTAGTAAGTATCTTAAGAATAAAAACGTCCAAAAAACAGACTTTTTGCTTTCAGACTATGGGAAAATATTATTTTGAAACCCAAAGAAAAAAAAAACAAAAACCAATCCATGCCAACAAACGCAATAAAAACTAATCTTATTTTCACTTCCTCTTATTTCATTTTCTTCAAAACAAACCTGTATTCCAGTATTCAATTATTCAATATATCTCATTCCACTATCATAGGTGTGTAAAAGGTCAATTAAGTAACCCTTTAAGTGTCAAAGCAATATCGGCGAAACCGAAACATGCCACACCCTTACCACGTGCAGTCTAAACTGTAGTCTACAACAACGTATGGTTCAAAGATTACTATCAATTAACCGAGTGATTGGGGCAATTGCCCAGTGTTAGCTCAATATAGTGTTTATTGCTAGAACTGGTACAAAGATTGATTTAATTGACTGGAGAATTTTGATTTGCGAAAATAGCTTTCAAAATGCAGGAAATAGAGTTTAGTTTTGTGATTCAAGGAACGAATATTGGCGAAGTGTTTCAGGACAAAAATAGTTTGACCTATTTGTGTCATCTTAAAGTGGTGATTCACGGTATACTTTATAAAAGCGTATTGGGTAAAACGATTCACTGATAAAAAGCTTCTTAAATGAATGTACAAGTCACCCAAAATACACTGAGTCCATCCTAAAATAAAGTCAATTTTACAGTGTTACTAGAAATTCTGATCTCATTAAGTTATGAGTAGATGTTTTAAGGGTTGTATAATAAAATCTAAAGCTTCCTCAATAATTTATCTTTTTTAAAATTTGCACTACTTTAATTATATGGAAATGATGTATACTCATAGCGGAAAACTTAAGCATTCCTATCTATCTCCCTTTATAAAATAAACTAACTGTTGCCCGCGACTTCGTCCCCGTGGGTAGAAGATATAAGTGATGATTTATACCTGCCCGGATTTTTCACATTTTCCATTGTATCTTCGCTCCTATTAGTCGCAGTGTGATGGTTTATAGCCTAAAGCCTTCCTCGATTAATGTTCTAATTAACACAAAAAGTTTTTTTCAATTTGGACCTGTAGTTCCTGAGATAAGCGCGTTCAAACAAACAAACTCTTCAGCTTTAGATATTAGTATAGATATAGATTAATATAAATATCAAACCCTTTACGTAAACACCTAATCACAAAGAACCGAAACAATCCGAGCTTTCCCGACAACAGCCGAATCTTACCTCAATTAATTTCAAATGTCGAAGGTAAATAACGATGTTTCGTTGTGTAAAGGTTATTAGGAGTATTTGTCACGGAACCCACCGGTTTATAGCGCCGTGTCACGCAGGCTTGAGGCCGTTTGAGGCCGAATTACTGAGGTTTGTGCTAAGCACTAATGTAGGTAATGCAATTGTTGTTTATACCGACGTATTGTAAGTACAGATTGTAGGTATGTATTTGTAAGTGAATGTTAAACTTAGAGGTGTATACTGTGTGCTTGCGAGCCTAGCAGTACGTAAGTAGTATTTAAGTAGTGGTAAACCTACAGAGCACAAATTAATATGTATAGAAACTATTACAGTTAGAAAAAAATTAACAGCCTATAATGAGAAAAAGCGGTGCTGCTCTCCCACAACTGCCCTGCATTCTACTTTAAGACTACTGCTACTATTAGTCCTCTAAACGTGCTTTGATTGAAAACTATCTCTCGTTATCTTAAATCCCAGAAACAATATCTTGTTTTCAAGCGAAAACAGCACGAAACAATTATCGAAGTAATGTACCTATCCATTATACATAGTATCCACAGAGTATTGTCTATTCATCGATGTATATTCTATAGCATAAACAAAAAACGAACGCAAGTCGAAACAAAAACACTTGATTGTCGAACCACGTGCCGATGGTGAGATAAGATTGTCCCGCGGTTGCGCTCGCTGGAATGCATTACAATACCCTTTTTATATACTCCATAATCACCTAGAACTTTACTACGAATAACTAAACAATAGACTGTTTTTTGGGAAGCACGCGTTCGTTATGTTTCAACATTTTCGTGTCTAAGCAACAATAGAGATATAATATGACAATTGAGTATGGGATTTGTTATACACGTTTTTGTATGTAATTGTTATAATTCTGTATCTGTTATAATTATTTTTGTGACACTAAAAAGGTGATTCATATTGTGTTTAGAATTTAGATTGCTTCGGAAAAAATAAAGACAAGCCTGGTAGGTCTCGCTGATTAGAACCTAGAGCCTAATTAATGATACCTGAAAGCTATCTATAGCTATAATATATTCAGATACCTACTTGTAGTCATACAAGAAACGATAGTTTTTTTTTGTAATATGTTAAGTTTACGTAATATATTTTAAGTGGATTATGTTCGTAGTCTAAAATATACATAAAAATTACAATACATTATTTTAAATAAACCTATATACCACCATATCCTAAATATCTCTTTAATTATTTGTTTATTTTCAACCTTTTCTTAACCTAAATTCGAGGCTTATCACCCGCTTAACGATGCTCCTGAAATCAAAATATTCTAACACGCAATATCTAAAAGCATTATCGTAGTCCTTTTGAAAAAACTTGGTAAAAAACAGTGAGGAACCCCGGACCCTGGCATTATCTCTGAACACCGAAGTCATTTTAGCTATAATAAGATAACATTAAGGGAAGAACGGACTGCAATGCTCAAAGTTTAAAACAATGTTGATTTTTATTATTTTGTGGATGGTTTGTTTTTTTTTCACATTTCTTTTAATTATTAAATAATCATGAAATATACAGCTATACCCAGACACAGGACAAGCATTCGTGGATCGTACAAATGCTTGTCCTACGCGGGGATCGAACCCGCGGCACGTCGCGCTCAATGATTTTGGCGTAGTGACCTCAACCACTTGGTTATCTGTGCAGTCTGTGCTTCACATACATATGAGAAAAAGTTGATCATCACACTCATATAAACGGAAAGAAAGTAACATAGAAAGGAAATTCCTCCTGTCTTAAATATATTCATATAATTACCCTAAAACTTTGAGAATGAACCCTCAAAAGATCGTGTCAGCGGACCTGTCGCTCTCAACTCCACAGAAACAGGTATTAGTTTTTTCTTTTACGTTTTTGCCATCGCGCACGTGTGCGACCAGCCCCTTAATTACCGACGCATACTATAAACAGATCTTTACGCTCCCTTAAATAAATCTTCGGGATTTTTTTTCCTTTTTTCTTGTTTTCTTAGGCCCGTAATTTCGGAGCACAGTTTTTGGTTTACCGAAGTTGAACAACGGACCGTTTCTAGAAAATGATCGATGATGACTCTTTGTTTTTACAGGTTTATCGGTAAATCGATTTTGGTGTTTATAAAGGTTTACGTTGACGGATGTTTGAGTGAGTTTCGGAGTGGATTTTGTCGGTTTATTAGTTCAATGTTTTCGTGAATAACGTCAATGATTCTGACGTAATTTAACACTAGTTTATTTCCAGTTGAACTGTGTAGTTTTTCATAATCTCAAGTCACAAAAGCAAGAAGATAAATTTATAACAAATACCCTATCTAAGCATTAACAAAAATAAATGTTAAGACTCAGAAGATTACACACGCAACCTTAGAACCCTTGATAAGGGTATATTTTGTGGCCTCCCTCGATCCGAGATAACTTGGCCCTTTCCCTTTTTGGTTTTATTGTAGTGTTAAACGATATTTTATTATCAACCCGATAAAATTCCTCCACGGGGACACCACGTATTTATCTTTAGAAATCTTTTTTTATTCGGCACTTTATCACTATTATTTAAAGGCATGATAAAATGCTAAAATATGTCCAAAGTTTGTATTTTATTACGGCTATGTAAAAGGATTAGGATATTAAATGCACAATCCTAATCAAACAGAAATTACAATCTAAAAAGGATAACTCCAGGATGAAGCAAATAAAATAATGTTATCCTATGAATATACCTGATTATATATACACTAAAATAAAAATTGTACTGATTTTAATATTTGCCTAATAATCTCCAAATACATATCTCGCTAAATCCATCGCATTTCATTGACGCATTTGTTCGCAAAATAATCTATTAATACACGATTATCTTGTAATAGATAGTATAACTTTCTGTTATGGCAAATAATCTTCGCAATTCTTAACGACACTAAAATACACCATTTAGAAACAATTTTAATTTTAAAGCGTAAAACTAAATTAAAACCCGAGCAATTTAAGAAAGACTAAGTGCCAATACTTTACGAGATAATTATCGGCAATTAAAGAGGGGAACGATCATAAAATTTTGTAAATAGTAAAAACTAATGATCGGCAATAAGTGAGATTCCCGACGAATGTTTCTCGACCATAATTTCGTTGGACCGCACGGGCGGTTCACGATTTAATGCCGTAATTTACCATCATTAAGAAAAATCAAGCTGAGTGATGCCAATCACCGTAAATAAGGTGTTCCGGACTTGCATTAGCGCAAAAAGGTGTTACACTCAAGGGTCCTATTATGACCTCTGAAAACTGTTGACTTCGTGGAAGGGAGATGCCGATCTCCGCCATCTCACACCATCTCGCTTCAATACTTCTTTCTTCGAGAGTTGAAAGTAGGCCCCCGGAACTGAAACTCGTTTGTATATTAAAAACTCATATGAACGACCGAAGGGTTAAGTGTATCATTTACACTAAAAACATCGTTTAAGGACGCGTAATTGCCATCCTTTGAGAACGAAACCATCCTTAATATTCGAAAGGCACTGTAAATGGAGGCTCTGATATATAATCACATTTAAAGTTATAAGTGACTTCATTTTTGTTGGCCAATGGCCATGATCCAAGTAATATGAAATTAACTTTATACAAAATCAAGTGGGTTATGTTGCTGATTACTGTAGCACACCTGTGTCTCTCCTTTTGGTTTTCAGTCAGTATTTAGCACTTTACTAGACTTACAAACCTTAAAGTAAAACCTGACCCTCAGGCCATGTTGCCTGAAAATAAATAAATTGAATTGAATTGAATTAAACACATAAAAAATAAATTCAACATTTCCAAATCAAGGTCTTATCTCGACCATATATAGTCAAATATGCACCTCCGCTTATGTTTAATTGCTAAATAATTCTAATTTACGATCATGATTACAGAAACATCATGAGCTTAAAACAACCCATAAAAAGCGTATAATTGTGAAAAATAATGAAAGCATTAAAGATTCCCTTCTCAGGTGGGAACAACACCATAAAAACTCCATTAGCAGACAAGATATAAGTTTTAAAGGTATTTATAGCAAATAATTTTTAAACCATCAATAGCTATTAAAGTATCATAAAGATATAAGGGGTTTACATGGTGAGACAAAACTTAGAGACTAAAGGGAAAATTATATTTGTTCCATAAAAAAACACAGATTAAAACCCTGTAGAAAGTAAATTCTTGTAAAATATTGTAAAGTGTCAAAACGAGTCGGAAAATTCCGATGTATATACGCATAATGCAACCGTTGCCTCATATAATGAGAAACTTTATCCTCCAATAAATTATGACTTCGTTCTACAACAATCTGCCCGAAAAAAAAACACAAAAACTGTATGGTGAATCAATTTAAGTTTTCACGAAACAGAATTTAAGTAAATTCCAGCAAAAAAATATTGATTAAACACAGAAACTCGGGTAGTAAACGGCTACCGGGCACAGTTACGCCAATTTAAAATGTTTATATGTATTTTTTGCGGTTAGCGTAATTTTGATTTTTGAGCAAGAAATTGAATGAGAATTTTCAAAATACCTCATCATCGTCGCTCACATGTGAGCACAGTCATGTTTATGCTCACAACACTTCCTCAGGCCAGTTTCCAATGTCCAACTATATCAGCCTCACAGCCTACAATCAAATTAAATTCGATACCATCATTTCAATTTCAGCAAACCATTTAATACACGACGTTAAATTACAACATACTTTGTAACAAAATTACCCCAACAACGAAACAAATTGTTTCTTAATTACCGTAATCGGTAACTTTTAACCGATTGATTGCCGGCTAACCGGGGCTACACGCGGAGGGTTAAATTACCGTCCCTTCATAACAAAAGGGTTAATTTTTACCGATTCACGCGCAACCCTCCATTGACGTGTTAATTCTGTAATAAATAACATAGTGGTAAAACGTTGTTATGCCTCATTCTTATAATGAAGCATCGAAAATAATTTTCCTTTCATAAAATTTAGGGTTGTTAATAAAGAAATGGGGTTATTGGATCTCTTTTGATTATTAAAGATATAGCTCGACTATTTTTCGATCAATTTGTATTCAAAAAGGGGCTTTATTTTAAATCTCTTGTTAATCAAAATATATTACATGCTTCGCGTTCCCGATATTTTTTTCGAATATCAGGCTTTCTCCGCTGCTATCCGCTGATTGGCATAAGGTTGCACCGAGGATCATATGAACAGGTGTAGATGTCTAGTCACAAGACAACCGTAACATAGTACTTAGAATCTTAGGAAGCAGAATCTTCAATACTAAGTGCGACATACCATGTCGTGCCTACCATAAAGTTAATTATAAAAACAACATTTATCTCTATCCAGAATCGACCACCAAAGTCGTCTGATTACCCATTACGATAGAAATCTCTAATATACAAAGTAGTCAAGGCTAATTCAGTTAATTTTGTAAAGAAACAAGAAAGGATCGCTTCATAAGAGATAGATTCTCTATAAGAGTCACTAACGACCGCAATTACTTCTAATTTTATTGAGAGGCGGCTTTCAATAAAAAGGAGGCGCCTCTAAACCGCTACTAATAAAATTCTGCTGAAATATTACAAGTGAAATGTGAAAATTGCTTACTTAAACATCCATCGAAAAGCTTATTATGGAACGTAGTAATGCGAATGTTAAGAGAACACTCAATGGACAACGCAGCACTTTAATCAGTTGTTTAAAAACGTGGTAAATGTTTTAGTGCAATGCAATAATAAGGTAATGAACCTTAGTTTAGATGGCTTTACAATTGTCAGTTTATTTTTAATGGCTGTCGTATTCTTACACGTTATAGTGATTTGTCCTTCAGTTGGTGCTCATTTTCTGTCGTTACATACCTTTTTATTTTATTTGAACCGACTTGACTGTTGTGGTGTAATTACTGTCATAAATCAAGCACGCACAAGTTTCTTTTTCAAAGCAATTAGGTCCATACGCATTATGCTAATATCGTGTATTTTGATTTTAAATAGGCCTACAAGCAGGCACATGCTTTTACTTACAGGCTTAGATGCAATTAGCTGGCTTAAATATGTTTTATACGACGACTGTCTATGTACTGTCATCTATAACACCTGGTCCTGATGTTAAAACTATTTTGAGTTAATTAAAAAATATGTTATGAAATAATATTAGCTATAATGACAATTCAAATTACTCCAGTGCCAATTCAACGACAGCTATCACCATTCAAATTAACTATCTGCTCTTAAACCAGTACTAAGGGCCAGCCACCACTTCTAAGAGTACATTCATAGCAGATATGGAAAAGAGACACCATGTAGTGTTCTGTGAAAAAACTTAAAAAGGTGGCAATGCCGCTGTGAAGAGGAGACAACGCTATGCGCATTGTTATGCTCCATCTCGCTCGTACTATGTCGAGAGCCATGTTCTAAGAAGCTCATAGTAGAAGTTCTGAACTAAATACTTTTGAGTAAGTTTACGAAGTTGTTTTAAGGAATAAAGTGAAGTTAATGTTTATGCTCCTATTGTTGAGTGCTCTACTTAACCGTTTTGGGTACAGGAATTTCGATTTCAACATTTCCCAATGCAAACGTATACATTATGAGTATTGTTTTAAATAATGGTTACGATAACTAGTCATTTTAGACTGACTTAGTTTCGGTACGAATATAGCAATCAATTTTGTTGGGCTTAAGACATTTTGCCAAAAGTGTCCCACTTAATTGTCAGTGCAATTAAATTTAAATCTCAGTCGTCATTTTGATTTTTACTATAAACATTCCCCATAGTCTAAGGAACGCAACAATACAATATTCAAAACAGCAGTATTTTTGTAACAATTTTTAGAACTCTAGTCGTTATGTTACTTTAATACAAAAAGACCAACACAAATTAAATGAATCCGTAGACATTCGTCGTTAATATGTAGCAATATTCTCTCGATATAGACAGCAGCGTTATTGCCTTTTTATCGTTTTATAATCATCGTCTTCGTCATTAGTAAGTTTTTTATCCACACTTGGGACTTGTAAACGAATATACGAATACTGCCTTCAATCTGTCTAGCAGGCGTTTCTTTTTCTTTTTAATAAGTCTCGCGGTTGATTGATACCACATGCATGTAAAGTACTGGCTGGTTATGTTTTTATTTTACTTTATAAATTAATACGAAGGAAAAAGTTTTTAGTTCAATACACAGGTATATGGCCTTTATTATATTCGTTCTTATTTTAAAGTGTGTGATGTTTTTGTAATTCAAATACGGGGTGGTCCCGGCTGAGATGATTCAATTTAGATGTTAATAATGTTCTCAAGTTAATGTAAAAGCAAACACCTGGATTGTTTTTAGTCGGATCATCATCATCACGCCGACATTTGTCAAAATTTAAATAAATTTACTTATGTAGATGTCATATCATAAGAAATACGCATGAGTCAACATTTGGTGATAAATCATTATAATGAATCTGTAAAGCAAATAATAAAATTAAAATTAATTAAAATAAATTAATAAGTCACTCAAACAAAAATTATCTGAAAAATTCATGAACAATCTAAGCAATATAACCTCAATTGACGTTTACTTATCGAATAAAACAAAACGTGACATCACGCACTTTTCCATCATTAAAAAATAAGCTATAATATCTTCTACCACAGCCACAGCAATTAATAACAAACACTTATTATCCCACAGACCAATACCTAATAGCTATAATCAAAGCAAACGCCGATAGTTTTTCCTTTTAAATTGCATTTCGCTTGTAAGTCGATGTTTTCTGCTATTATATAATAAAGTGGACATTGGCCGCCGCTAATCTGTCGGTCGCTCTGTCTAATGGTCTGGCTCGCGACAACTATTACACACAATTACCGACTACGTGAGGCGTGCGGTGTAAATGAAAGTTTTCAGCGTTTTTGGATAGATAGAGCGTTTTAAGACAGTTTTTAATAAAAACAATAAGTTTTGGTATTAATTTTTTACTCGACTGAGTAATCTACATTCAATTTCAATGATCAAATAAATTGTATTTTTAAAACTCTTTTTAATATTTTTTACGCTAAATTGCTGAAACTTTTACCACAAAAAAATATTAACATTTATGATTAAGGTTATACGTGGGTGTGTATGTATTACGGCTTAGATTTCGCACAGTTTCACGTGTACAAACTAATCTTAATAAAAGTTTTGAAAGCATATTAAGTAAGAAACAGTTTTGGTAATACTGATTCTGTTTCACAGAAAATGATTTCTTTCAAACACTACATACTATTTAAAATGCAAGTTTAATTAAACAAACAACTATGCCATGGTTATACTACTTGCCTGGCCTGTTAGGTAATGGGTCAGTTGTCCTGACTTCTATAACCGAGACGCGGGTTTGATTCCCACTCAGATCAAATGTTTGTTTGAAGAGCTCGATCACTTGTTGTCTCTGTGTGTTATTTATCTACGTATAAAATATGCATGTATTTAGAAATATGAACGTATTTTTATCAGTTGCCTATTACATACACATAATACTTTGTTTAGTTTCAGACAAGGACGCGTTGTTTGAAAGCAGTGAAATATAAAAGGATTACATCAACACATTATATACATTCACTAGTCAACACAAGCATACAAAACTATCAAAGGACTGGTATCTCCAAATTGAGGGTACACAAAAACAGTGGGTTCATTAAACAATGTCTTACGCAAGTGGATAGCGGTCATCGCGGCTAATTCGTCGCTCGGTGTAATGCCTGCGACAGCTATTAGCCACAATTATAGCTGCGTGTGCGCATGTAGGTAAGTTATAGGCTGACAGCGGATTTGGAGTTACAAGAAAGTTTGATGTGAATTAATAATAATCTTTATATAGATAGTGGTTGTATTATATTTGAAAAACCTAGTATTCATTGACTTTATTTAGTAGCTATCATTTAGAATGATTCACCTTGTTTAATTATGCCTATCGAATGAACAATACCATTTATGTATGTGTTTTAAATATTGCATAACGCAAACTCACAGCAGCTTTGTTTTTTTTTTGCTTTAAACCCTTATAAAACTATCAACCCTTTGACATTTTCAAACTATAGGTAGAATCAGTCAAGTAAAGCTTTCATAAATCGCTTTTCGCTAACACCTTGCACCGTATTGTTTAAAGCAGCAACAAATTGCTGGAATTAACCGTCCGTTGCACTTAACTATTTATTTATAGCCTGTTTCATTGCTTGTTGTAGCCGCCGGCTAATGGTAGCAAATGATTTGACTTTAACAATCAGTACCTACTCTCATTTTAAGTAAGCGGTACGTAATTTGGAAGTTTCACTTTTACTGATGGGTTTAATGTTAGAATTACTTATTTAGATCGAAAGTTAAGTCATTAATTCCTAAATGTCTTGACTGTACGATTAGCCAAGTGTGTACATTCAGTGTTGCAGGTTCGTTCCCTGCGTCTTCTGGATTTGATCGTCTTTTTGAATATGACTTGAATGTTTGTGAAACTTCCCATTACACAGGTAGATTCAGTCAAACTAGAAGCCGACCAAGAAGTCGATCTTAACTAATAATGAAATTATATAAATATTCCACAGCTGGACTGTGGAGACTTAATCGAAATCGGTTACGCATTAAAATCGGTCATCCATATACCTATTATGTAAATTACATCACTTTCGTTATACATTATTTCATCCAAACACTGATTAATACAATAAAAAAGTGTAAGACCAAAACACTTTCGATTAAAAACGAAATAATAGAACAAGCACCGAAACAGGTGAAAATCGGATTCCATTTATGATTTACAATAAAACGAATTACATTATAACATGGATAGAGAATGTAACAACATTTCTGATAGGCCTGTTGTGTTAGTGGAAGCGGGATAGTGCTATACACTTTGTAGAGCGCCGTCTCTCTTTCATAAAAGCAAGTCTTACTTTAAGCAGTGATGGTAGGCACCAAGTCTATACGTTAACACAAAACATCGCGTTACCCGCCCGCATAACTATTAAGGGTAATTTCTATAAATCTGAATAGAAAACGAGAAGTTACCAAAGAGGTTAGATTTTTATTATAACTTCGAAACGGAGCGCGTCGAATCCTTAATGAATACTTCAAAGTATTAACGATCCTTTTTTTACCGAATATCGTTATTAAAGTTAATTCCCGAGTACGACTCCCAGACTATTAAGCATTACTCCTGAACTCATCTTCTCAAGTATTCAAAATAAAATACGAATGTAAGGCTAGGTCACACTGAAGGCGGATCAAAATATTGAGTTAAAAGTGAATAGGCCTTACAAACAGCCAGTAATTTTCGTTAATTTTACGGTTGCATAAAGTTTAGGAACTTCTTAAACTTCTATTTTGTTACACACGTAGGTATAATTAATTATGTTCATTCCTATCTACTACTATCCCAGTCAAATGTATATCTACTGAAAACTGTCGATATATGGTACCGGTATTAATTAGACGACTATACGATTTTAAAACACTTTTAATACAGATTTTAAGTCTAATAGCGCGTGTATTTTACAATCGACAAGTTCTATCAAATCGCTGACAGTCGTACCACGCCTCTAACGAGAGTATCCAAAGTCGGCTTCTCATTATCACCTCCCTCCTCCTTTCAATCCTTTGATACAGCCTCCTCATTAGACAGTTCCTTACTTTTAACAATAAAAAGAATAAAATTAAAATAAAACTTCGACAGCACACAAAACCCTTTTACTCAACCTACGCAATAAAGAGATAGTTACAATCAAACATAACAATCTAAAATATGTATTTTTACTGATTAAATCTTAATTGTTTTAAGCATTAATATACGGACCGGAAGACTGAAAATGTACCTATGACTTTTTATTTTTCTTTGAATTTGCGTAATTACAATTGTTATCTGTGCCTAAATGTGTTACATTAGTACAAATAAAATAAACCTTTTTTTTTAATTTATTACGTAATTGGTTTACGATTTTCTCCAATTTTAATATCAATATAAAACGGTTTTCAATTTATTATTCATAAGGGTCAGGTTCACGCAAAAACATCGTAATTTTTTCATCCAATTTAAAATCAGTTTACCTGCGATTCACTTAATTGTTCACCGACCCCTCAATTTACCACCCCCATATACTTTGAGACCATACTAGATAATCGTGACCCTCGACTTATTAAGCGACACTCGACTGAAAACTCTACCGCCTAGAAATAGAGTTCAGGTTTGTGATTCATCTATTTTCGGGACAGTAAAGTTAAGTTTGTAGAAAATCTCATACGGTGCGGTGATGCAACAAGTGTACAAGCCAACAAAAGCAGAGATTAGGGGTGATTTATACATTCTTTTATTTTCCACCCCCGAGTTTTGTTCAAGAGATATGGTAACTGAAATTCCCACGCAAAGAACAGAGGGGTCCTTTTCACGATGAGGTTTTTTCTACCTTTGACAGTTGGAAAATTTCAACTTGAAAAGGTTTTTTTTCGCATAAATTAGAATTAGTCATGAGTAGGTAGTGTAAAATTGTGGAGTTTGGAAAAATAATACACAGAATACGACAATTCGTTTATTCACAAAGGTATTTTAAAGGATTTTAATAAAAAAATTGACGTTGGAAGACGTAACAATTTATTAAAACAAATCTGCTCAAAGAATACAAATATCTACATACTTCTAAAAAATGACAACAATTATATCATACAAGTGAGATATACATAGAAGAACCTCGAAGAGCGAGAGTATTCGAATTAGAAAACAACAAATTATAAGGTACAAACTTAAAAAAACAATAAATTCATAACAACCATATTCAAATTATATAAAGCTAATAGTTTATTATATTATGCTAATTCCAGTATAAAAAGTTATAACAGACTCTTATAAGAAACTACTAAGGCACTTCACGTAAAATTAAACTAAATAATAAATAACATTCAGAATAAGTTTATTAAAGCTTCTAACCTAAATAAAATGTATTATTAAAAAAGTAACATAACTATACTACACTACATTTAAAAACAAAACAATTCTTATCTTCCACTTAGTTCTCGAACACCCAAAATTGAAAAACTAAAAATAATATCTACTTCTATACCAGGAAAGTATTATTAAAACTCATAATAACAAAGATAGCAATGCAGTCAAATAATTATCCAATTAAGATAAGGGATTGATAAAGCCAGATATCGGGAGATATCATCAAAATAAGAGCACGTGGAAATACCTTGACGTCATAGCAATAATGAGACCATTACTCTACTCATTGATAACGGAAATAACACGTATCATATTTATTTACATAAGATATTTTTCTTACAGATCAAGATTTTGTGATAATCAAGGGTAGATATAAAAGACTTGGTGTGAACCTAGGACTGCCATGTCAAAGGTCGTGAGTTCAAATCCCAGATCGCCCCCTTTCCAAGGGTGTGTTATGATAAGCATCGAGTTATCTATTAATTAAGTATATTTGTTAAGCTCTAATCTCTAAGAATCAAATCATTTGAACTTAAGGAAGTTACACCTTTGAGTTCCTTCAATTTTAACTTTACTTATTTAAAAGCTTCTCAATTATAATTACATTTCTTCTGCGATTACATAATGGCTTAAATTCGTTTTCTCAAACGACTGTCAATCTTAGCTTAACTAAAGTCCAAAACACGACATCATCAGAACTTTTCAGCAAAAAAAAAACAGCTATAACTTCTCTATCCCCACGTCAAAAATCGCTGGGGTAACAAGTGGAATCATAAACAAGTAACAATAGAGGGGTGCGATCATTTTGCATCGTGGCCCCGCTCTGTGACGTCAGGGCACACTTGTCACGCCGCAGGGCACAATGCACCACTTTTTAAATGACGCAAAGTATCTTCCCTCTATCTATTCTTTTCATCCTTTTGTAAAGGTTTTTGCATCTTCAGAACGTGGGAAACTGGACTAGCATGAACATGTTCTGGAAAAAAGTGACAAATTTATATGCAGGTAGTGTTAGTGTGATTATAAATGAAGATTCGGTATGCAATTTGTTTATAAAAAACCATTTAAATTGCCTTTATTTCAAACATGACCAATTCAAATACCTAATCATGTCTACTTTAGAAGAATCTAAATCACGTATAATTAATAGACAGCAAAACCCTATTTAAGTAATTCATCAGAATCCAAGTCCTCCCAATTTGCATCATAAATCTCTAAAGAAATCATTTCAAGCAATCTTTTGATCGGCGTCATTATAATGATAACTTCAACCCCTAACAATATCACCTAATCATCTCAAAATGCTCCTAATAGACATTTAATTATAGAGCCGGTCGAGTTCCACTGACCCCTTTTACACTTGTTTACATCTTCATCCCTTACCCCGCAAACGCGCTGAGCCATCAAAATGGTATGTTTAATTCCAATACCCCATACGATTTATTATAACAAAGCAGAACGGGAACGATCGACCGCTTGCCATCTGTCGTCGTTCCGAATCTCGAATCGCCGAAAAAAAACTCAATGTGCGAGCAACCCTGGGAACCTAGGAACGAGGAGCATTCCCACGAACAACCCCTCAATTTTCAATAACCAAATTAGCCTTTGCGTTACCCTATTTCGGATATGAGGGAGTCGTGAATCTATTCATATCGATAAAAAATATTTCACGTCTCGCTCGCGTCCCCGGTAAATGCATATTTTCGTCCTATTCGAATGCACGTGTTCACCGATCGTATATTTAAACTGCGAGCGTGTGTGTGCGAGAGCCTTCGGATCGTAGCACCTGCCGGCGCGCGCGCACCCCATTGGCTGAGCAACCACTATCACCGCTACACTGATTTCTTTTAAACTTAATTTTTTTGTAATACTCTCTTCGGACATGTTAAGAAAAAATCCTACATGTTTGGACCGGTACGAGCCGAATATTTTGTGTGTAGGTGGCATCTTAACTTTAATAATTCTTTTTGTAAACAAAATGCTAATGAACTTTGACTTGGATGATTCGAATTCCGGATCTAAGATATGGGGATGCGTGTGAGGTTTACAAATAGTGATGCATGCTTATTCAAATACTCTGCTTCTAAAAGATGTTACTACTCAGATACATTAGAAAAAATAGATTAAATCAAGTACATTGCAAAATTAATAGTCCCGGCACACAGAGTCAGGTGTTGTTAGTGTCTCGTGACTTGCGCGTGAGCAGCGCATGAAGTGTCCGCGCCGAGGGGTCGTGTCCCCCTGACTTAATGACCTCGGTGAAGGGATAACAATCGCATTGAATCGGCCACCGCGAGCCGAGGGGGCAATCAACATGTGTTGTATTTGCCCACAGTTGGGCGTGTGGACGGCACGTGACCGACTTTCCCATGAACCCCTTCACACACTTGTTTGATATGATAATAAGAATCAAATAGGCACATGTGAAAACTACAGACAAGTGTTTCATTATAAATTCATAGTAACATAATAAATAAACTAGCTGTCATATTAACGATTTATGGATTAACAATACTTACGATCTAACGATCAACATCTACACTAGTTAGATAAATCTTCAAAATGCAGTAAAGTAGTTCCAGTACAGATACTAAGGAGCAGAGAAAAGTGTGTTAATTTAATACAAAACCACTGTACCAAGCCAGACACGCAAGCTAAAATGTATTCATCCCCAAAATCATACATCTCAAAAACTCTTTTATCAACTCTACCAAAATTATGAGAACCTGTCACGAAATACGAAATGCATATCGGGGTATCGAATAAACCACTTGACTCACCCACACATACGAAGGGCGCTTTTCACGTACGCGGGCCTTTTGTGCCGGGGGCGGCGCGCGTGGTATAAAAGGCCGGCCGGCCCAAGCAGCCCCACATTCCCGCCTGTGATCTCACTAGCGACACACGCTCTCTACTATTACTATTTATCTATCAAATCTTCCAACATGTCTTATTACGCCAACAACGAATACATCATCGCGACAAACAACTCAATCAACGAGAACAGATATAACAGTGAAAAGATGAAGAACAGCGGCATCAAGGCGCTGTTGAGGCCTTTGATGAAAATGATCAAGAGAACGACGAAGCGCGTTCCCGCCAAAACTTGCGACACGTGTTTCGAGGAGGAACAGAACTCCAGCAACGAGATGCTGGAGCGCAAGATCTATGAAGAGATGGAGGCGTGCCAGCCTGACGCCGCCTTCCTCGTGTACCAGCAAGACAACACGTGCGACCTTGTGCCAGTGACCCCGGACAACTTCTACGTACCTGTGCACTTCGCCAGGACCGAAGCCGGCACTTTCTTCTGGACCACCGTCTCCAAGACCGAGGCAGACTTCGCAGCGGCGCACTGCTACACCGAGTGCCAGACCGCGGAGCAGCAGTACCCAGTCCTGCAGGACCGCTGGGTGCAGGCCTAAGCTCTACAACTCTCGACAACTATCAGTGTCTTCCGTGAAACCAGTGCCTGCTCCGTTGGTTTCTGCAACCGTCTGTGATCTTAGCTTTAGTTTAGTTCAAGGTGCCATATAGGGATAAGTTAGGTTACGCCTGCTCAATACTCGTGATAACTCCTCGAAAGCTTTAATTGTATTTCATTAGTGTTGTGATATTTTGAAAATATTTGTATTGTATAATTAATGTTAGGAAATAGTGAGCTTAGTATTGTGATCTTCCTGATGAAGCTTTAATTGTTTTAGGGATTATTTATTAACTTTTACTCGTGTTATGAATTGGTATAATATACGAATTGAATGATATTTGCAACCTTTTATTCGAACCACCAAACCCTTACACAACAAAGCAAACAACATAAATCACACTGTCTACAGAAACAGTAGCGAAGTAAAACCGCAAGGTTCAGTAGTAATAAGACGAGACTAAATCGATAAAATGTTCCGAGGCTTTCGAGCCGGAGCTTATTCTTGGACTTGTATTCTGAATTCAAAAAGTGGTCAGACGAGGTCGGCGCGAGCCGCCAGCGCGCGGCCATACCTGGAGAGCAACATTTTGTGCGCGCGCGCACGTGCACGCCTCGAGCCACGGCTACTGGCTTTTAATGGTCTCTTTTTTAAACGCCGCTGTAGCTCTCTTGTTTTGACCGATTATTTATTTTATACAATTAAGCTCTTACACTTATACTACGCGGACAATTACGTAAATGACGGTCGTAAAACTGATTTTATATTTAGTTTAGCGTTGAAAGATTGTCACCACACTGTGAGTTTTAATGCAAAATTATGAAAGTCCGGAGATGTTTTCAATAGGGCACTTATAATTTTGATCTGCTAATTAGTTACGCAATAATGTAATAAATTGCATTAAAAACAATAGCAACGGGCTTATTGTATATGATTCCCTAAAATCTAATTTTATTTCACCCAATAAGATTTTTCAAATGCATTTGCAAAATTATATTATAGAATGAAAGCAGATGCAGATTAAAATAAAGCCGTTTCCAATGCTTAAAAACAAAGTACCAACTGTTACGAAAAATACTTTTTAAATATCAAGCAAAAACCCCAACTTATTTAAATTTAAACAAAAATCAAATAAAGCAAAAAGGCGGGAAGACATGTTATCTATATTGATGTCCACTGAATATTTGCGATCATTAACGATCAAGGTATCTCGAGCCTGCCTCGATAATACACACCCACATACATTATCCATCGCATCAACATAACTACTTTCATTATTCATGTAAAAACGTTCAATTTAATACCAGCACCTTACATACTAGGTAAGTCGATAATACTAGTCGGCGTCGAGAAAAACAACTGAATAAAAAGGTTTACTTTAACCGCCCTGTAGAGTGTAGACAAGTTTCAACCTGTAGCAAGAATCTATCTCAGAAGCAAGTTCAAACAAGTCACGAACCTTTTTAAAAGTTTGCATTTAGAACGCATTGTGCAATCAAATAATAGGCGAGACACAATAACATGAACAATCCGCTGATCACAATGAGCTACATTTATTTATGCATAATGCACGTGCGATACAAAGCTACGAGCGTACTATCGGCCATTCATTTAGGAGAAAAGGAGACAATACCGCGGATTTCTTTCTCACGCTTGTATAGGTGAGCTTTTGATTGCCGTCACCTTTATTTAACAAAAGCAGTAGATGATGCAATTTGAAAGCACGTGGTCAAAGCGCGTTGTTTCGTAGCAACACCACGTGTTGAGTAATTATGCAAACTTTTCAAATTGAAAGCCACGAATACCATAATTTATTAATTATCATGATACTTAAGTCATTCAATCAATACCAAATTAAATTATGACAAGGGAGGAAAGGCTACGAAACATGCTACGAGATTTTAGGAAAAAAATAAATTATTAGTAAAATAACATACATACTACATGCATGCCTAAAACATCATTCAAACTAAATACGCAAATGGCCAAATAACAAGTGACGGTAACAATATGCTATTAGTACAAAAAATAAAATTACATAACAAACACAGTGTAAAACTTGCAAACTTGGTAAGGTATCGCAAAATTATAGTTTAGTTGGTTAAACATATACAATATACACACATTTCCAAAAAATATCACCAAACTAATACACATCGTGCCTGAATTCATCCCAAACACAGCCTTATCAAGAATATACATTCTATTTTTAAACAATTATCACATATTAAAAGAAAATTACTTCTGACTCTACAAAAAACAATTGACACCCGAAGCTACAATAAATACTAAAAACAAAACAAAACAGCATGCAGTTAGTAAAATTAACTACTTAGTTCAAAAGTTGTTAATCACTACATTATCATTTTAATTCTACCTGCTCATGCAACGAGCAAAACGTGTTAATAAGAAATTTGCAAAGTTAATTGTTAATTATCATGCAATTTCAAGCTTACCTACTTAATAGTCTTACTTTAAAACACTATCCATTGTATTTATATTACAGTATTATAGAATCATCTTTGAATGTTCACTTAAATATTATAGAGTACATTTTATAATAAGGTATCTAAAGTATAGATTAGCAGACATTTTAAATCTATTCTTAACCTTATCTTTAAGCACCAGCAAATATTAAATATCAATTTAAAAAACCACACCACGCTTATTATCCTTTAATACTTTTATATTTTACTCTGATATCATATTTCAATCCAATATTAATTAGGCTACTTCTTTAAAACCCAACTTTTGCAAAGTTCTCATCGAGAAACTGTATTTTATCTCCAATAACAAACCAACTGTAATAATTTGCATCTCTACTAGCTTTGCATAATTCTGTTCGCATATCGCTAAATGCCTTAAACCAGATATGCTAATTGGTGGCTATTGATTAAAAAGTACACGGCGTAAAATACCGCTAGGCCAGTCGTGATAATTACCGGGCTACAAGGAGTATAATACGCGGGTACGTAGAGATAGCGCAGTCGCCTCGTGTAATAATACCAACCGCTCGACGCTCGAGCGACGGATCCGTGAGAAATTTCGGCAGATGTACAATTCCTTGACGCGATACGACGAGTGAGCGCTTATCTTTTTTTTTCTTTTTCCACTTTAATAATACGGCGTTCTGTATCGACGTTTCGAGGCTCGTTCGTGAGTCATCGACGCATTGTTACCTCATGCACGTGTTCGATGCGTCGGACGCTCGGGTTAGAAAGGATTTTTTGCAACCCTTATTTCGAATTCCGCAACTCTTGCAAAATTTGGGTTAAACTTTTTTTTTCGTTCTAATTTCGTATTCGGAATTTTCGATGTACACGTGCATTACTATTGTCGAGTTTGTAAGAAATTACTGTTTTCTTATGGACGCACGTGTATGGCGGGATTATAAGAAAGGGTCCATTTGTTTGTCTCTTGTCCGGTGGGTTGAACGTTCCTTTAATTATAAATCGTAATCTTGTTTCCTTGCTTACTAATCGTGCATTGTGTTAATTAGTTTACAATTACATTCACTTACAGATAATTGCTACCGATGAAATAGCTTGATAAACACAATCAGAATATTCTTGAAATGCATTTCATAAGAACTATTTTTGGTATGTTACGATATCGATCAATTATTATAGTCAAAAATTTACATTTAATCTGGAATAAAATCTAATTTACACAACAAACAAGTAAACATAAATCAATGCACGAAGTAAGCATTCATTTATAAAAATAACCAATCAAAACGTTTATAAAAAATCACATCTACGGCAAAGGCAGCTCTCATACAGCCATGCAGCAATGACATATAACAAAAACGTGATCATATAACACCTGTGTAAGTGCCACAGGCTAGTCTGTGGTGATATCATCTATTTTCTTGTTTGATCAGATGATGGCAAACAGTGATCGTGTCAACAAGTACTTGCGTCAATGATGAGCTGGCAAGCTTAATTAAGGCGACGTAAGTTATAATGACGGCGCCTGAGCATTTATGTGCTTTCTTGCGATGAGTTGATGGAATAAGAAATGGTCGTGGTGGTTCGGTGTATAACCTCTGTGGTATAACTTGTTTGATTGAAGCAGTGGTCAAGATACAGGAATAAATTCTTATTACAAGCAACACGAGATAGGTAATCACTAGTTTAATTTGTAAGTTATGATTAGTAAAAGCCATGCTTTTAAGCTATAGAAATTAATGACCAAAATTATATCTCTCTGAGATTGATAACATCATAATGATGTGCAAAAAATTGTCAAATTGACTTCGAAGACATACATATTTTAAGATATTTTTTTAGGTAAAAAGGAGGTTGAATTTGGCATCAACGTTAATCAAATACATACGTGTAATGCATGCCAAAGCGCTAAGTTTTGAAACCAGATTAGTTATTTTTTTATACATTTCTGACCATTTACTAAGCAAAGGCGACATGCAATAGAGCTTCGAGCCAAGCTTAATTAAGGCGAATCCCTTACATTGTTAAGGACTAATTGTGTTGATGATGACAAACAATGCACTTTGAACTTATTAATAAACTAGGTCTACTGATAAGTATGAAGAACTTTTCAAATTCGTACTATACAATTGATGTGGAGAAAAAATAAGGGTAACTAACAATATTGAGAACAGACAAAACATAATACAATCTTATATCGATGAAACAAACTTAACCCTAGAAAGATAGTCTGCGTAAAATTGACGCATGCATTCTTGAAATATTGCTCTCTCTTTCTAAATAGCGCGAATCCGTCGCTGTGCGTTTAGGACATCTCAGTCGCCGCTTGGAGCTCCCGTGAGGCGTGCTTGTCAATGCGGTAAGTGTCACTGATTTTGAACTATAACGACCGCGTGAGTCAAAATGACGCATGATTATCTTTTACGTGACTTTTAAGATTTAACTCATACGATAATTATATTGTTATTTCATGTTCTACTTACGTGATAACTTATTATATATATATTTTCTTGTTATAGATATCGTGACTAATATATAATAAAATGGGTAGTTCTTTAGACGATGAGCATATCCTCTCTGCTCTTCTGCAAAGCGATGACGAGCTTGTTGGTGAGGATTCTGACAGTGAAATATCAGATCACGTAAGTGAAGATGACGTCCAGAGCGATACAGAAGAAGCGTTTATAGATGAGGTACATGAAGTGCAGCCAACGTCAAGCGGTAGTGAAATATTAGACGAACAAAATGTTATTGAACAACCAGGTTCTTCATTGGCTTCTAACAAAATCTTGACCTTGCCACAGAGGACTATTAGAGGTAAGAATAAACATTGTTGGTCAACTTCAAAGTCCACGAGGCGTAGCCGAGTCTCTGCACTGAACATTGTCAGATCTCAAAGAGGTCCGACGCGTATGTGCCGCAATATATATGACCCACTTTTATGCTTCAAACTATTTTTTACTGATGAGATAATTTCGGAAATTGTAAAATGGACAAATGCTGAGATATCATTGAAACGTCGGGAATCTATGACAGGTGCTACATTTCGTGACACGAATGAAGATGAAATCTATGCTTTCTTTGGTATTCTGGTAATGACAGCAGTGAGAAAAGATAACCACATGTCCACAGATGACCTCTTTGATCGATCTTTGTCAATGGTGTACGTCTCTGTAATGAGTCGTGATCGTTTTGATTTTTTGATACGATGTCTTAGAATGGATGACAAAAGTATACGGCCCACACTTCGAGAAAACGATGTATTTACTCCTGTTAGAAAAATATGGGATCTCTTTATCCATCAGTGCATACAAAATTACACTCCAGGGGCTCATTTGACCATAGATGAACAGTTACTTGGTTTTAGAGGACGGTGTCCGTTTAGGATGTATATCCCAAACAAGCCAAGTAAGTATGGAATAAAAATCCTCATGATGTGTGACAGTGGTACAAAGTATATGATAAATGGAATGCCTTATTTGGGAAGAGGAACACAGACCAACGGAGTACCACTCGGTGAATACTACGTGAAGGAGTTATCAAAGCCTGTGCACGGTAGTTGTCGTAATATTACGTGTGACAATTGGTTCACCTCAATCCCTTTGGCAAAAAACTTACTACAAGAACCGTATAAGTTAACCATTGTGGGAACCGTGCGATCAAACAAACGCGAGATACCGGAAGTACTGAAAAACAGTCGCTCCAGGCCAGTGGGAACATCGATGTTTTGTTTTGACGGACCCCTTACTCTCGTCTCATATAAACCGAAGCCAGCTAAGATGGTATACTTATTATCATCTTGTGATGAGGATGCTTCTATCAACGAAAGTACCGGTAAACCGCAAATGGTTATGTATTATAATCAAACTAAAGGCGGAGTGGACACGCTAGACCAAATGTGTTCTGTGATGACCTGCAGTAGGAAGACGAATAGGTGGCCTATGGCATTATTGTACGGAATGATAAACATTGCCTGCATAAATTCTTTTATTATATACAGCCATAATGTCAGTAGCAAGGGAGAAAAGGTTCAAAGTCGCAAAAAATTTATGAGAAACCTTTACATGAGCCTGACGTCATCGTTTATGCGTAAGCGTTTAGAAGCTCCTACTTTGAAGAGATATTTGCGCGATAATATCTCTAATATTTTGCCAAATGAAGTGCCTGGTACATCAGATGACAGTACTGAAGAGCCAGTAACGAAAAAACGTACTTACTGTACTTACTGCCCCTCTAAAATAAGGCGAAAGGCAAATGCATCGTGCAAAAAATGCAAAAAAGTTATTTGTCGAGAGCATAATATTGATATGTGCCAAAGTTGTTTCTGACTGACTAATAAGTATAATTTGTTTCTATTATGTATAAGTTAAGCTAATTACTTATTTTATAATACAACATGACTGTTTTTAAAGTACAAAATAAGTTTATTTTTGTAAAAGAGAGAATGTTTAAAAGTTTTGTTACTTTATAGAAGAAATTTTGAGTTTTTGTTTTTTTTTAATAAATAAATAAACATAAATAAATAGTTTGTTGAATTTATTATTAGTATGTAAGTGTAAATATAATAAAACTTAATATCTATTCAAATTAATAAATAAACCTCGATATACAGACCGATAAAACACATGCGTCAATTTTACGCATGATTATCTTTAACGTACGTCACAATATGATTATCTTTCTAGGGTTAAAAGCATAAAAGCAGCAAAGCATAGAGATGTTTCATAAAAATCTACACAAACATTTACAATATTTGTGACGTCTAGAAATTACAATTCGAATATTTTCATCTAAGCTCAAGTGGGATATCAAATTAATATCAGAAAGCAATGATTACACATTATAAAATTTTAAACATTGAAATCTACTGATCCGCTGACAAGATTTGTAGTGAAATTGGGAACGACTAATTGAATACTCCTTTCTTGAGTTTCCCAAATTACCTAAATATTTTATTTATACCTAGAAAACAATTATAACCGATTCCTAATCCTACAGAAACACCACAAATCATCTATTAGTCATAGTGGTAAATACAGATTTTTTACAAAGTACCTATTTGCCACTAGCTAGTGACTAATCCTTGTCCTGTCTGCTTCATTGAACGATTGGCACAGCTGCACTACTAGGGCTGCAAAGACACATTACTGATTTGAATTCCTTAATACGCAAAGCAGTGGTTATGTAGGGTAGTAGGTAGTTTATTTTAATGATCAAGTTAAGACTTACGACTTATGTAAAGGAGTGGATTCGAGGGACATTTTAAGGGGACTTTAAAGGTGTTCATTTATTTCTTTCTTCTTCTTCTTAGTCGTTGCACTCTTGGCAGAGAGAGAGTTTATTTCTTTAGAAGATACCAATTTTAGTCCGATGTGGAAGAGTATAAGAATGTATAAGTTGCGTTAAGTTCCGGAAGATTATAAATCGGTGAAATATATATTTAAAAAAAAGGTCCAAAGAATAAACCATTTGGATAACCTTGGGCTTTTATTTTATAGTTATTATAGCGACAAAGAAATACATCGTTTGTGGAAAATTTAAATTTTAACTGTCAAAGGGACAACGGCTACCTAGTATAATAACAGTTTTTTCCTTTTGTGGAAACAAACCTCTAAAAATCTATCCCCGGCAATCCCTCAACCTAGTTTTAAACCTACATAATTATTTGCATTCTTCTGCACAGGCAAAAGCTACTCACGATTTCCTAAACGAAGCCCTTACATAAACTTTATCTATGTCAATCCATAAAACAAGTGTTACATTTCACTTCATCAAAAGAAACGCTATTTTAATCACAGTTATATTCATTGAAATCTTCGATCGACTTTATTGAGGATGTACCGGGTCTTTGATGTGGTTTCCTGGTTTGAATCCAAAAGTTGACCTTTCAATCATTTCCTAGGCTTTGTATTATCGTAAAGTGAAGATAACAATACTTATAGATATAAATGTACCTTTTTTGGTGCAATTAGGAATATGTCACTTCATTTGTCTTATGCTGACTAGGTATGGACAGATCTATTAATTAAGTCTGTGTGCATGTGACTTGATTGTTTGTGAAAACCCCGAGACATAAGGATTAAATTTCTATAACCATTTCTCCGCTTCGGCAATAATATGAACCTGGCCGGATTTCGAATTTATATACTTGAAGCATTTACCAATCTGACTTTCGATCTGAATTTTAATGGGTAAAATATTTATGCCTATGTATTGATAAATTTTTTCCTCTTCAATTTAATACTTTTGTTTGCTATTTTGTTATTTTTTACAAAGACTGACCTACCAAACCCGTGTCAAATTTGATTGAAACGGATTGTATTTTACCCTGGTCAATTACAATTTTAATCGGTTCTTGTTTGTAAATGAGAAATAATGACGTAATTAAAATAATACGTATTCTTTATGGTCTGCAAAAGATTAACTATGAACTTTTATAGTACCTAGTTAAGTCTTAAAGCAGGAAGTGGAAGTGAGGCGTCAATATGCGCCATCTTGCTTCCACAATTAAAACACTTATGCTTACTTATTTCATAGTTAAGTGCTAAAGGAATTCTAAGCCCTTTTTTATTCATTTCAAGATCTAAAATCATAGTCATAGGTGTTATAGTTAATTAATTTAGGCAAAACACGTACATGCATACATTTATATTATATATACTTAACCAACCTCTCAAAGATATTTAAAAACTAGCTGTTGCCCAAGTTAGGAATTTTTGAATAAAAGCCCTCAAAAACCTAAAACTCCTAAAACCTTCCTCGATTAATGGTCTATTGAACCCAAAAATGTTTTTTCAATTTGAACCAGTAGTTCCTGAGATTAGCGCGTTCAAAAAAACAAACAAACAAACTCTTCAGCTTTATATATTAGTATAGATTTTAAAACCACAGAGGGTATTTGGAACGAAAACAAGAGCCACGTATACCTAATCTAACCTAGGACACAAAATCTAGTGATATTAAAGTTTATGAAATGGGATTTCTAAAAAGTGAAACGTAGTGCATGCAAATCTGGGTCGCAGTTGAACGCAGTGCCTCACTTATTGCATTGTACGGACAGCAGCACAGGCCCATAAACTACAAGGTCCCTGGATACAATTAAGTGATACAAAAACACAAATTGCAGGAAAAATGTTGCTACCACCGTTGCATAAGTTCGTTTTCTTCGTCTGTCAAAATTTCAACTGTAGTTATCGTGGCTCATGAGATACAGCCCAGTGACAGACGGACAGACAGAAAAGCTCATATCCTTCCGTCCGGCTGTAATCAGGCAGTAATAGGAATTCCGTTTATGATTTCGGTACTGAAACATAAAAAGCATTAAAATTGGATCAGAATTTTCGTAGATAGCGTTATTCTTGATTTGCATGACAACAATCTCGTCTCTTAGCAATCTTTGTTCACAAAATAAGTATATATATAAAACGCATTCTTTAAGCAAAAATTTCGAAATGCGGAAACAGAACAATAAATCGCTTATTAGTCCAAATTGCGACTTGTGTGACCATGACATGTATGAATTTATGAGTCATCATGTCTTTAGAACTTGAATCGGCATTATTTCTGCCTGCCTAACCAAAATGAATAAACAATTGCTTTTCGTTTTAACGTAAATAGTGTTAATTGCTTTGTACTTTGGTGATTCATATTGGTGTGTTTATTAAATACCTATGCTAGAAATGCGAAAGTAGGTTTGAAATCAAGCCGTTTGAAATTTATGGGGGGTGAAAACTTCTACTGACTAAGGTTTTTTAATATTGATCTCGTTGCTACTATAACCTATGTAATATCTACACAGGTGAACCAGCGGGAAAAAGTAAGTTTTAAGTGTATCACTTGAAATAGAGTGAATTGTTACAATGTATGGGAGGCAAAAGTTCATCATACGATACTTATGAAAAAGATATGTTATATTTCCATACTTTCGATTTCTGGTGTTGTTAACTCTTGTAAAATAGTCACCGATTTTCAAGACTGGACCAACACCTCTTAAAACAGTACTTTTATTGTCAAAGCGAGACAGCACCTTACACTTAATAGCAATATCTCTCCTTCGCAACAGCAGTGGTTAATTTAAGAGTATTAATTCCAATATTAGGACCATCTGACTACTTAACGAATACATAGTAACTTGTCAACTTACGAAGCTTTTGTAAAACATGTCACGAATCTTATTAAAACGAGGTATCGGATCGATGCAAGGTGCTACCAAGGTCACTCTACCTGCCCAGATAAAAATACGATGAGACCTTTATTGATAATGATGCATTCGCTTTTAACAAGGATGTATGATATGAAACAGCTTAATGACAGCAGTACCTACCACTAAAGTTGCGCCGTTTCTTCTCTCACAGCAAAAGTATGGATGCGGTGAAGGGTGGGCGAAACGGGGCGCTGTCCAATATAATCTGACCTTTAAAAAGTGCTACATAGTAGCCTAATTTGAATAAATTACTTTTGATTCTAGTTAAATAAGTCAGTCAAAGCAGTATCTTTGTAAGTTGAGATTTATTAGTAAAGCTCGAATGAAATCAACTTTAGTGTTCTGTAAAAGTGCTTAAATGTAGGAGTGATCTGCGCAAAAACTCCGAACATAAAACTGGCCAAGAGCTATTCGAACTGGCGTACCCAGGGATCCGTACAAACCTTTATAGGTACCCTGAGAAAAAGGTTTAGACAAGCATAAAGGGGGACGGGCGGACAGCAAAGTTCTTCCGTTTTTTCCTTTCGAGATATGGAACGCATTTTTTTAAATATATTTCACTGTTAATTAATAATTTGTTTCCTTCAGCCGCACAACTCTGACAATTATTTTATATTCTTCAACTAATTACGAAGGCAATATTAAAAGACAGCGTATCTTAATCACGTTTCTCGCGATCCACTATAAATCTAATAAGGTAATAACTTGGTCAAGAACATAATTCCCTCGTTCAGCTTGCAATGAAAAAGGTCACGCAATGATAAACGATCTCATAAATGTACCATACATGTTAAATTCCATACAGTCACCGTGAAGGGAAAGGCAGAAGTTTCAGTCTAATTAACCGAGAAAAAAAATTTAAACATAATAATTGTCACAAATGAAAAAAGAAATGCTAATTATGCTCACTTCAATGTTAACTTTAGCAAATGAGTATTGATAAAATCTAATAGGTGTGGCTGCAATAAGCTGAAATCCAATGAATGATTAATATCTCTTTTTTTTTAGGTATAAAATTAAATTCCTTAAACATTAGTCCCTATAATTTATAATTTTGTAGAGACAAAGTAAAACCGCATTAAAAACTTAAACTGTACGGGCATGTAATTCCTTTTGGACAAGTGACGTCACTTGTCAGTTGAATACACGTTTGAGGGATTTTTTAGGTTTAGCGTCTGAATAGATGCAACGTTTCCACAGACCAAGAACAGAGTTGTGCCTCTGATTTTTCTACTCTGTGCCATCACATAAATATCAGACATTATCCGTATTAAAGCTAATTGCGTAACTTTTACTTAATTATCATAGCCTGCGGGTGAATCTATCCTAAGGGCGTACTACTAGCTGTTTCTCCAAGAAAACAATTGTGGAAGGGAGATGCTGCTCTACTATTTTATAGTGTTGTCTTGCTTCCACAGTGGCAAGTCTACTGGAAGGACTGGTGAGGCCCAAAGTGACTTTTAATTAGTATTTTATTGTACATGCATCAGAATTTATATGTGTGGGATATGTATGGGATAGTCTTGTCTTGTGTTGTGACTACGATGAACTGACAGTATACAGTTACAGTAACTGTAACTAATTTAAGGTTTTCATGAAAAAGAAACAGATTTAGGATTGTATTACCTTACGTAGATACCTATTTTGATTTATTTAGATGATATCAGATTTTTTGGTTAATAATAATTGTAATGCGATTTTTAGATTCTGTTTTGTTTTATACTGAGCTACCGAGGTCACCGACCAAAAGCTTGACGTCCGCAGGAGGCGCTTTGGAAAAAGCGACTGGTGCGTTTGCAACAGGAGTCGCAGGTTCGAGTCCTGTTTGAAGTTAGATTTTTTCATTATGCTATATTAAAAAATGCTACATAAAAGCTTGGTTAACTTCTAGTTCTTATTTATTACTTAGTAAACCGGTCTCCTTTTTAGAAATAAGCAAATTAACGCCGTTTCTTAAAGTAAGATTCTTTATTACATGATGTAACGGTTTACTCACGCGTATTTATCGGGGTAGCCCGACTAGTTTCGGACCCAACCGGAGTCCCTAATCATGAGCAGACGCGGCGGGATCGCGAGTCGAGTCTGCTCATATGAATCAGTGAATCAGTCTCACGATAGTTATTATAAAAAAAGATTCTTGCTGTTTTGAAAGAGATGTCTACGACTTTGGGACGTATTAGGATACCCGCTATCTGAGGGGATGCCTGTATTGTGCCATAGAACTAGCAAACAACATAAACGCCAATTAAAAGACAAAAACATTAAACTTAAACGTCTAGTAACTGCAATTCTCCGACTACCCTCCACCCAAACACGACTCAAGATAAATATAAAACAATTTACATGTACATCTGTCTTCGTTTCAAGTCTGCATAGCCAATACATTGTATTGATCGTGAAAGGTTTAGCCTTTGTTCTTACTATTTCGCCTTTTCGTATTGCTACGCCATATCTCACACTTATGTAAAATGGTTACTTGATGGGATGTTTTGTAGTCATGTTTGAGGCTATAGTTATTGTGTAAGTAGGTTGTAACTTGTAAATGTTTTGGATTGTATGTTAGGTGGGGAAAAGAGGGTTTTTATAATTGATGCTCTGATTGTGGTGAATTTTATGCCAAATTTTATGAATTTTATGAAAATATGCCAAAAAGTATTTGCAGTTTAGTTAGGCATTTGCACTGCGAATGGTTCCGGATTACCTTCTTATCAGGTGGCAAGTGAAAGACACGTGGTCTATTTTAAAGAAATCTCTTTTCAATACACTAAGGCTAATTTTATCATCGTAAATACTTTGTCACTTGTAGGACCCAGACCCGGTAGGGATCTGATGGTTCACCTGGTTTCTCGATTTAAAATCCTATTCTCAAGTGCTTTACCATGATCATTGGAAAACTTGTTTGCGTTCTTCTCAAAAACGCATAACTCACAAAATTCGCAAAATATCTCAAAGATCTGCACTAAATAATATAAAACTACCCGCACGAAGATTTATAACTTGCAGACCACTCATACAAACATCCGCCATGTTTTCCAATATTTCGATGTGACATTACTGCAACACGATATTTAGGTCACCCGGGACATATACAACTGTGTAATAGTTATTACAATGTTTGTAGTTCGACCTTTACATTTCTAAGTATGTCTGCGCAATGCGTATTTTTCTTTAAACTCTATTTAAAGTAACGTCAAATTGCTTTTGTTATCCTAGGAGGCTTTTGACCGCTTCTTTAAGTTAAACTTTTGCAGTTGTGTAAGGGAAACAGCACATCCCGGTGTAGAGCGGCGTCTTGCTTCCACATCAGCAAAACTGTAAGACTTATGCCCATTAAAGTGTGAGGTACAGCCAGCAACTCTATAAATTCAGAATTTATTTTAAAAGGCTCCCACACTAAGGAATTTAATTCTTGTATCGCAGAGGTTGTCACAAACATTAAGTCACATGCAAAAAGACACTTGGACTCAAGACAAGTGCTCTTGGATCACATAAACACTTGTTTTATGCAGGAATTGAAACAAAGTAGGTTTGGCGTAGAGAACTCAAATATTTGTCGAAAGAAGAATTAGAAACTGCTAAAATTGGCAGCTTCTCTACAATTTTGGTGTTTCGCAAGTCTTCAGTAGATCTTCCATATTACCACAAATTGCAGTTAATCCTATACCGAATTGCTTTTTTGCCAATGTCAGAATTTTACTGACTTAAACCCATCAATATTCCTTCTCTTGTCCTTTATGTACCTGGGCTGTAGTAACCCTATCTCTTATCTTCTGTCTTACCTTTTTATGCTGACCGTCCCAAACAGCTATACAGAACCTACCTCATTTAAGACTGAGAACCGCATCAGGTTATTTAAAGTTCACGTTAAATAGCTAAGTATGCAGAATGTTATTGCATTGTTAAGTATACATATTTCCGTTATGAACCGATGTGGGAATAAAAGAAAGACATTGTGTCGACCTATTTGGCACACAGTGGCTTGGTTTTACCGCTAAGAGTTCGATCGACTGACGCAACGTGTTTTAAGATATTATTTATTTAAAATACTTTAAGGAAATTCGCTTAAAGCTTACCGCGCGGGCTGGTTCCATGACGGCCAGAATAGAGCGTCGTGGAAGGATTTGGGGGAGGCCTTTGCCCAGCAGTAGGACACAGTGGGCTAGATTAAAAAAAAGGAAATTAGGGAATTTTTATATGAATGTCAGTTTTAATTTATAGGCAGTATGCGTGGCTTTACTCTCATTATTGATAAAAGGAGACATTATTCGACACGAGGCATTTGCCCAGCAATTAGTAATTAACATTTTAAGTGCTAAAAGCTAAGAGTTAGCAAATTGAATCCTGATTTCTGACTGTTTTTAGTTTGCATGACCAATTATCGTTATGTCAGCGTTAATGGTGCGTATTTTGCCGTCTGCTTCAATTTTGTAAGATCTAAAGTAATGTTAACACCGTTTAAGAATTGTTTTTAGAAATTGAATTTCCAAAAAAAGCTATTAAAAAAAGTTACATTGATTTTTAGCTATAGAATTAAGATTAACCAATTGGACATAACCAAACTTCAAATTCTATTTCTGAAACAGTCGTTAGACTTTAGTACAGATCTGCCTCAGCATCCGTCCTCATAATCGTTACTCATCGGTCTATAAGCGGAGCGGGATGTTAAGCCACTCTTCCCGCGTTTTAGGTTTAGATAGGTGACACAAAATGTTAGTCTAATTAACTGGGATTATGTGAAGGCACTGACAAGTATTACATGATGTCTTTGAACTTTCTACTAACCCCGGGCGTTGTATGAAGTATTTAAGTAAAAAACATTTTGACCATTATGATAATAACAACCCTATCATCTGCTTCTTTCTGCATTCTCCTTTGATCCTTGCAATTCGCACTCCACTAATTCCTTTTTTTATAACTTCGTCTGTCTACCTCGTCCTCAGCCTACCGAAATTAGAACAATATCGAGACAAATGAAACTAATTTAAATAAATCAGGACTTTCTAACTAAACGACTGACCTAGAATGCGCATTATTTATGAATTCACATTATGACGTAGCGAAGTGCCCCATAAATAATATTCGAGGCCAAATATTGTTAAAACACAGATAATATATAGGCCAATAAAGAATGTGTTACGATACTACTTCTGCATACCATTACAGTTTAGATTCTACTTGGATACGACCTTCTCTTAAAGTGGCAGTTGTTTTAGGTAGATGTCGCTCTATGCCATGTAGTGTGCTGTCTTCCTTCCTTGCCTGCAGGAGAAGTTCAAGAGATTTTGGTAGATTCCTGGAAAACAGAGAGCTACCTGACCTCATAATTGAACGATATAGAAACTTTTAATGTTAGATATTTGGTAGGTCCTCTATGCTTTTGAACCACAAAAAAAAACTCAAATAGATAATGTGATGCTATTATCCCTCTAAAAAGAAATGAAGATACAGTCTATTTTTTGTCAAGTTCAATGTTTTGCCGATGGCGTTAAACAGAGAAAAGTTGAACCTTTTCTACAGAAACTACATTGTTAGTTTGAGGTCATCCAGCGTACATAATTATCCATCAACAAGTTTTACATGACTGATTTACCTCTACCATAACAACAGACTATGACCATAAATTACCTATAATAGAATGGGTGTCTATACGACTTGTATTAATTATTTCACAAAGCAATAAACTCTATGTGACCATGTCATCGTTTGCTAAATAAATATTTTCTCTCAATGCTTGATTGACTACGAATAATAAAGTTGATAGATGCACAAACACACCTACATACACAGTGTAATGTAAGTCGTTGCGCATAGTTGCATTTATATTTGTTATTAACTGACTGTCATGTTGATTGATATAGCTAATAAGTTTTTCCTTCCCTTAAGACTGTCTGACGTATCTTGGATTCTAAGATAGTATAATTGCTCTTATGAATACATTTAATGGCGGTATTAATTCTTTGCTATAGTAAGTATAAGTTGTAGATCTCCCAATGTCATGACCTGACAAGTGCATACATGGTCTATATTTTTGGTCTGGTTTTATCTAGGAATAGCTCACAGCTGGGCAAAGCACTCCCCCCAGTTTTTTCTCTCTTGAGCCACCTTATAAAGATGCAACTAAAGTATAAAATTGTTTTAACAGTTATGAATGGGTTTTGCCTTACAATAGTACATAATCCGTTCGAACGAAACCGGCGAACATTTTCATGAAAAAAACTATTAACTAATGCAAAGTCTGGACATCGTCCGCCTACTTAACTAAGACACCAATAGACAAAAGGAACATAAAACAGCTGACAAAACGGTGTAAACAGGAATTGTCGCAGAGAAATGAAAAATTATTAAATCAATTCACTGCCGTCTCTGGCAGTCTTCCAGCTGCGTTTGGCGGAACCTTGCCAGGAGTGGAGTGGTGTGCCAACGTATATTGCCGTATATGCTGAAATAGGTTAGATATCTCATAAATACTGTTACTTCTGATGTGTGAATGAAGAATCATTGAGTGTTGGAGCTGAGAGTGATCTGGATTCTGGAGTAGAGGGTGTGATAAATGTTTTGATGACAGAAATGTCTGAGTTAGATTTCCAATTGACTAGAACAATTTGTGAAATGAGAATTCTGAACAGAAATTTCAGTATCCGAGTAGTACACTAAAATCAGAGTATGATAGAGTAAAGTAGGTACTACCCATTGTAGGAAAAAACCTGTTTGAATATTTCTGAATATTTTGTCTTACCGATTTTGTTGGTAATTGTGACTTATCTAGTCTTAATACACAACAAAGGCTGTCCTTCCCTTAAATATTCTTTGGGTAATGTTGTCAGGTTTGCAGTAGGTCATCTCTTAGTTTCGCATGGCTAAAGTAGTTACAAATGCGTAAGTTGTGTCGATCTTAGGTTAAACTACACCTGATATAGTCGGTTCGTGATGGGTGATCATGAGTGTCATAACGAGCTCCTCCTTGTTTCGGAAGAAACGTTAAATTTTGCATCCTCCTGGCTCTTTTCTAAACATTTTTGACAGTCTTTACTCGTAGTCAGTAGGTAGAACGTCTGCTACTTAGCTGCATCTTGTTACGGTGGAAGCCAACCCCAACTTAGTTGGGAAAAGGCTAGGATGATGCCTAAGTTTCGTTACATATCTCGTGTTAGGAAAATATCTGGAATGAAATTACCTGTCTATATGCATGTCGTTGTCACCTCACTATAAAGGCACAAACGCTATGGCATTCAACTGGACTCACATAAAACTAACCAAACTGATTGTTTGATCGCTTCTCATCACTGATCCGTTTCTGCGTAGCCGAGTCATCGGAAATGCCCGAACAATGCAGTCAGCAACCTGTATAACAAGACAAGGAAGTCGTTTGTGTGGAAAATATCTCCATTAGAGCTGGTACCGCGTCACTACGTGACGTTTACGTTGTTATGTTACGCTTGTTGGTCTAAGGAAAGTGCAGGCTGCATTGACTATCCCATTAGTACTTTTTAATTTGTCATTTGCGTCTATACTGGCTGGTTGTGACGTAGAAACCAGTTTGCATACCACTTACACTTAGAAGACGTCATTACAATTATAAAACAAAAGATGGTTATATTTATTTTAATTAGCTAAAGTTCAGTAGGTCAGTAAGTCAACTTGCTCGCCCGCCGCCCAATCTCTTGATAAAGGATTGGGGTCCGAAGCTAGTCAGGTGATCCCGATAAATACGCAAAAGCAAACCGTTCTTAAAAAAAATACGAATGCTTTAATAAAACTGAAGCGGTTATGAATGTAATATCATAATTATGTTTAAATACGCCAAATTCAAGCCCTAACAAAACACTTATCACAGAAGCTTATTTGCAACTGAAGCAGTTTATAAAAGTGATACACAATTGCCTCAATGGATCAGAAATATACTAACTAATAAATAAACAAGATTGATAACAGCAACAAAGGTGTAGGATGCTGCAGTTCAGATTAAGAGTGACGTCCTCTTGAATATCTAAGAAACTTGAGATTAAGATGGACAGATTGTCCAATGCCATTTTTCAATTGTGCGACTTGACTACTATAATTGTGCAACAAAGAAACATTGTGTAATTGCATGTTTTATTAGTGTGTTTTTAAATTAAAACGTTCAGATTATTGGTCTATTAAGATCTTTATAAGGTAGTTTGAAAAAATTATTTTCGAAGCAGAAATATTTTCGAACTAATTTCGAATCTATCCCCTGATTATTGCTGGTTTATACATAACCCAGTTCATGTGCAATCAGAATCAAAAAGTCTTAATTACAAGTAGGCCGTTATGAGACTTTTTAAATGTTTATATGAAGATGCGCGGTTCGACAATGTAATTCTGACGGAGAAGAATTGACAGAAAACTCCTTAAATTACTCTTTCTCTTTAAAATTTATAAGAATATACAAAATTCCTCATAGATTATGATAGTAAGAAGGCGAAAAAGAGGACAGAAAAATTGTCTACATACATAGTTTACCTACCCGCCTCACTTAGTCTCGAGCTGTATTAGCTAGGCAACCTAACCTCTATCCATTTGATAATAATACATATATTGTCTAAACGTGTCGACGGTGTCATTATAATGCGAACTGACATTGAACAATGATCTCATAGTTAATTATTATTATTGAACATCGAACGATTAATTGTAACAAATTACTAAGTGTCAGTCATATAGGTTGGTACGTGTGAAAATATAATTTGAAGCCGCTGGCGTGTTGGACAGAAAAGTGGAATTTTCACAGACAAAATTAAACCTTAGTGCTATGATATTAAAGGCGATTTAGATACCGAAGTAATTGTAGTACTGGTTTTTCTATCAGCTGGTTAGTTTTGTCTGCCAACACGTTTGTGAGGGACAGGGCACGTGTAAAATAGTCGATCTTCTATTGTTTAGCTATTCAACATATTCCCATTGGCCTGAGGAAGGCAAGGCAGGGGTGTAAGGCTATATTATTAAGATCTTTACGTCCGTACGTTAGCGCACTAAGCGTGTTAGCAGCTTTTGCTTCCACTTCTAACAGTCTTTCTGACGACAAGAGTTGCTTAGGAGTCTACTAAAACTGAATGTGGGTAGATTTTTTTTTAAACAAAACTTCTCGTCCAGCAATTAGTGGTCTTTGCACGTGTGTTTCATAAAGGAGTCAGGACAAGCATTCGCAGATCATACAAATGCTAGTCCTACTCGAATATCGAATCCACGACACGTCGCGCCCAGTGGATTTTTCGTGGTGCCCTATACGGCTCTGGATTTACAGATATCTTAGACAGAAAACTGTTGTAAAATGAATAAAACGATATCCCTCATTATCCTTCACAACTAAATGAAACTGATAGTTACATAAGGACAACTACCACAATAGCACTGTAATGATTTGATAATATCTCTAGAACATCATTTATAACCATTGCAAGTTAATAGCATGTAACAATGTACTTACATCCACATGTCTTATTGTTCGTGATTTTATTCAAATTATTCATAAATGTTAGGTAGGAATCAGTAATTACGTTAGCGTTCTACTGGGCAAGGTCGATTCAATCTGTGGTTACAAACGATCATAGTATTTGATTTGTTATTACGGCTGTAATGTTATTAATTTTTACCTCTCTTTTTAATCGAGAATGTGAGAAAAGGATGAAAGATTTAATGGCCCAAATTAGTGCACTTGTTTATTTAAGTGATTAATTTTAGAAGGCCTTGGGTTTTGACTAAAAAGGTTTAGTTTTTTACTGAGGCTCCGGACAAAGTCGAATTGATAAAGATAATTATGGAATTGTATGCGACTGTCGGCTTGGAGTTTTGCCCTTGATATACTAAGATTAATTTGACCGTTTCATATATCATGTTTTATTTATGTATGAAGACAGATGTGTCTGATTAAGGTTAGGTTTTACAAGCCATGGCTATGATGTACGGTAATATTTCGTTAAGCACAATTTAACAGTGCTTACTTTGACACCTTTGGTACAGGAATAAATTGGTCAAGATGGGTAGTTTTAGAGGCGCTCGTGGCTAAGCTATAACCGCATAAGTGATTCGATCACATCCGTAGATGGGTGACCATCTTTGTCATAACGAGTTCCTCCGTGTTTCGGAAGGCACGTTAAATTGTGGGTCCCGGCTGTTATTTCTACATCTTTGACAGTCGTTACAGGTAGTCAGAAGCTTGAAAAAGTCTGACAGCCAGTCTAACCAAGGGGTATCGTGTTGCCCAGGTAACTGGGTTAAGGAGGTCAGATAGGCAGTCGCTCCTTGTAAAACACTGGTACTTAGCTGAAACCGGTTGGACTGGTAGCCGACCCCAACATAGTTAGGAAAAGGCTAGGCCAATGATGATGGGTAGTTTTAAAGCAACTTTTGTAACTGTGTTTATCTGGATGTTCCAGCTAGTTTCGGACCCAACTGCCACATGACCCTCTGCCTCATGATTAAGGACTCCGTTTGGGTCCTCTACTATAATTGTCGGTCTATCCTGATAAATAAGCTGTCGGTTCAGTTAGGAAGCAAATTGAATAAAATACAAACATGCTAAATAGGTAATAAGTTGGAAAGATCACATAATAGTACACTGAAATGGTATTTGCCATATGGAAAGCCACCTATAGCAAGAAGCATAGCATAGCTTTATTTTACTTAAATTTTTCTAAACTAGTCCTTTGATAATAATATGCAGCTATTTCAACGATAGGAAGTGAATGTCACATCTAAACTCGTCTTAATTACATAATGTAATCAACATACATGCATGTGTTTATTAATTAACGAGTTTTTTAATTAGAATAACAAGTATCATTGACAGTTATCGAATTCTTACGTAAGCTACAGACGGGAGAATTAAGAGTCAATACTAATGTTATAGATGAAGAGTTTGGTTGAACGCGTTAATCTCAATAAATGCTGGTCCGAATTGAAAAAAACTTCCAGTGTGAGATACCCCAATTAGTAACCCCAGTTGAGAAAGGCTATAAGATTATGCCGCCAGAAATGATATACGTTACAAAACCGTTGGTAATAATTACTAACTTTATATCCTCAAAATAACCACGTGGATGAAGTCGCGGGCAACAGCTAGCTAAACTGTATAACCTTTAATAAGGAGCCTAGAAAATAAAAAGTACAGAAATTATCGACACATGTAGTCCATTTAACGTCATCGTCAAAAAAATGCTAATACTATTCGATATCCAGCGGCGTGCGCAAGCGATCATTTTTTGTCACAATCCCTTCTCCCCTCCCTGTCTATCACATGCAGAGCGAAAGAGATGCAACACGAATGCAACTAAGGACATTGACTGATATTTTTTGTATGAAAGCTCCATTAAGCAATATTGGACTTTATTCTTTTCGTTTAAGATTGAGGATTGGCTGGTAACGAGGTATGCAGATGAAGTTTTTTCAAGGGCCCATACGGTTCCTTACACCTGGTCGATGCGGGTGTGCGCCCATTGTTATTTTAGGCGACATTTTGTCGTTTCGAACATAATAAACAGATTAATTGTCAAGCTTGGGTCCAATTGCGAATATAAAATGATGTATTCTGAGTGAACGACGCTTTTGCTGCATAGGGACTGTTCCGGAGTCGTATTGTGTATTAATTCAGTTATACGTTAAGTGAGAATGTTGTAGTAATGCATTTAAAGGTGCCTCCAAGCGGTGAGGTTAAACATCGAAAATCTATACGTTTAGATAAAATTGGAGTGTCTGTTTGTAACATTGAAATAGCCGTTAACTACATGAATATGAATGCTAAAAATACGTTAGTAATATTGTCTGATATTCAGAAAATATAGACCTATTGCCATGTACTAGTACTGTCTACACCAAATATAAACAACTAATAGGCTAATACAAAAAACTGAAAAAAAAACACTACATAATATTTTTTTTGTTAACTTCCCCGCTGACGAATTCGCTAATACTGCTAGTTTGGAATATAAACTTAAACTGCTTTAAAACAAGCGTGGTGATTAATTCTTTCCTTCTCTCAGTGGAAAGGGGCCTTTGTCTGTAAGAGTCAAGTCAGTATTTACACTCGTCCAAAGATAAGCAATAAATATCTATTATTTCCTTGTTCAACATCTTTATTGTCCTAACAAATCAGATCTTACTTTCCTATTCCTTGTTTTATTCTTGAACAAGTCTCTGATCTATATTTAACTTTACTAATTCTGATTTATTGATCTCGGTCTGAATTGATGGGCTAGGTCAGGAATCGTGACTCATCTGCCTTTATATAGACTTGACAGTCTTAGATTTAATGATTGACGAAGGTGGCTAGATTGGTCTAGATGTGGCAGGTTAAGAATCGGGTGAAATGGTACAATTTGGGATAGGCCTATGTAAAGTAGGCGATGGTAGCAAGACGATAAGTTGTGAGACCCTGACATATGCAGAGCAAATACCTACTTATAATTAAAGAAAATTTTAACCTCAAACAGAACTCGAATCGAAGACTTTGGGCTCATCCTATCTGGCAGACGTACTATAGAAAAGAAGTTCACTTAAAACCATAGTAGATAAAGTTTCCACTCAAAATTAATATTCGGACAAGTACACATGCCAAATGAAAGTCATCCAATGACACACATCCGACAAAAACTACAGCGAATCTAAAATACATGAAGATTAGTCATTGGACCAGAAAAAAATACGACTCGCAATGCATGTCTGTGCTAGATAAATTGATGTATGACATCATACACAATCGATTACGTTTCGTTGTTCATCTAATCCAACAATTGTGTTTATGCTTGGTCTATTAGTTTTATTGTCTTCTTGTCAGATATTGTACTTTGATTATTATCTTAGTTGATGTGTTTTGAAAGTATTTTACTGCTTTCTATGCTGTTGTGTAGCTGTTTTACCTGAGTTATAATAAATTCTAAGGTTTTGGTTATGTTGGTTTTTAGAATCACTTATAACATAATTATTGTGATTGGTTCTGTATTGGAACCTTGCTTTATCATCCTTTGGAACCAGGTTTATGATTGACTTACGTCAAGTACCTTGTGTTTATCTGCCCGTCTCCAGCGCCATATTACCCATTGCTGGATACAAATTTCCCGTTACTTATTAATTTTACTTCTTAGTTATGGCAATTATCATCATCTTTTCCTATCCTCCCTTAAGAGTCATCAGCCGATGCCATCATGAGTACTATCAGATCCATTAAAAAACTTAAACAGATCGCATCTTTCTACGAAGTGAAAATGTTACAGCTGCAAATATCATCTGCAACGTTAGGTAAACGATTCTAATCTCAACATTCCCTCTATTTTGAAGTGTTGAGCAACGAAACTTTTTCTTTCCAAATACTTAGGACATACTTGCGTAAACTTGCTTAGTTTCGGTTTTAAATAACTCGGAGTTCTTTCTCCCTTGCGTAAAGACTCCTTATTGCAGGGAAACCTATTTATAAATGGATCTGAAGTTTGGAATAGGTAAGAATTGAAGTTAACCCTAAGAATTAGTACTTGAGAAGGGTAGTTTTTTTTTTAATTAGGTATAAAATGTCCATTAAGTAGGATTTTTGCCATTTGAATAGTGTATTCAATTTAAAACTTTGCCTTGAATTTTAGAAGGTGCTTGATTGCTCATGTATACCTAACATTAGGTGTTTAGGTAGCTTGAAGCCTAAAAAAAGTAAAAAATCTTATTTCAACTCTCTACTAGCTCAAACTCGTAGCCAAAGTGCCAACGGTCTAAAGACGGTTACGGAGACAATCGTAACAATTGATTAATATCTATCATAAAAATAAAGTCCATTTTAGATCTTGCAAAGGAAGAAAAGTTGGGTCTCACAAGAACACCTCATGCTCCAACAAAGCTAGTACCATATTCGGTAGTAGCTTCGTCTTTCTTAATGCCAACGTAAAGATTATAGTTTAAGCACTAAAAACTTTTTATTGTTTAGAAACATATGTTCCGAACTCCTTGAAGCAGCACACTAGAAAGAAACACACAAAACCAATATCCGAATCTGTTTTCCCATGGTGCGAATGTATCTTAGTACCATCACCATTACGTTGCAATTGTGCAAGCGAGAAAGTACTCTATGCCGTGTAGTGCACTGTATCGCTTTCTCATCTCCAACAGTCTTAGTTCAAGAGCTCTTGGTAGAATTGTCACTTTGTCGTGTAGGGTTGTCACATTTTGAAACTCGTTCCACCTTTTTTTTAAATAAGTTGTTCGTCAATTTTAATGTCTGACCTAAAGGTGATCTAGACGTGTAATTAGGTATTGGTTAGTTAACTACTTAATTCTTAGTTTGTTTTAGTTTTTATTTGTAGAAGTTATTTTTATTACGGTTAATGTGTAGTTTTATAGGTTAGGTTGAAACGTTCTTGGATGTAGGGCAGGTTTTTCTTTTTTTTAAGCGGTTTAATGTTAGCACGTCTGAACCTTAGTGTTCATTGAGAATTATATATTTTTTCACATCGAGATAGTAGTAACAGTTTAGAAATTTATTGTCCTCATCTTTTTGAAGTCTATGAATATAAAAATGTAGCCGAATTCATATTAATTGTATAAGATAAAGCTTATTTTGTACATACCTACCTCAGTTATTTCGTAATGAGAGTGGTCAATAAAAAAAATCATCAGGCCATTTTCCCCGAAAGTGACATCCCTAAGTATAATGACAATTCACTATGCGAACATGCAGATAGTGTGTGAATTGATATATTATATTATACTCACTTTCTTTTGCATATCCGTTTGTGACTACTGACAATAAGTCGGAAAAAATGTGTGATAAGGACGTCTAGCGACAGCTATCTGACTTGCCCATCGCGTGCTGACTAATTTAGATGGTCCTTTACGGGTTCATTTATAGGTTATATAATGCCAAATAATGTTGCTCTCTTGGTATAATAAGTTTGAAAATTGGTTTAGTTGGTACGCACAACCCTATAACGTCTAAGTCCGTTTTTTAATTTTGGTATGTCAACCTATAGATACAAATGTTTGTTTTTTAATCCAAAGGTAATTATAATATGTATACAGCAATAAAACTTTCAATGAAATTAGAAAACTAGTTTTTAATTAGTGATGATGATGATTGTTCAAATTGCAAGTTTAGTCAATGAAAAGAAAGGGAAAGGATGATTCTCAATCCTGCACATAACATGCCCATGCCCGCAACTATTCTAACTAAATTTGATGTTACCAGCACCAAGAACATCAAACCGTTTCAGTCGCTTCAACACTCAAATACTGCATTTATTTTAAAGGAAAATATACCACAAAATTACCAATAATTGTAGCAAGTTGTAACACACACAAGCTCAGATATTAAAAGACAATAAAAACCGGTTTTTCATAGCACCCTTGCATTAGGGGGTTGTAATAAAGGCTAAAGCAGCCTCAATCATAGCGAACTTGTGTATCCAGTGATAAAAAATGCACAGATGGGTATGCCAGACTATTGATTTTAAAGTACAGTTGGCAAATTCATTTTATTGAAGTACAAACAGGTATCGTACGCGGGGTAGCGTGGGTAGGAGCTAGACGGGGTTTGGGGTTTACTCTTGTCATATATATGTAGTAACTAGGTGTTGCCCCCGGGCCTGCCCGCTTCAAATCGAAAATGATCCTAACAGAACAAAAAGTTGGGATAAAAACTATCCTAGGTGTTAATCCAGGTTATGAACTATCTGTGTACCAAGTTTCGTCTAAGTTTGTTTAGTGGTTTCTGGGTGAAAGAGAAAACCATCCATACATACAAGCTAACAAGATGATGGTGAGATTATATTCCGTTAATTTTTCAATAAGTGTAAACGATTTTTTGGTATGGGTGGAAACTTACAGTAAGCATTGGGCATTTCCATTTATTTATTACTTAATAATAGAAAAGCACATTATCGTCTTTTAACAAGAAAATAATAGTAAATTAATTTTAACAAGCAAAATGTTAAAAGTAATGACGAAGAAATACATATCCAACAAAACTAAATAAATATTAACACCCAAAACACGGAAATACTTAAAAAAATACACTAACAAAATAATCGAAATATACCAACATAATAACGAAATAAATCAAAGATGTCGTTGCCGACTCTACTTCACAATCACACCACACGTAACATTTCACCCAATGATTTTATTTAATAGTCTCGGCCCGCGGGTTTGTTCGCTTGGACGTCTCGTAATTGTGTTACTCCAAAAAGTTTTATTCAATATTAAATACTTAACTTAAATAATTTTTGAAACTATAACTGGATCAGTTTAAGTTTTACCGGTGTGTGTGTTTGACAAAGAATGTGGATTTAAAATGTGTTTTCACTGATTCGTGTGTCGTGTTTTGTTTTTGAAAGTGATTGGATTGTATTAAAGATAAATATTGTAAGTTGTATTTTTTTTGTATGTATTTGTCGGGTTTTTGATGCGATTGGCGAATTCATTGAGATTTAACCTTGATTATTAAGTATTGGTTTACAAAGTTAATATTTATGAAAGACTTATTACAATCAATATTATTATAATTCAAGATAAATTGGATTTAAATTGTTTACTGTGCGATGGTTATTATCACCTCTACACGTTTTTCAAGGTTTGAGAGTACTGTCATAATTGGAGTAGACAAATATAACATGTTATTTATTTGCATGCTTATTAAAAAGGCATTTTAGATTGTACTATTTAGTATTACTCAGGTGTTGAATTAAAAATAGGAGATATTAACTTTAAATAAACTTGTACTTGCTAATAAGACACGACGCATTTCGTCAAGCTTTTTCACAAATTATTGTATCTCAAATTCAATTGAATACTGGTATTTTATAGTCTATCAACTGCCTGTAGTCAAAATAAAACAGTGACTCAAATCAATACAAGTCCTGCTCTCTCATAATAAAATTATCAAGTAACAATACAGCTACATTATAACAGAAGTTCTAAAACACAAGTAAGGATTAATTCTACCCTTTATAGCACACCCTAACCACCCTATTTACTTAAATTAGGGGCGAGTTGTCACCCCTCCGATCCATCAAAATTATATATACAACTACAGGTCAAAATATACCGGCCGTTCTCTACATGTGTGGGTAGAACCACTTTATCTAAATCCAGACGGTTCGATCTGTGTTCAGACGTGTACATACAATCTTGCTAGCGCATATTCAAGTGATCCCGTATTGGTATACAACATGCTAAAATGTTTTGTAACCCTCCGACTTAAAGTTCTATTTTGAATACAGTCTGGAAAGTTCATAAAACAATAGCAATCAAATGATTTAGCAATGGCCGGAGGTTTTAATTATTCTCTCTTAATCAATAATATTAAAACGATAAGATTTTTTATACTTGATTAAATTATATTTTAATTAAATGTCCCGTGTATATGTTTGTGAGGTGAGAGTAGACAAAGAGTTGTTAAAACCAAGTAAAGAGGTCGCATAGGCAGTCCTAGTTGAAGCCATCGGTTTCCTCGAAGCGATCAAACTGGAGTCGGGGACTCTAAACGCTATACAGAATCATCCCAAGCAGGGCGTTACCCGGCTATTAATCTGCACACAAGTAAACACAGGCATCTCAAACCGAGTCGCCAAGAAGAAAGTATCTACACCTGTCCTTCTCCCACTTTATGTAGTGACCGGTGTGCGAGAGGGACGGCAATCGAAGGGTCGGAATCAATACCATATGACAGGGGCCGGTGTTTTATTTTGTTGGAGACATCTTTGCGTGTGTTGGTATAATGTTATGTTTGTGTGAGTGGCTGGACCGCGTGCCCTGAACTGTGTCTACATAAATTTTACCCAATGTTCGCTTTTCACATGTTAATTCTAGGATTTCGGATTTTGCTAGTGGATGCTTTGAATCAGTCTTGTTTCTGTTATGTTGGCTTTCGTTTTAAAGAGGAGAATAATGGACTGCGTTGTTTTGAGTTTAATTATAATTATATTCGACTGATAATTATTATTTTGATCTACACTGCGTTGTTGGTTATGCTTTAATTTATCACACAAAGGTAATGTTTTGTTATTTATTCATTTTGTCCTTTTATCTTCTTAACCAGTTATCAATGCTTATGTATCCTCAAAATTGTTTAGTTTTTGATCATCATTTCCAATCGACGAAGGATTTCTCCAAATCTCAAGAAATTCGCGGCTTTTTATAGCCACGGATCAATCCTTCATAAAGAAATCTAACTGGTCCCGCCATCTTTGCGAGGCCTACCACGTCGATGTGCCTTTTCCTTTTTGCCATCAAATCCTTTGTTATCTTTTCTGAGACGCGAATTTACCTTTTTACTTGTGATTGACCAATTTGCTCATGATTTTTGTGGTCAAAATTATGGGCATGTGTAATGTGCAATTCAATGTTTCCAAAGGAATATATTTTGAGCATTTTTGATTTGATCGATCTTGTTGTTATTCAATAAATAACAATTTGAACAATTCGAAAATTTTGAATTAGATTATAAATAATTACTGTAAATGTATTTATACAAACTTAGTCCAGTAAGTAAGCTACATTGATAATATTAGTATAAGAGATGCAATCGATTTCTATATCATGAATACCTAACACTACTTTTTATTTCTAAATGAAAAGATCCAAAAGCTTCTTAAATATTCTAAAATAAAACAAATGATACCTTCATCATACAACACTATATCATTACGAATCAGAGCATTTGGTGTAATTTGGCAGCAGTGGGAAGGGGTAGCCACCCCATTCGAGCGAGATTTTACGGGTAACATTTACGAAGCGAGCTATTGTCCAGTGAGTTGTGGTGTAAATAAAATGTATAAATCAATGTTTTTCGTCCGAGCACTTTGAATATTTTCGCTTCTGACGATTTTTATGTGGAATTGGAGATTTTTTGTGCTAGTTGTGAGATTGAAGTGTTAGTGACCAGTTGAAGTGCTGAGTGTAATATTTTTGAAGAGTTATACAATTTTATGAGTGTGTATCTAGTGTAGAAAACAAGGTTATCAGAGATTAAGTTATTCTAGACGCATTATTTAGTTCTAAAATCGGTCTTTTTGTGTGATTCTCGATAGTTTTCAGCACAAAATCTAGGATACATGCTGTACTGAACAATACAAGGAATGAAACAGTGCAAAAGGTTTTTTAAACACATTTGCAGTATTTCCCCCTCTACGATAGTCCGATAGGATTGCAATCCGACATGATCGGAAAGAGATTAGAGTCTTTGTGTCCTCCTATGTCGATGTTACAACCAATGGCTTTTGTAACTTTTGATGTTGATACCCTAACATAGTGTTCAATATATTGACACTGTTTTCAAAATGACTGACCAGATGTCTTTCACTATGACAGAATAACAGTCAGTCCCCTGCTATATGTATGATGAAATGATAATATCAGCGTGCATCTATGACAAAAACCTTTTCCCGTTTAGAAAAATATTGAACATTGATCATTTCGATAAGCTCAAAAGATGCAATAAAACTGTGCTGTCTTTTTTTGATATTGTTTATTTTGTATCCATATTTAATTAATTTGGTTTTAAAAATGTATTAATTTTACATTACCTGTACTGGCATCCTCAACTCTGCCTTATCAAACTATTTGCCGATACTCAAAGCCTCCCAAATTCTCAAATCTATTCCGTAAGCTGTATCTATTTAACTAATGGTAGTTAATAACCATGTACTGTTTCATGTCTTGTTCATTTATCATCATACTAGCTGTTGCCCGCGAGTTCGTCTGCGTGGTTAGAAGATATAAGTTATGACTTTTTCTTCGCTCCTATTGGTCGCAGCGTGATGATATATAGCCTAAAACCTCTCTCGATGAATGGTCTATTCAACACAAAAATATTTTTTCAATTTGAACCAGTAGTTCCTGAGATTAGCGCGTTCAAACAAACAAACAAACTCTTCAGCTTTATATATTAGTATAAGTATATTAGTATATAGATGCCAAAGATATCTTCGCTACGTTTCATCGATTTTTAATTTCTCGCGCGGAGATTTTAATATTACGATAACTCATTACCTATTCACTTTTTTGGTGTAGTGTAAAAGGCAATTTTGTTCTATATTACATGTATAATATATCTAACTTATTTATTTGGATAAGGATTAATACTGTATTGTTAAAAATAGGTTCGTAAATAACCCATAATTTTACTGTATTAAGAAAACACATAAAAATGGTTATTGTGGGTTATCCTTGGAAGATAGACATATACCACCGCGGACTTTTTTGTAGATTTATTAAAGAGGTACAAACCCGCCATACATAGTTTTGTTGTAACTCAAAAGGTTTTGGCAGCGTTCTCGAGGAAAGCTCTCGAATGGCTTAATTTTTTCCGACATGTTTAACTAATATCGTTGTAATATTGTCAGTTTACACAAAACCTAAACTTATTATACACTAAAACCTTCCTCAAGAATTGCTCTATCTATTGTTGAAAACCGCATCAAAATCCGTTGCGTAGTTTTAAAGATTTAAGCGTTCATAGGGACATACAACATGATGACAGAAAAAGCGACTTTGTTTTTTACTATGTAGTGATAGTGAAAAAGCTGTCAATTATATCCGCAAGTTCTTAGTGTGTCATTTTAAAAATGTTGACTTGTTACTGTAATTTGCAAGTCACTGCATATGATAAGGTTAAGATATCTCCTTAGACCATAAGTGTAAAGTGTGTATATTCTTTGTTCGTATGCCCTATATTTCTTTTATATGCGAAAGTTGGTTTGTATAACATGCTGTTGAGCACTTCACTCTTCGAGAGCGCCTTTCATGATTTGGTTTTCTTGTAGTTACAGAATAAATTTTTGCCATTAATGATTTAGTATTCTTGCTATAGAAAGTTTTGATCTTTATTCGTTTTTAAGGAATGAAATGCATGTATCGCAAGTTCTTCACTTACATTCAAATCATAAGCAACACAGTCCCATATTTTAGACCACTTCTTGAATAACATCATCCTCTCTAGAACTGTCCACTGCAAAACAAAGGCTTTGATCGTCTACACTTACTGCACTGCCTTTACTATCTCCATTTATAGTCTAGTTCACAATTTCAGGCTTAGTCAAAGTTAGTCATGTTTCCTGTCCTTCGATATCACTTGACCTAACTTCAAGATCAATAGGTGTACCGCAGATTGATAATAGACGGGGAGGGGGGGGGGTGAAGATCATCTTTATGGGATCATTGTGTGGTGCTGTTGTACGGATAGCTTCTGTTAGGGTAATTACCGTTTTGGATGAAGTTAGGTCTAAGTCTGGACGAGGATCGCTTTTTGGAAGAAAAGAAAGGATAGGTCCGTTCTTTTAGGCATAGGTTTGGACGAAGAATGCTTTTTGGATGTAAAGGAAAGAAATAATCGGTTTTTGGAGGCTTGGGAATTGATGAAGATTTCTGAATTAAACGGGATTAAATGAAACGATATATTCGAAGCCATAATCGTCTGCAAAAGAAGGAAAATAGTTTTTATCATTGTGTTTCATTTTTTTTAGGTAGCTACTGTCTGAATTACTCGTTGACTTCTGGTCACCAGACCTCGATTGAATATTTTGATTACTTTAAATAAGCTGTAGATTCAATTTCTGAAAGTTCAAAAGTTAAGTCACATGACACTGCAAACTGTCAACTTAACCCAAGCTATTTCAATTATCACTAAAAGCCTACAGAAATAACACTTGGTCTGAGGAGTCAAGTTTATTTAATTCATCAAGTCCGCTAGTGCTGGCTAATGCAAAAGTTAGATTTCAATATCCCAAGTAACGCGATTGCCTTAGCTGTTGTCGAGTTTGTCAGTCTGTCGTTCCCAAACGGTTCAGCTTAGACAGATCTAATTCAATTTCATCCCATTTAGCTTACTGCAGATGGTATTGATATCATTTTTAAGTCTTTGGGAATTAAGACTTCCTTGTTAAAGACTTCTTATGGACTTTCTTTTGGTGTGAGTTGCTATTTTTCTCTCCTTAAGCTTGTTTTGTGTTTCTTCTTTCTGTTGGTTTTGCAACAGTGTTTTGTGGTTGATAACATAGGGTCAGTAATAAATGTATTACATTTGTTTTTTATGTTACCTGAAAGTTATAAAGATGAAGTTAATTTATTGCTACTTCCCCCCCCGATGAATGCGAAGAATAGATTTTGATTTTTGCTTGAAGTATCTACAAGCCAAAGGGATACATAGTCGATGCGAGTAAGCGATGAGTACATTAATATTGATAAAGGAAACATCTTTGTCAATCTTCTATGATTGTTGCGCCAATAATAATCAAATTACTTACTTCAAGATTTCTTTTTAACACACCTATGCAATTACCTACACAGGACGCTTTACCAGTCACCGGTTGAGTAGAAATCCACCTCTAAAGGTCTAATATTGAAAACATATAAATCAGATAAAAACTCTTCATGGAGCAAAACATCCATATTTTCACCGCAACTATAAAACATGTACAAACACATCAAATTTACGTGTCGGACAATGTTCTGGAGTCAGTTGGAAAGAGACAGCGATACAAAAGCTTAGGGAGTGAGAGAGATAGGCAAAGCAGGGGAGGAAGGCCCCAATAAGGGTGGTTAGCATTGTGAACGATAATTTCCTTGAAAAGTAGAAAAGGTAATTTTATTAGGGTGTTTTTGTGTTTAATTCATGTATGTATGTGTGAGGGTCTTCGAATATTGTTTTAATTTATGTTTTGTGACGCGTTTTGATGTTTTATTTCACGCTTTTTGGAATTATGTTGGGGTAAACCGTTTTGAGGTGTTTTGTGTTAAAACTGTTCTGAATTAATTGTTTTCTTTTGGATTCGAATACGTGTTTAGAGCGACTGTTATTTATTATAAGTTGACTGTTTTTGCAAAATAACTTTTATAGCTGAGATAAAATATAATACTTCTTTGAAGCTAAAATTTAGCTGAGATAATTTTAGTATTGGTGCTTAAAACAAGTACCTAAGTTAATTCAATATGTTTATAATAAGTATCCTAAATACTGTTGATTAATTATTATTATTATTATATCTTTGTTTATCATTATCAATGGGATTAAACGTTTTCATCTGTCAGGTGCTTGAGGATAAGAAAACTCGAAAGATTTAATTCGTACCGTATTACTCAAGATGTTCTATATTGTTGTAGACAATTTCTTTCACGAAAAAGCCTTTAATTTTACACCAAGGAGAAGATTCGGATGTATTTTTAACTGTAACTAATACTGTCTTATCTTTGTTACAGATAACCATTGGATGGGAATAATGTGCTAAGTGACAAAGTGACAAAGTGCCAGTGTAGTGTAGTGTAGTGGCATGTGTCAGTGATCGTCATGAGTGAAGTGAGGCAGGCGGAGCCACGGCTCTGAATGATAGCTGACGCAGAAGGTGAGCTCATTGTTCCATATTCTTTAAAAAACTTTCTTAGCGTATGGTGTCCCACTGCTGGGCAAACCGGAACAGAAGAACCTTCTATTTCTTCAAAACATGCAATTTAAAAGCATTAAGGCATTTGCATATCATTATAATTAAAAAGATTTCAGTTCAAAATTGATGGTATAAACTTCTTTAGCTTTAGCAAGATCGATTAAATACATTTGAAATTAATACCATTTTTTTCAGTAAAAGTATCTGCAGTTCTTGAATTAAACTTAAAAATATTGCATCAATTGATCTATAAGTTAGCAACTATACCTAAAGTTAAGAATATAATATCAACCCTTCATAAATCATTAAATCAAATTTGAATATCAACCAATATCCTACCTCCACACCTTATTCCCAACGAAAACCACCTTTACACCAGATTCCATAAGGTTGGTTTTCCCTTAACAATATACAATACAGTCTAACTTTGCATATACTCGTAAACAAATTGCTTCAGCATCCCCTGAGAGAAAGTTATCGCAAAATGGACGCTACACTAGATGTGTACTGTGCTTGGATATTAGTTTGATGTTATGTTCAGCTTAAAGAGACTCAAAACACATAGAGACAGTTTCATAGACGACCTCCGTGGTCGAGTGGCGTACGCACCTGTTTCAAGGTGTCGCTAGCTCTGAGGTCCCGGGTTCGATCCCGGTCGGGTCAATGTAAAAATTCACATTTCTACATTGTCTCGGGTCTGGGTGTTTGTGGTACCTTCGTTGTATCTGAATTCCATAACAAAAGTGCTTCAGCAACTTACTTTGGGTTACAGAACAATGCATGTGATGTTGTCCGCATTTTATTAGACGACAATACAGCAGTGTATTTTCGGGTTCCGTAGCCACAGGGTATAATGGTACAATATTGCTGAGGTATAACAGTTTTTTCTTCTATCCGTCACTAGGTTATATCTCATGAACCGTGATAGCTGGTCAGTTAATTACTTTTCAGACGATGTTTATCTGCTACCACTAAACAACGAAAAAGAAAAACGAGATAAACTTGTTGGTGGGTGACAAAAAAAAGAACTTATTTGTTCGATACTACCATATAAAATCTCTGAGTTCAAGCCAAGTCAAACTTATGTCGAAATGCTCTTTTTACAATAATTAAATGGTTAAAAACTAAACAGTGAAATAATTGCTCCACTATAACCACACTGTCGTTAATAGATCCTTAAAAAAGGCTTGAAACCGTTGGATGTTTAACATCACTATTACCTAAATATTCCACTTGTAATGTATCAGTATTTAAAAGTGACATAACATGTCGCAAGCGCATATTATTCTAGGAATAAAAAACGCGACTTCCTAAGCTCAAAACATTAAGGAAGTGCGTCATTTTAATGACGAAGAACCGGTAACTGGTAAGACTTATATCAAATGTTATGTAGTACATGTATCAAATTGTATTATAGTAATAGGGATATGTTTAATTAGTTATGTTCATTAAAATTATGACTCATGTTGATTTGGTCCCAAATCGTCATCGTTATCTTAAATCTTTTGCCGTCCATTGCTGAACCCAGGTATTAGGTAGATAGAATATTTTTTATTCCACACCACATAAATGCACGCGTTACCCATCAATCACTAACTATCTTGGTCATCATAGGCCAAGCCTTTTCCCAACTATGTTGGGGTCGGCTTCCAGTCTAACCGGATTCAGCTAAGCACCAGTGTTTTACAAGGAGCGACTGCCTATCTGACCTCCTCAACCCAGTTACCTGGGCAACACGATACCCCTTGGCTAGACTGGTTGTCAGACTTTTCAAGTTTCTGACTACCTGTAACGACTGTCAAAGATTTAGGAAAAACAGCCGGGACCCACAATTTAACGTGCCTTCCGAAACACGGACTCTTACTATCTTGGTCTTGCTAGAAAATTCCAATGCCCAAATTGTTGTTCTGTCAATGAATATTTTAAGGATAGTTTACGCCATCTAGTATCTTCTTCTAATATATAAAATTCCCGTGTCACGATGTTAGTTACCGTACCTACTCCTCTGAAACTTCTTAACCGATTTCTACCAAATTTTATATGCGTAATCAGTAGGTCTGAGAATCGACTAACATCAATTTTTCATACCCCTAAATTTTAAGAGTTGCTCACACAAAGAAAAAAAAATGGATGAAATTTTTTGTCTTTATTTTTTTATAATGTAGCATTAAAAATACATACAACTAGAAATAATTTATTAGGAAAAACAACGTTTGCTGGGTCAGTTAGGAAAAAATAAATTTAGCGAAGAACACAGTTGCTTTCGCAATTATAATAGACCAGTTCTTTATGGTCTCCAAGATTAGTCAGTTCCTTTCTTCTATGACATCATAACATCCGCTCAGGATGTTGAGGTAATTAGCACTGGTTATTGCAAGAAAGACTTGACAAAACTAGTTTACTAGATCATTAAAGTGTGGTAATAGTTTGTTTAAATCACTGTTAAATCTGACTTATCGTGAGCTTTGGGAATAAAGGTTGAATTGTGTGCTCTTTATAATGGAGAATTTAGGTCTAAATGATTTATGCTTAAATTTCTTCTTTTGTAAAGGCTGTTGTTTTTCTTATTTTTATCATCTTCTGGTCCTTGCGTTTAAATGAGAGACTTATATTGAAGTAGTATGAGCGGTTGAAAATTTGTTAAATAAAACTAATAGCCTTTAATAACTTAATTAATTTGAATTGTTCTAATGCTCCGGAAATAGTCGTTAGTGTAATATAACCTGTAAAGCTTTGTTTTGCTTATTTTTGAAATTTTTAATCCTTGTGTCACGGTAGGTTTCTCAAACATTCAAGAAACATGCAAAAATACACCCATTTACTGAGAGCATCCTTTTAAACGGTAAATGCCAAAAACAAGTAAAGTATCCTTTTCAAAACTGCTCTAAATTATTTAAAGCATACATCCACATATCAAATTCCACACAAAAAAACACCAAACTTTTTGCAAAACCTTTTCCCACGATACATCTAATGTTTATATCGCAGCGATAAATCTTAAGATAAGTTTTCAGCAGCCAAGTGCATTAAAGTCATAATATATTGCAGACAGTGATGGATTGCTAATCATCGGAGTAACAAAAGGGTCTGTTGATGTTGTACATCATGGAATGTCTTGTGTACTGTCACTTAATTTACATACTTGGAGATTGTTGAATGTGTCGACTTCACTGAGTTTAACTCGGTTGAGGAACTCGTGGCTAAATTAAAACTGCACAAATTGATCGATCACAGCTTAAGCTACACTTCATTCGGGTTTGTCTATAGATCAGTAATCATTTATCTCATAAGGAGTTCTTCCGTTTTTTGGACGTCATGTTAAATTGTGGATTACCGCGATTAATTGACGTCTATAATTGATGTAAACACTAGTTTTAAGATTCGTAAAATGTTTATTTTTATGTTTATGTTGTCGATGTGCCTAAAATAATAAAAAAAAATTGACACGAACCCTGGGATCGTTTCCCTATGTGTTTAACATAATAAAACAGCAATTTTCCTGTTCAGACAAAAATATAATTAAATACACGAACACGTCATGTTTTCGATTTGGCCTCAAATTATAACTTTCATTATTAAAAATGCTTTCACTCTTATTATGGCGAATCAGGCTTTTTGTACTCCATTGATGTTTTGCGCGTTTTAATTCTTAGCTTCCAGAGTTACCTAATTCAGTTGACCGTATTATACGATACACAACTCATATTACAAATTATCTCATAACTAGCTGTTGCCCGCGACTTCGTCCCCGTGTGTAGAAGATATAAGTTATGATTTATACATGCCGTGTTTTTTTCACATTTTCCATTGTATCTTCGCTCCTATTAGTCGCAGCGTGATGGTTTATAGCCTAAAGCCTTCCTCGATGAATGGTCTATTCAACACAAAAAGATTTTTTTAAATTTGGACCAGTAGTTCCTGAGATTAGCGCGTTCAAACAAACAAACTCTTCAGCTTTATATATTAGTATAGATATAGATAAGACCAATGTAAGAAGTCTAGCATTCCAAGAGCTCAAATTAATAAAGTAAAGAATTGTCATTCAACACACTTTTACGTAACATTGATTATTACTATCCACAAATGAATTTGAGAGGCCAATAAGGGTTATATGTTTAATGACGCTGTTTCAACCCACGGTTACCTTGGCTAAAAGTAGGAAAAGCGGACTCTTAATGGCATCCGCCGGTCAATTAGAAGAATTAGAATGTCACGAACTGTGGGCGGAAGTCGCCGATGTATTTACATAGTGACAAAATGAACTAAACGTGTACATGTAAAGAGAGAGATAGAAGATAGCTTCAATAAGTTATTTCTGACTTATGTATGGTATTTACTTGTAAAGGTAGTTCGGCCAGAGTTCGCAGAGCACGCGCCAGGGAACCTGTGGCTCTGGCATAGGCAGTTGAAGAGGCCCGGGGTGTTTTTAGTCGGTGAGAGTCCGACATATCTCCATGCTTCTTGGATTGAAGTGATAAGCGTTTCACCCTGGAAAGAAAATGTTTAAAGGTAGCTCGGACTGGGTGCGGCAAGTTGAGTATCGGGTGTTGTGACGCAACTTAACATGGACATAGGCCACCCGCCTATCTCCATGTGGACCACAATAAGCTGAAATGATTGATTGATTGTATTTAAAAGCTGTTGGCTTAGATACCCATCCATTCTTTTCTTAGTCATCTTCCAAAGTATGATAAGGTCAGGTTTTAGTGGCTCACTTCTTGAAATTCAAACATGATTCTCTCTCCAATCATCGCTTCCTTAAAACTCTGTGTGCGCAGAAAAAAAGTATCCTAAATATGTATACAAAAAAAAAACAAATTGTAAAACAGTTTGCGAAAATAGCGCTCTTATTATCTTATAACTAAATAATTTTAACAAACTTAATACCTAATTAAGTCTGTTACATATGTTATTTTTTACGCTTAACTAATTAGTCACAGAAATGAACGACAGTTTAATTAAAAATACCTAATTGCTACTGAATATAAAAACAAATATACATTTAAAAACGTTATACCTACGCGTCGTTGTATACAGCCGATAGTATCAGTTTCAAGAAACACTTCATAAACAAACTTACGTGAAAATAATTGAAATTGTATTACGAGAAATGAGCAGTCGTTGCCAGTAAAATCAATAACCGCATTGAATATTACATAGGCAATGACGGTCTACACCTTTGAAACAGAAAATAAATCAGGTAGAGCAAATACCAGTTTACTCTTTCATTGTGAATGCGACCTTATTCCTGATTGGATATAGTTGTTATTGAGTTGCTGGAGCTAATTAACGGTGGTTATTAACAGCGCATTTAAGGACAAGTCTTTCTGATTGACTTTTTATAGTTTTCTAAGTTCCTGTGGGAAGATTGAGTGTCTTTTAAGTGAATCTTGGTCTTTAATTACGTTTTTTCAAGTATGAACTACTAACTGACCCTTGCTCAGTACGTTGTCTGGTTTTTTGGCTTAATATAAAATGATATTCGAAATTGATTTAGCTTCCTATTGGCAAAATAATGTTCAAAATAGGTTTAGTAGGTCTTGAGGCCGTCCCCACCGCGTCACAAACTCATTTAAGTCATTGTAATATTAGTAGTTGCTAGTTGCAGCCTGCGGCTTCGCCCTCCTGAATAACATAACCCTTCTGTAACGAAGTCGGATAAGAACCAATGTGTTAAGCCAAGGAAAGTCAGTTACCATACTAAATTTTATCGAGAAATCAATTTCGAAATCACTCCATTTTTACAAGAGGTAACAAACATACACACACAGCTAAACATACCCACATACTTTAGCATTTATAATATTATTTTGATATTAGTGTATGTAAATGACATATCTATACAATAAGTCACATATTTAAAGAGCTGTATAGATACACGGATAACATGATGCATGGATTTTCCAAGTTCATTGATTCTTAGATTTCCTAATCCCTAGTAATATTATAAATGCGAAAGTAACTCGGTCTGTCTGTTACGCTTTCACGTCTAAACCACTGAACTGATTTTAATGAAATTTGGTACAGAGATAGAGTTGACCTTGAAAAAGAACACAGGATAGTTTTTATCCCGGACTTTTGAAGAGTTCTTTTGGAAAAGCGATATAACCGAGCTCGACGCGGGCGAATAGCTAGTACTCACATATTTTCTGTCAAACACGGATTGCTTAACGGTGTTTAGACTGTTGACCCGTTGATTACCGAAGCTAATAATATCAAGATGGTAATTAATGGACGATTAACTACAGTTAGATGAAAGAAGGTTTAACGTTATGGAAAAAACTAGAATTTTCCTGGGATGCTGGATGTGGTGTTCAAATGGGTGACAAAATACCGTTGAAAGAGACCATACGCTGATATTTTTAGAATTTTGTTCAAAGAGATATTAATTAGAAGCAGTACACTTGAAAAAAAATCACAATTTTCTATAAATAAAATTTTTTGAACGGTTAGAAAATTGAATGTCGAAGTAAGTGTTATTTAATGCAACAGAAAATCTTCAAATAAAATCGAATTTCTTTAAATTTGTTTTTGTTTCTAGAGTTAGTGAAATTTAGGGTCACCTACGCGTCATACCGTTTAACAGCAAGAGTTCAATTTATGATAGAAAGTTAAAAAAAAATGGCCTGACCTAAAGGTTTTAAAACAAAAAAATCATACGACAGAATTGTATTCAATTAATTATAATTAACATTGTATTGTTAAAATGTTAGTGACTTTACAAAAACTGTTTCACATTTTAATTCGATGTAAAAAACGAAAGTAAAAACTTGTTTAAACTTTTACGATGACGAACTTTTCTCGACTAGTTTTTTATAGCAGTACTTTTTAAAACTAACCCTTATCAGTAATCGTATCAATTAAAACCTGTCAACGTGGGTCGGACTTTCAGCACCAACGGTTCCGTACAAATTGGAGAAAAAGACTGGAGAAAAATAATGGTATTTTATCACATTTATGATTGTACTAAACGTTGCTTAACCTTGATTTTATTTTTAACTTGTTTTATTGACAACTGATATAAGCAGCAAAAATCTAGTTATATTTCATAAGGTACAACCTGGACCGTCAGTTAGTCAGTTGGAGTTAAGTACTAGGGATCCGCGGTTACTTTCTAAATACGGGACCCTAAAAAGTACTGAACTATAAAAGTGCGAGTATCATAAAAAAAAATTGAGGGTTATAACTGACACTATAAAAGCGAAAGTATCTTTTGACTAAACCACTCAATCAATTGTGATAAAAACTGTTTATAAGGATAGCTTGAACACAAGTAGTTTAAGAGTAGGAAACTAAAATTCAATCTTCTTCTTTTCTTATAGTTCATGTGAAATTTCGTCTATTCCTATAAAGTGATTTAACACACCCCTGAAAAATTCTCATTTGTACTGGTTTCCTCCCGATGTTTTCCTTTACCAAGTAAAACGTTACAAAAGTCAACTGTGCGACAAAATTAAATCTAAGTGTCCTAATACTTACAACTGTAGCAATATTACGCAAACATACCTTACTAACAACTAAACATATCCTTCCATATCAACCGCAAAATACAACTACAATTTCACACGAAAATAGTCTTTGATCTCTTAGTAATAAGGTGATATTTTTACCATCGCTGTCTGATATTTTGCCGTCGCTACATGTTTCTCACGGGCGTATTAAATCGTTTTCTAATTCTAACCAGTTGTTAAATGTTAAACGCGAGTGATCCGCCTCGGGTTGAGACAATAAGAGGTCGGTGAACTGGCGACCGGCGTAACCAGCGGCCAATGTGATGTGGGGAACAGATGGGAGAGTAGGTAGAAATGCCCCAGAGGTTGGGAGGTTGTGACAGTGCCAAATTGGTGAAGTGTTTGTGAGTAGGTGTTATTTTTTTTAAGGTATTAATTAATGTGGTTTTACATAAGAATGTTTGGTTAGATTTAATAATAAGTTGGATAAAAATAGTCTAGTTAGAGAGTATAGTCAAATATTTAACGATAAAATATATGAGTCATTTGTGTCAATATTCAATGGGATACAGGTATAATAACTTTAACTAAAAAGGAAGTGTCAAATTAATTACTTTGAAGTAAATCTAAAAAAAATTATCTGTCGCACTGGATAGCAAACAATAAAAGCCTGCTTTCTTCATGCAAAACTTTCCTCTGTTAACCATTGACCGGGACTAATAAAAGGAGGCTTTTACCTTGCAGTGGGACACTTTGGGTAATTCCAATCAATTTTTTCTTCAGTTTTATTTACAGATATGGCTATCTATCGAACCATCAGCTCTTCCGGCGGTTGTAAAATGTAGACGTTTCGCAAAATAATAATAATAATTTGTTGCTATCTGGACTCGTCAAACGCAATTTTATAATGTTTACTTTACTTTTAACACTAAAACGTTTATCGACGCAAGTATGTGTGAATGTGAAGTACTTGTCAAATGATCGTGTTAATGGTAACAAAAAAGTCGCAAGGCTAATATAGAATGATAAGATTGCAATGTATGCTGTATTTGGTTAAAAATAAGGTTCTTAATTATTTTTAGGGTCATCATCGTATCAGTTTGTCGCCGACAGTAAAAAAATCTCGGTTTAAAGTTGGTTGGATTTTATAAAAATCATTTTACTCCTATACGCCAAGGTGATGTGAAACCTATATCATTGGAAGAACAATTGACACGAGGTAACCCAAATCCAGGATACCTGATAAGTCTCACACTTCATCTCTTCATTCCGATAACCGCTGGGTTCACTAAAAGTCAGGACCCGTAGAATAGACAAGTCAATATGTGGAAGGACATTTCCATACATTTCCGAAAGCAACTAGTGTTAACAGCTCACAAAAATGTGACTTACCTACCGACCCATTAAATCTTAGAAACTTGCATTGTATGGCGAAAGCCTTACAAATAACTTAACTATCAAATTAAATACTTATTTGTCCGACTTAATGCAGTTACCATTTAACATAATCCTAATACGGGTAACCTAACAAAAGACATCTCTCAAATCCAAATTCTAAACGCATTTTTTCCCTTCGGCAATTCAATTTACAAATTCAAAGGCTTGTCGCATCTGTTCGAAAATCTTAATCTTTGGTCATACAAGATGTACTGCACACGTATTTGTACTAATGGCCACCAAATTCGGTTAGCATGCCTTGGTATAGAGAAATTCGACCGAGTGGGCGACTCCGTTACAGAACAGTCACAAAAGTGTCATTTGACCGTATGGCTATAGAACTACGGTGCCTTTCTTGTGGAGAAATCGTGGAACAAATGGATTGCTATATTGTAGAACTTATGGATCTTCGTCTATAGAAATATGGATTTCAATGTATGGAAGATTATGAGTGTAAGGACGTAGAATGTGCTTGTATAATATTATACTTATGGTTTGAATGAAAGTAGCTGTGTCTGAAATCAGCTAAGATGTTCTGTATTAAATATATAGCAAGTCTTACTTATACATTTAAATATTTACTGTAGTTCTATTATCTTTAATGGTTCTTTGATTGGGTAATTAAAAAGGTAAACAACCGTAGTGTGTTTTTTTTGTATAAAAAGTCGGTTTAATAATAAAACACGGCCAAAAACAACAATTAATATTACGAAATTAAATATACCACTGAATTATATCAATCGTTTAGTTGTTTAATATGCGTTTGCATAAAACGACACACCAAGATTGTTTACCTTGTTACCAATATTATTGACGCTCATTCTTACCGCTACAACATTTCGACAATACTTTCTCTATCACAAACTTAACAAATTAATTTAATCTGAGATAATTGTTCACAATTGTCAAGCGATGAATGCTATGACTAACCCAGTTAGCTTGTGACGAAAGAAGATCGTCCTATGATTACATCAAACCTCTAGCTCTTTAAGTAAAACCGTTGTATTTGTGGAAGCGAGACAGCGAGCAATACCATGTAGATCGCTATCTCACTCCTGTAAGAGTCTTTAAGATGTGTTGGTAGTTGGTTACCATTCACTTTTCACTTGCGAATGGCATTCGTTTCGACTAAGCGAATATGACAATCAATCTAGTTTCGACATATTTTATTTCTTTTATCTGCTATTGTTACTTACAAATAATATAAAATTGGATTGTTTGTTTGTTGTGACAAAATTATATTTTCGCTTTAATATTTCAATATCTAACATTTGTCTGAATCTTAGAAATCATGACGCAAAAGTTGACTTTCGTAACCATGCATGGTTCCCACTAACAGTTTTTTTAGTTTATATTATAAAAGACATGTTTGCAAGACTGATCCTTTTCCAATCGAAAAATTAATAATTAAATAGGTAAATTCACACCAAGAGTATACCGTATCTACTTAGTAACTTGCAAATTAAATAACTCAAACTAGTTTTTTTTTATGTAAGTTTGTTCCGGTTAATCTTCAAATTGACTTGTTCAATTGCGATAAGGTTTTGCTTGTATTTTGACGAATGTATTTGGAGTGTTAGGCAAATTTGTACAGATAATGTTTCTGGTTCCCAGCTTAGAAACCGCGAAATCTAGTGTACCACCTATATTTAAGTTTAATTTTGCCAAAACCTTCTTCTTATTTGATTGTGGGTACAACCAGTCGCCTATCAACACAATTTTAGTAATATTGTCGGCGTGGAAAAGAGATAACGCTCTACGCCCTGTATGCCCTGGCACATGGGGCACAAGGGCACAAGTCCTTTAAGACGTGATGATACAACCTCTGGTGTCAGAGTTTGAGCCGCCCCGTCACTGCCTTAAAACCTATCGCTGGTCAAACCGTTGTAATGTATTGTACTGAAAAGTCATTCACGTCACATGGCGAGCAGGAATGTCATTGCCAAACGTTTAAAGCTAACTATACATATAGGTCTTTCTATGCGACGTTACATTTCCTCCTCATTGTGAGTGATGAGTGAAGCCGGATTGTCTGCTAGTCTAGAAAGTGTGTACGTATGGATAGTACCTATGGATGTTTGTTCTTCTTTCACACGAAACCCACTGAACGGATTTAGACAAAAATTGACACAGATAATTTATAACCAGAACTAACACATAGGATTCCCGATTCCGATTGTATTTACCTTTATGATCATTTTCGATTTCTAGCGGTCGGACCCGCAGGAAACAGCTAGTCTATCATATATCTTAAATAAACTGTTATAGTAGTCACCTGCTATACTGAATACTGATTATACGGCAACCTTTTATAACTCGCCTTATTGCGTGACTCTCACCAACTTTCAAATTTTAAATTCACTATCTTGACAATTGCGTCGAGAAATTATAGTCTTGATAAATGTGACATTTCATTTTGCTGTCAGGTTGTTGACCTAATGGGCAACAGTTTAACGTTATATCAAGACAAATTATTTCTATGCTGTATATTATAGCGACAAGAGAACCCATTGTGGCACTGTATAACTATTTATTTGTATCCAACCCTGTATTTATGTGGTGTGCAATAAAGAATACCCTATCTATCCATATAATTATTATTTTTTAAATTTGTAAATTTAATAACGTATTTCCGTGTCGATTAAAAAATCAGAGTGACATAGGTCCTTGCCTGCTAATCTTGCATACAAATCCGTTCATAGAATGACAAGGTTGCTTAGATTAAGAATTCAAGGTTGGAGTGAAGATTATAAATAAAAAACAATAATTATCAACCTTGGAAGGAACCAGAGAAAGATGGGTGCTAGACGAAGCCGTGAAAATCGACCCAGCTGAAAATCTCAGAAGCTAGGATATTTTTGTCCCGACCGTTGTCCCGACAAAGCACAATTTAATCAATGGTTAATTTAAGCACTCAATGTAAGTTGTTTCCTAACAGTTACCTTGATTTTTTGTTTATTTTAAAGGTCATAAAATAAACTAAATAGTTTGCATATCACGTAATCGTATGCAATACGAAGGCTATTAACTAATACTGAATTAAAATCAAGATCAACTGAGACAGATTTCTACACAAACTCAGCTCAAATTAATATTAATGTTTCAAAGCATAAAACCCTGACCTAGGTCAACAAACAACTGCTTATGATTCCGTGTCCTCGTTTTTGAGAATTACAGAGAATTAGCTGTTGCTCGCGACTCCGTCCGCGTGGACTTCAATTTACAGCGCCTCATGGTTCCCGTTTCCGTGGAAATGCTGGCAAAAAATGTAGCCTTGAGCGTATCCCCCCTTAAAATCAAAATACCCAAAAAGCCGTGTGACCAAAAACCGATTTCAAAATTAACTTTCATTTATAAAGACTATAAACTTTGACCCTTCACTACCCTTTGTAACAACCCTATTTCTAGCTTAAAGTAGCCTATAGCTATGTCCTTTTCAGGCTCTAGACTATCTTTGTACCAAATTTCAATAATCGATTCAGTGGCGTGAACGCGTGACAGATAGACAGACAGAGATACTTTCGCATTTATGATATTATAAACTACAGAGTGTACTTAAATTGCCATAAAGGTTATTATTATCATGATCAAGGTTTTATATGAAGTCTAGGGTAAGTTATATTTTAAATTGTCTTTCAAAAAGTTTTATTGGTGCAACCTGTTCTGACAAGTGACATTTTGGATGCGATAACTCTTATTAAATTGCTCTACGTATAGTGGTATAGGTCACCACGCAAAAGCACGCACGGACGCAGGTTCGATCCCAAAATAGGACGTAGTTTTTGTGTGATCCACGAATGCTTGTTCTGAGTCTGGGTCAATTTGACTTAAATGTTTGTGAATTCCTCACAAGGCTTAAGGATTAAATTTAAAAAAATCGTTCTATCAAGAATGTTAAACCTCATAATGATCTAAGCACCTTCGTTTTTCATTAAACAAATAACAATCGCAAATAGATCTCTTTGCTCCACAACCTTCTTGAAATACTGTTGTTCAACTTTTACGTAATACTAAGTGATAGTCAATCTAATTTAGATTCACAAACTAGTATGTTTGAGTCTGAGTGCGTCTGCAAGATATCCATTTCTTTCTTCCTCCTACCCTTATACATACATAGGTAGCTATATACTCCGAAAAAAATCATGAATTAACGAAATTCTGACGTAAAACCCCTGACCTAGGTCAACTGACATACTGGTAGTACGAAATACCCCCCGTGGGTGGTTCCGTACCCCACCAACAGCTGTGCGGGGTAAGGGGGCATGAATCACCCCCGGTGGGGGATTCCTTATTGCATTATCCTTGTATGTAACCTTGGGGCTGCATTGAATGAAATTATAGTAAAAGTTGGGAGACAGTCTTGGGTAAAAAATATTTTATCCTTTATTTGTTGAGGTAAGTTTGGAATGTTTTTTCCAATTTACCTGTCATGTAAAGTGGTGATATTATCACGTAAATGAATGAAACAGTCACTCAGTATACTTGTAACTATGAAATCGAATTTAACAATATTTGGTGTTGGTATCAGCCTGGTTGAGACAATTTTATATAATTATAATGCTTACTACAGTTACTCCTAGCCTTTAGGCTACATTGCATGGGTCCCGTGTGTGGGAAATTTATAGGCTAGTATAATCATACTTCTTTTGCTTTTTTTGTTGTTTGAAAAACCGACTCTCACACTAATGAATTAAAGTCTCATTTTGAGAGGTTTTACAAACATTCAAGTCACGTGTACACATTCGTGATGATACAAATGCTTGCATTAGCGGTGATAGATTCCGCGAAAACCTCAACCAACAACCCCATGAGTAGGATATTTATAGACTGGTATAATAAAATTATTATATTATCTTGCTAGTTTGCATGAAAGCTTGTTTTAAAAAATAATAAATTTCATTCCAACATTTTCTGCCCTTAAGCACCATAATCTACTACATCAATTCTACGAACTGTACAATAATGAAACATAGCAAAACCCATTGTTTGAGCCGTGGGAACACACGGTTTCATTATAGACCTTCATTGAGAGGGCGCCACCCCATCAACGCACCCCCGCAAGTGTAGCGTACCCGTTGTTGTAATTTCAGTAAATACATCGGAAATTTTGATTTTGTTTTAATATGGGGATTCTGGTGTGGAAAGATGATAACGGGGTATAAGTATGAAAAACGAAATGTAGTGCCTGTGTTCCCGTGTATGCCTGTAAAAGGAAAGGTCTCTTCTTAATATCGTAAAAAAGGTTTAAAGGAAAATGAGAGAAATGTAAAAGAATTGTTCTAAAAGAAATTGGAATGATTTGCAAATGTAAATTATTTTTTCCTTTTTGAATATTCTTCATATTGTTTGTAATATTCTTATTTTATGATTTTTCACTTCAGCCGGCACCCGTTTCTTTATTACTTGTCACGCGGAGGATTTCGCTAGGCTTGTCCTACACGGGGATCGAACACACCAGACGCCGCGCGTAGTTTGGCGTTTAAGCTCAACCGCTCGGCTATCTGCGCAGTCTCTATTTGATTACCTACTACGACTAATTTGAATGACGTCACATCCTCATGCTATATTGTTGTTGCAGGCGTGTTATGGATAAGGAAGGGCCGGATGGGGGCGACGCGGCAGGGAAGGCGCCGCCCGATGGCCTGCTCGATGCCGCGAACTTATTTGGTGGTGAGTAACATGAAAATAAAGTTTTTTTTTCAAATAGGCCGTTTTTTTATGAAGAGTGCACGGCCCCGAACTGTCATTCCTATGAACCAGCAAAAAACTTCTACCATATCACATCGCTAAAGATATGATAATTTTTGAGGAAACTTATACTAGGAGAACCCGTTTTAGAAAGGAAATGTGAAAAAATATGTAAAAATGAAAGTAAAATTCCAGTATTATCTTGCGGCTATTTTTGGCAATACATGAATATAATAATGATGATAACCCTTATGCATATAGAACATCATCAACACGAAAAAAACCTAACTTCATTTGTAAGTCCAAATGAATAAATACTGAATCGAAAAACCCGCATCGGCGGTCCAACATTATTGGCATGGCTAGGACTCGAATATGCGTAACCTGCAATTGCACAGTATAAAGCCGGATCCTGCTCGATGCCGCGAACTTATTGGTGTGAGTAACATGAAAATAAAGTTTTTTTTTCAAATAGGCCGTTTTTTTATGAAGAGTGCACGGCCCCGAACTGTCATTCCTATGAACCAGCAAAAAACTTCTACCATATCACATCGCTAAAGATATGATATTTTGAGGAAACTTATACTAGGAGAACCCGTTTTAGAAAGGAAATGTGAAAAAATATGTAAAAATGAAAGTAAAATTCCAGTATTATCTTGCGGCTATTTTTGGCAATACATGAATATAATAATTGATTGATTTAACCCTTTATATTAAACACTAAGAACACTTAAAACTAGGTATACATATAAGGCTAAGTTAAAAAAACATCAACACGAAAAAAACCTAACTTCATTTGTAAGTCCAAATGAATAAATACTGAATCGAAAAAACCCGCATCGCGTCCAAATTATTGATTAGACCAATTCTAACTAATTCAATAAACGATTCGCTTAGCATGCGATGTAAGTACCTAGCAACTATGGATAACCCCACAATTCTTCCTTCCTTGGCAATAGACCCGTTCTCATGGTACAACTTGAACATTGTACTGAACCCCCTACCATGATACCTTAAACCAAAACTGTTATCGCTGCTAAAGCGAGAAAGCGCGCTATACGCGTACAGCGTTCTCTCGCTTTCACAACGACGAAAGTTCTGCAGTAATATATCGTGGTAAAGGTCCAGAATTTATTATTACCATAGTATTACCGGGTTTTTCCATGTAATTACCATAGCTTCGGAGAAAAGCGTGTATTGACATCGTAGAATAGGGTATTAATGGGGAAATTATGGGAAATAGTCGATTGCTATGGAATTAATGGTCTGACCATGTAAATTATGTATCGTATTTGAGAATACATAGTTACAATGCAATAAATGCACAATTATTTTTATCTATAAAATGGTTTATGTGAAGATATCGCTGCTGTTTTTAATTTAACTGTATTAGCTTAATTTGTAAGTCAAAAGATCTAAAGATGGAAAGATCACCGACTCTCAACTGAAGTCGTCATCTAGTTTGTAACCAAAATACAGAATTTCTCGGAACATACACATGTCCATACTCAAGCTCCGTAATAAGAACGTACAGTCAACGACAAAAGTTAATATGTACAATCAGATTAAAATAATTTAAGGAAAAAAATTAATATCCTTTTTTTTCGTTTAACGAGAAATAGCAGTAATTTTTATCAAAAAATTTCGTCGTTTGGCTCAGTAGCTTTTTTATTAACAGTTGTATGTTTTTGTTATTAAATCAATATGATTATTATTAGGTACCTTATCGGTTTAAAAATATTTTATTTATTAAATTATCACACTAATCTACCATTACAGGTTACTTAACCTAATGCGGTAGCTAGTAATATCAGTAAACATATTCAGTAATCTGTTAAATAGGTCATCTAATTTAATCCAACGGCTGTTGTGACTGAATGTACACTAAAACATGCATTGTTTAACTTCAAGCATCAGCTTGTTTCGTAGTTATGATAATCGAGAAGTTTACAAACTTCATGATTATTAGGTTCTTGAGAACATCTTTATATCTGTCTCAGCTAGTATTAAGTGTGGCGACAAACTGTGATGGTACGAAACGACATTATTTAGACTGGTGAGTATTTTACTGCGATGGTGGGCACGTTAGTTTAATGAAGATATTTTGAAACGGCGTAATAAAAATGATTAATGTAACGTTTCGTAAGTGGATGAAGAGGTATATTGGTAAAAAAAGATTGGACAAGTGCTAGTCGGACTTGCTACTTAGAACGAGTAGAACAACAAAAGATAAACTACAATTTCTCCAATAATCCTTTTCTTTAGGCGGCAATGGATTAATGTAGAAAAAAAAAACAATATTTGTTATTCAGGTTTACTAGCGGTTTTACTTGTCTTAAAATAATTAAGAAAGTAGGTACATATAACTTTATGTCTAGTCACATTGGTACCGAGTTGGGATCGAACCTGCACCTTGTGTCACGACATTTTTTCGCCTACCTAACTAATTCGAATAGGTATTAGATCATAATTAAAGTTTTCTCCAACCAAAATTCTTTTGCCATCATTTGCATAATTCTCCCAACCTTCTTCCAGGTTTTCAACTTATTACGTTATGACCTAAAAACTGTCTTATTTACGTGGGAGAGTAAAGGCTTGGAGATAAGAGGGCTTGTATCAAGACTTGAGCTAATTAGCTTCATGAAAATGTAGGTTACTTTCAAAATTTTTTTTTAAACCACTCCCGCGCTATGGTATATAATCCTTGTCGCTAGGGGTTCACAAACTTTTAAGTCACGTGCACAAAGATACCAGGACAAGCATTAGTGGATGACACAAAAGCTTGTCCTACACGGGGATGGAACCCGCGACACGTCATGCTCAGTGGGTTCGGCCTCAACCTATCAACTGTAATGCAACTAGATTTTTCTTTCTAGCCGTGTCTGTCCCACTTCTTCTTCTAAGGTTGTAATGTACTTCAATTATTGTTTGGAATCTTTGGGTCTTTATTTTTTTGGTAAAGCGGGGGAATCCTCCTCGACACCCATTTCCTCGGGGGAGAAAGCTGGTAGCGTCAGACTCTTACTGACTAAAAATGAACCGCAGCGTGTCCCGCAAGAATCATAGGGTCTTAATATTGCTACAACTAATTCGATTACAAACTTTAGATGGATGGCAGTGCTTTTCAAAAAGTGGTTTTGACTTGTCGGTTCCACACTTTTAAGGGATTCAAAGCAAAAAAATTAACTTGACCACACTCTTTGCCTTGAAATCCAAAATGGCCAAACCCTGAATCAAAATTAAAAATATCAAGTAATTATATTGTGACGCGGCAATATTCTCACAATCGTGGTGATCAATCAATGCTCAATAATTGAAGAAGTCATTCCGAAGCACTAAGACACTTACAAATGGTCACAGATTAAAAACGACCACTTTTGGTACAATAACTTATAAATGAAATACGCAACATAGGACCATATAGGCGTTTATCCCAGGACTACAGACTACATAGGGCTAGAATCGTTCATCCCAATTAAAAACTACCATTCAATCTGCCCAGGACTGTGCAGTATCAAGTGACAACCCTTGGCATGACATAATACCATATAAGCGAACTCGTTGGGTTCACCAACCTCGCTCTTGCTTTACAAACAACTTTGCAGTCTTATTCGCTCTTATTGTAAAGGAATAGAGTTGTAAATGGCTCGCCTTGGGATGTGAATGTAGTTTAAGTTGGTTTTCATTTTGTTGTGTGTCGTGTAAATGATTTTTTAAACCCTTATGAGAATGAGGGTAGTATGCGGTGTTAAGAAAGGTTTTGACTTGTGATTAGAAATGTCAAGGTAGTTTACTTTGGTAGATATTATGTTTAGTTTCTAACTAGATGTTGCGCGCGTCTTCAACCGCCTGTATTTTGGTTATAGCTGCTAAAATATCACAATAAACGTTTAGCGAACGGCACTCAAAAGTACATACATTTTTATTATTTTATTTTGTATAAAAAATTTATTATGGTGTGAGGTTAGGTTACACGCCCAGACGGGATAGTATTCAGAATAATGTATGATCATAACACTGATGTGACAAGACAAGTGTGAAATACAGCCACCAAAACAACGCTAAAAAGGATAAATCGAAATTAATCTATTCAAATTAAGCTACATAGGAGCACTTTATAGTATTTTGAACTCAGGACGCAAAAAGAGAGGTGTTGTTAGTTAGAAGTGTCCGTTTGTCTGTCTGAACTTTTTCTGCGAGTGTTCTCAGAAATGATTGATGAAAATCGGTTGATCTCTTAAACATTTTTCGAGGTGACAAGTTTTACCGTCGAGTATTTTTATTATACCTTATTTGGTTTGTTTCCACATACATTAGCATACATTTTTAAGTAAGTATATACATTATACATACTAGCTTGTCGCCCGCGTCGAGGTCGGTTATATCGCGTTTCCAAGCGAACTCTTCAAAAGTCCGGGATAAAAACTATCCTATGTTCTTTCTCAAGGTCAACTCCTATCTCTGTACCAAATTTCATTAGAATCAGTTCAGAGGTTTAGTTTAAGCGTAACAGACAGACAGACAGAGTTGCTTTCGCATTTATAATATTATATTAGTAGGGATACTCAACTCCACCTAAAGAAAGTATAACGTAAAACGGTTCTAAACATAAAATACATGAAAAACAAAAGAACGCATTCGTTATTTACAAGAATGTGGTTAGAACTCGTTGTATGGGAGCCGTATGACTTGACACTAACTGTGACTATCCATGCACAGAACGACGCCATGGTTAAAAAACTGTGCTTATATGATACACAGGTTAGTGACCTAACCATTGTAGAAGTGTTTGCTTGTATTTTTAATTTTGTAATCGTCTAAAAAGGTTGGATTGTTTTTTAAGGGAGTTTCCGTGAAATACTGAAATGTTAGGTGCTTTTCAGTTATGCTCAAGTTTCGTTCTGTCTTTAGATTTTTGAAAACACACGTAAGTTTGACTTGACTAGTCGTTACTAATAGATATCTATAACTAAAAATTAAAAATTTTGGATGTTGGTCTTCTTATATTTTTTTTGTCAAATCCTGCTTCAAAAACTGCTAAGCGCCTATGTAGTCTAGTTCGAGTGTGTAATCAGTGTTTCCCTTTTCAGTAGTGTGTAAGTAAATTTTGTATAAGGTACAATGGGGTTGACGTATCCATGTGGATAAAAACTCCTTAAATATTAATAAAGATTAAAAAAAAGATTTAAGTAATTAAACATTACTTTTCTAACAGGGTTTTTAAACAGTAAGCAATATAAATACATATCATACTCCCCGTTATATAAGGTTGAATATTCCTTTTAAAAGGAAATACTTAAAACATGACTTCTGATTTCGATTCTCAGAGTAAAACCCACTCCATTACCCAAATACCGATATTATTAAGTTATTTCTCAAAAACTGAGGTGACTCACAGCGATGATTATGATTTATCGCTGTATGGGAATGACTAGCTTGTCTGAGAGCCACCAAGTAGGTAACACAGAAGGTTAATCCTCCGTGGTCGAGTGGCGTACGCACCGGTTTCAAGGTGTCGCTAGCTCTGAGGTCCCGGGTTCGATCCCCGGTCGGGTCAATGTAAAAATTCTTATTTCTACATTGTCTCGGGTCCTGGTGTTTGTGGTACCTTCGTTGTATCTGAATTCCATAACACAAGTGCTTTAGCAACTTACTTTGGGTTCAGATCAATGTACATATGTAATGTTGTCCGCATTTATTAAAAAAAAAACTGTCTAATAAGATTAAACTCGATCTTTAAACACATATCCAAAGAGTTGATAGATTGGATGGATAAACTTTTAAATATAATAGGTAGCACTATAAACTAGAACAAAACTAAGGGAGTACCTACATTTACTGACATTTGAAGGGTTGATAAAAGTTGACATTCTGACTTCTAGCTGTACAGTGTCAAAGCTTATAAAGTAATAATCACGATCGCATTAGTAATGATTGTGGATGGCTCCTCTCTGTAGAGTATATTAATGTCTGTTCCATAGATAATGTACTGCACTTGTGAGAACCAAGATTAATGCGGGTTTAGGTATTTTTGAAAGTGTAGAGTTACGGTCGGTTTAGATTTAACTTAGGTGAGTGGATATGATAGCTACTTCATATTAAAATGAAGAAAAGGTTGTTGTGACCTCATGATTGGAAGTAAAAAAGAGGTGGGATAGTTAGTACAGTGTGTTTTTGAGCACGTCTGCGGTATTACAGCTTTAAAATGGGAAGGGGATGGGATTTGAAATGGGATCAAATTTGTTAAACCAAGCAAGACTTTTTCATTGATATTTTAACGACAAAAATATACGTAACCTACTTCAAATCAAAACTACTGAGCCAAACTTGATGAAATGTTATGGAAACAAATGACAGCAATTTCACATTAAATGATAAAATAAGCAACAAAATCGGTGCATCCACGTCACGAACTGAGAAAACAAAATACGGACGAATTTAGTCTCATGTTCTACATATGTCGGTCACCACTCACCAAGTATATGTAGTGCCCTTAGATACCTGGCTATATTAACGTAACGGTTAACACATTTGAAGTCTATCCGCTTCATATGAAATGTTAGGTATTACTTACTTAATATGATTCTAAATCGTCCACAGCATACTGGGGCCGCGATGGCAGCGGCGGGGGCGCGGCGGCGGCCCAAGCTGCGCAGGCGCAGGCCGCGCTCTTCGGTTTCGGCTCCCGTTACCCGCCGCCCACCACTCTCGGGGTGGCCGCCAACCAAGCGGCTTCACTTGGTCTGCATCCAGCTGCCAGTAAGTACCAAGGTAAACACGGTTTGTTGACCTCTTGTTTATTATTTAACTTTTTAATGCTGGGGCCACACAACGAGAAATGCCATAAATTATCACGATTTTATTACGAGTTTAGCGTTATTCAAAAGCTCACGTGGCGTAACATCAAAAAATTATTGCAATAAATATTGCGTTACTGGGCATTGAGGTTAGGCGTTAGTGTGGCCCCAGCATAAGACTATTCTAATATTTCTATTCGAATTAGCTTTAGCTCCTAGCCTGCGACTTTGTCTGTCTGCGATTTTGTTTTTAAAATATAAACTGGCCTTGCTTCTCGCCTCCTTAGATAATCACTGAAATATAAAGGTGTAAAGTGCAACTTTGGTCTTAATTATATATCTACTTACTCTTATTTATTTTGACAAAGATAAAAGCAGTAGTTTGAAACACCTAAAATAGGAATTGTTTTAGAAGAACATTGATTTCCATATGAATCGCATGCAGTTGTGATGGCGAGTCTCATTTCGACAACTGCAACAACCTTTGAAGAGGTCATAGATGAAGGCCTCTCCTCCTTGCATCATTGTCCTTAGCCCTGAGGGTCTCTTCGGTTCGGATGAGGCTCCGCTTGGAAGCGGATCACTTCTTAAAATAATTAAAATAAAAAAGTACAAGATTAATGGCATTGCAAAAAAGAAAATCTATCCTCACGATCGTTATCAAAGATAACAGAGACCTATCACCCATCAACACCAGTCGAAGCCCAACTAAACATTACCAAAATCAACTAATTTCAACAGGTGCAGCCTGGTGGTCGATGGCGTCACACCTAGCGGCCCAGGACTACCTAGCCCGCCTGCAGGCATCCGGGCTAAACTTCCCACCACTGGCCGACCCTTACGCAGCGCTGTCTGCCCTCAGCGGTGGAGCAGGGCTCAAGCAACCGCCCAAACCTGGGAAACTGTCTAGTCGGAATGAGAGGTAAGATATCTAGACTGATGTTATAAATGCGAGAGTATTTGTGTTTGTCTGTTGGTCTGTCTAACTTTCAGACATAAACTAGTGAGCCGATTGAAATTTGGTACTCGGGTAGTCTAGAGCCTGAGAAAGGATATAAGGCTAGGTTTTTGACTGAAAAAAGGGTTGTAAGGGTTTTAAAAGTTATATAAAACTTTTGGAATGGATTACTGCATTGACAGCTAAAATTTTGTTTAATTAAAATAATAAAATGCGAACACATCGGTTTTTAGGAATTTTGATTTTAATAGGTTTACAGGTTAGGGGATTCAAGTCTAAAGCTAAGGTCTGAAATCTCCTATTTAAGGACTTTGATATAACTTTCTATATCACCGAAAATTGACGGAATGAGGGGAAGTGGTAGACATCTTCCTCTACAACCATCTCAGTCCAAGTCCAATATTGCTTATACGTACGCCTATGGCTCTGCAAAAATATCATCCTTGTACTAACAATCGTTCAATTTTCCCTTCTGTCTTCAGGTCAGGCAGAAGCAGTACATCCTCGAGCGCGTCCACGAAGGACAAGTCTCCATCAACAAGCAGCACCAACTCGCAGAACATGAGTGAGTGGGGCACGTATCTCTATTCACTACTATATATGTTGTGTAGTGTATTATAGCTATTTATTATGTAGAAATATAAGCTTACAGCCTGTAGGCATTGTTGGTCGAGTGGTTCGTGACCCTGACTGCTGTTCCAGAGGTCGTGGGTTCGATTCCTACTCAGGACAAGTGTTTTTGTGGTGAGTATGATCATTTGTTCCGTGTTTGGGTGTGATTTATTTATATTATGTATGTGTTCATGAATTTATACGTATGTTTATCAGTTATAATACATGCTCTAATTAGTTTAAGAGTAGACGGTGTTGTGTGAAATTCGTCAAATATTATATTATTGTAGAAAGAGGGTCGCGTCTCTTCTGCAGTCAGACATATACTAAGACAAATGAAAGAAGGCCTTGAAGACGGCTTTTGTCCTGCAGTGGTACACAAATTACTAGTAATAATAATTGAATAGCTGCAATTAGATCAGCTGGACAATTGATCTATGTAACTTTCCCAAACCCACAGAAATACATGGTTAAATCAATACAAAAAAAAATCAACTCAATTCTATTATACTCCAACGACGTCTGCCCATCTTGAAGAGAACTTTCCCCAAATCTAAATAAATGAACAAATTTAATACAAATACAAAACCAACAGCTCAACTCCATATCCTCTTTCCAGGATCATCATACGGTCTCCCGAAGACGTCCTCTCCATCTGCGATGCACTCCCACTCACAGTCGCTGTCCAGCCTCGCGTCTCTCAACAGTCTGGTGTCGGCCTCCCACCAGAGCAAGCCCAGCAGTAAGCCAACGCCACCGCCATCTAGTGAGTAGCACATTAAACTTTATTAAAAGATGGAAAGGTTAACTCATGCGTTTGTATCGGGATTGCCCGACTAGTCAAGGATTCTAGTTGAGTCAGAAACTAGTCTCTGAAACTTAAAATCAGTTTTTTTTTCTAAATCATAATCTTTCAGATCGAGGCATATAATATTTAATATCTAATATTTTTTGTTGAATTATCTATCTGAAGCAATGAAACCCTCAAATATTTGAAACTTAAAAGTGAAGTTCATCTGTCATTTTTTATTGTTCCTTTTTATTGTTTAAAAGATTACTGTCACTCGTAATCCCTGTTTCTCGGTTTGCCCCATACTTACTATATTTCTAGGTGACTTGATATCATCATTTTTATGTTCAATCTTCCAGAGAAGCCTTCATCCTCGTCGTCCAGCTCCAAGGGTAAGGAGCGCGAGCTTGCGCTGCTGCGCGGGGACCTGATGCTGGCGCAGGCCGCCGCGCACGGCGCCTACCACGCCGCTGTGGCCGCCGCCGCCAAGGGGAAGGTACAATCTATTCACATTACGTTTCAACTAACTGGGCAACGTGATACCCTTTAGTTAAACTGGTTTTCAGGCTTCTGGCTACCCGTAACTACTGTCGAAGATGATGAATAGCATCCGGGACACACAATTGAACGTGCCTTCCGAAACACGGAATGTCCTTAAATATAATAATTATATTTCTTATATTTTATAATCAAATCTTTCCCATATGGGAGGCCTGTGCCTGTGCCTAGTAGTAGGTTCGCTCTATAGATTGATTTAGTAATTATTACTAGCGACTCCTGTCCATGTCTTTTCTGTTAACTGACAGCTGTCTGAAATCTAACGTATTATATGATGGTTAGCAATGTATTATAACCTACACGATTATTTCTTGCATCGTCTAAATTTGCCCTTATCATAATATTATTTCCGTTCAAAAATCCTACATACTCGACCATCTATTTTTGACAATCAAACTGTTTTATAAAATTGAATAATAATAATAATTTTGTTTCAGAACATGTCTCCGCTATACCCGTTCGGCATGCCGGGGTCAGACAAGGATGGAAGGCATGGGGGCATCGACTCTCTCACCGGCTTACCCCATACCATACTTAGGTAATTTAATAAAATACTAGTTTGGTCACACCTATCGTACACATTGCACACGTAATATTAATAGTATCGGCATAGTTTTTTAGCCTAGTGGTATGTCCGTTGGAGTTCTAAGACAAAGTTTGTAGGTTCAAATCCCGGCACGCATCTATGTCTTGCAACGCCAGCAATGTTTGCTATGGTCATCAATTTAATAAGTTTTTTTTTTGTACGGAACCCTTGCCGGTCTAAGTCGCACTTAGCCGGGTTTTCTCTCTGCTAGATAGTGAAAAAAACATTTCTTTATTTTTATTATAAATATTAAAGCTACATATAAATTTTCGCAGTCGGAAGTACATAAAAACATTGACAATATAATACATTTTTATATATACTAAATGTTAATATTGAATCTTAATTTCTTAATTAACATGTACAATTTTTGTCCCATCAGTGCCGCTCTAGAGGGAGGGTAAGCACAAGCACATACCTACAATATTAATTATTATTTGATATTAATTACTTTTTAACTAAATCTCTTTACACTTGCAGTGATCCGTCGTCAGTACTTGGTGGGGTAAGACTGCCTCCCGATACTGAAATCATTAAGTATACGTCATCTTTAGCCGGACCGAAGGTTAAGGCACATGTAAGTTAAGTTTTTATTCATTTTGTCATTTAATTGTTTATCTCTGTCCTAAGTTTTAGGGGATATCACTAAATTAGTACTGGTTTTGGTGTTATACCCTAACTTAGATGAGAGACTTAGGTTGTAACGTTTCTTAATTCCCTGATAGAAATGAAGAAGAAATTACTAGTCCCCTAGTATAACGTTTAACAAAAGGTAGTTTAGCAGTCGCAGTCTCGAGCAAAGAAATTAAAAGTTACTGATTTCAGAATCGATTCAAATACATGTGTTTCGCCTCAAGTATCTAAGAATAGATCTACTTTAGCAGAAACAGGCGTGTTATAAGTTTTATAAGGTTGACGTGTCTGTTTGTCATGTATTTTATCAAAAACAGAGGTGTTACAAGTTTTACGTAACTGTCTATCTGTCTGTGGCATCATATCTCCCGCACGCATTGCGCGACTACAATTTCGTTTGTTTTTTATAAAGTTGTATTCTATGTAAGATGATTCCCAAGTGCTTTATCGTTAAGTCTTTATATTACAATTAATTCACGACTAACATTATCCACTATTCACATACTAAACATTTCTTGCCCCCCTCGCAGCAGTCGTCCGGCAGCAGTACCCGCGGCCGCAAGAAGACCATCTCGCTGGACCCGCCGCACGTCAGCCTGCACCCGGCGGACAGGGCCGCGCCGCTGCCCAGCAAGAGGCCCAAGCTGGTATGGGAAACTTACTCTAATCAATCATTATACCTATATGTAGCTCAATGGTTAAGGCATATTTAATTAAAAAGAGTGTGAATCGTCATATGTGATTGAAGCAGTTATTATTCAATTTAATATTTCCTACTATTTTATTTTTATTCATTTGTTTATTAAACATCTAAGTATTGACCAATACAAAAAAAAAATATATAAAAACTGGATAGTAAACTAACGTGACGCCATATTCCCGTGAAGTACTTCCGTTGCACTGTCGTCTAGTTACCTCCGAGTCCCATCTAGAGTATACTTAAAAATACCTACTTTCTTCCCGTAGGAGTTTATTAAAAAATGGTTCGTTGAAAGGTGACTTGCAGCTTTTACACATCTTTAGCTGGACCAACCAAGGCATGGCTAGGCATACTTCCGTGTTTCGGAAGCCACGTTAAATTGTGGGTCCCGGCTGTTATTCCTACATCTTTGACACTCGTTACAAGTTAGTCAGAAGCTTGAAAAGTCTGACATCCAGTCTAACCAAGGAGTATCGTGTTGCCCAGGTGACTGGGTTGAGGAGGTCAGATAGGCAGTCGCTCCTTGTAAAACACTGGTACTTAGCTGAAACCCGTTGGACTGGTAGCCGACCCCAACATAGTTGGAGAAAGGCTAGTCCAATGATGGATAGCTGGAGCAATCAAATTCTAACAAATCTTATCCTATGTTACTGTAAAATAGTGACGTATATGTTCTCCTTCAATATAATGTATATCTCCCTCCAGGACGAGTACGGCCCCCGCTCGTCGGTGGAGGTGATCCGCCTCCCCAGCAAGCCGGAGCGGGCCGCGCACGCGCCGCTGGCCGGCACGCCGCCGCCCAGCCTCACCGACTACGCCGGTAGGCTGCACATGCTGTTGTCATAGTGACTTCTTAGGTTTACGCGAATGTTACACGAACGCCATAATACCTGCATAGGTGTCGAAATCATTTGTTCGATATCGACCAATAATTAATTGAAATCGATAAATTACAACCGGATTCAAAGCAAATGATAGTGCTGGACAAAACAAAATCTTAAAGAAATATAAAATTCTCCGCCCACAATTTGTGATATGAATAATCTAGTTTGAATAACAACAATTAAGTTTTTTGAAAAAATAATCTAGTTAGCCCATAAAACAAATAAACAATAAAATATAACCAACCTATTCCTCCCCAGGTATATCCCGCGAGCTTCTCCAGACCATCGCAAGTCAGAGCGGCGTCAGCCTGGCCGCGCTCGAGCGGCAGCTGGCCGGCTCCACAGGTGATTATTGTATGTCATATACCAATATTATACGTGTTGTGTGCTTGTAGGTCAACTAGACTGTAGATTAGTAAGTAGAAGTCGTGCGAAAAGACACTGTCTTGATAGCTGTGTAGTATTGATGTCTTCGTTGAAGAGTTAGAACGTGGGGACCTAAAACATCGATACTTCGATGCACGGCGTCACGTATTACAATATATTATTCCACTAGCTGTTGCCCGCGACTTCGTCCCCGTGGGTAGAAGATATAATTAGAAGAATTTTTCAATTTGGACCAGTAGTTCCTGAGATTAGCGCGTTCAAACAAACAATCAAACAAACTCTTCAGCTTTATATATTAGTATAGAGTATAGATTTGTGTAAGAAATTTAAACTGTCTTGGTGGAGTTTTGTACAAACATGGATAAAATAAATAATCGATTGATATATATGTAAGTGGCAATCCGTGGTTTATTTTGATTGGTTGGTAGTTATCTTTATCGTTGTTTGAATTTGTTTTTTGCCGCGATTTATTTTTAAATTTAGTTTTACCATCATACACAACTTGTATGTGGGGTCCACAAGCAAATTCTTGGTGTTCTGAATGTGCATGTGATTTGAGTATTTTTGAACTATAACACAAGTAATCTATAAACCTGTGATCGCTGTAAATAAAACTGTAACTGCAGAAGTCCTACTTATTTCTTAAGCCTTTCCCTGGCAAGTCGAGCACAAGAGCAGCACAGCATACTATAATGAAACGGCTTGACCGTTTCTGATAAAATTTTATGGATCGATAATATCTTAATATCCCTAATTTTGAGTGGGCAACCATTCATCCACCCACCAGCACCACTAGAAAAGATACTAACACCTCATCTATTCCAGATGCTGGCCTCAACCTGAGCACGAAGATGGGTGAGGAGTCTCCCCTGGACCTGGGTGTGAAGTCTTCAGGGATGGATGATGATGCACCACTTAACCTTTCACTTAAACCAACGCCTGGTAAGTATTATTATCATGTTTTTGTCGACTATATCTCAATAACTACGTACCACTTTGTCAGTGTGTGTCGGGGGCAAAACAAGGTGTGAATAAAACAAGACATAATAAAATGGTGGTTTTTGAGGTTTACGCAAATGTTAGACATTGAAATGAAACTAATTTTACGGATTTTAACGCGGTTTAATGTTATATGCCCGTGGCCATGATACCTGCAAAGGTGTCGAAACGCCGGGAGCTAAAATCTAAAATTAAACCGCGATAACGTCCGTAAAAGTAGTTTCATTTCAAGACATAATAACGACAAAGTAGGCGTGTATTCTTTAAAATATGTAAAAAAATGGTAAGACGTGTGGTTGTGTCGGTGTCGTGGCGAAAAGGGAAGTCACACGTCGCCTTCACGCGCCCCTCTCCAGATAATTGCGTTCGGAAACGCGCACGAATAGTATGCGCGTTAACACTGGGTACTGTCCAATGTTATTTGACAATCAAAAGTAGGTACTAAGTAGCCCCATTGGCTTTGAATTATGTACGCCCGCTATCACTATACCTAAAATGTGGAGGTAATAAATATCCAATGTGATGTGTAAAGTAAAAAATAAATAAATAATGTAATATTACTAAAATGTGTATTTGTTTGGCAGCGAGTTCGCAAGCTTCAGACGCACTATCAAGACTGACGTCATTGAGTAGTTCACTCAATGCGTCTTCAAGCCATGACAGGATATGTAAGTAATTTCACTAATTTCATAATAATTATTTCAAAAATTCGTCGATTTTAAATGTCATAGTTAGGCAGTTGAAATTTTCACATAATGATGTCTCTTTCTGTTACCACTGTAACAATACTCAAAGTTAAGATCGGGATTTTGACTGCACGGATAGCCCAGTGTTGGAGGCTACAACA